>NW_006791713.1:435713-460729 GCF_000442215.2 Lipotes vexillifer
TCGTCCCCGGACGGAGGCCGCGCCGCCCCTCCCCCTCGCGGGCCGCCCCTCCCCCCGGGCCGCGCCCCCGGGTCTTCCCCTCCCCCACCTTCCGCCACCCCCACCCCGACCCCCGTCTGGAGTGCGGCCTCCCGCGGCGCGCCCCTGCGCTCGGCGCCCGCCGGGCTCCGGACGCGGGTTCCGACCCGGTTCGCGGCGCCTGGCGACCCGGCGGAGGCAGGTGGGGCCGGGGAGACACACGTGCCTCGCCCGCAGGCCTCGGTGGGACCCGGACCGTGCGCGCCGTGTGCGGGGTTCGTCGTGTGGACCGATTACACGTACGTGGGGGGGGGGGCAGGGGAGGGGGGTCTCCCTAGACAGGAGTCCAGACTTCAGAACTCACTAGCCCGGGACTGTGTGAGACCCAGCGCTTGGCAGGTAGAAATGCAGTGGCCGGACGGCTCTTTTCCCAGAGTGTTCAGCAAATACGTGCGATTGTAGAGGCAGGTTTGCCCGCATTTTACCAAGAAACGTGAATGGAAAGTCACAAAATGTGTGATGTTCGCACAGGTGTTCAGTTTGAATTTTAACCTAGGGGTTGACAGGCCTTCCCTTAGTAATGGAGAAAGTAACTCCTGGCCCATTATTAGGGAAATTGTGCTCAGGAGAGGTTGATTCATAGTTTTAGTTGAATCTCAACTCAAATTCCTGCTTGATGGATCACCATTTCTGAGCGCTCAATCAAGAGACTAAGTACTACTTTGTATCTTTTAAAAGTTTTTTCTTTAGCAAATGTATTAATAAGAGAGTAACAGAAAAATCTTCAAAATAAGAATGCATAGACTGTTTAAGAAGGTCTGTTTTGAATTATAATTAACAAGACACCGTGTTATTCAGCCTGTCATAAAATTTGGTCTCATTATCCAGGTATATAGAGCGCTGTTTAAAGAATATGCCAGCATTCCTTTGAAATTAAAATTGCTGAACATTTAATGAATCTCAAAATGTCAAGCAATTTTAAATATCTGGGCGGAAGCTGTCATGAAAAATTATTAAGGTGAATTATGAGAATCTCGGAATTTTTGAACCGGAAAAGATTCTTCTAGCTTTTTCATCTAATTTGAAATCGTTTTGACTTAGGTGTAAATGGGAGCTGTACATATTTCTTTCTTTCTTTAGCAAATCGCAGGGTTGGGGGAGGGACTTTCCTTTGGTGGGAGGGGAATGTTTTTACAATAAGATGCCTTGTTATTTTAAATGATGTTTTGTAAGTAGCCAGCCCCGGGCTTCTAAATCCCACTGCATGTGTGGGTTGGGCGTGAGGAGAGGTGTTGAAGCTGATAAATTTGCTGTAAACACCCAGGAAACAGTTGGGGGAACTTTGTGGGGGGTGTTCTGATTTGTATTGGAAAAACCAGACTAACACAGGTTTTGAAAAGCTGCTTTTATGTTTTATTTCATGGTAATAATAATGTGAAACTTCTAAATAATGTTCCTTACTGACTTTTAAAAAATAAAAGGTTTGAAGAAATACAGAAGATAAATTCACTGCATTTACTTTGTTTTGACTGTAAATCTGCTCTAAAAAGGAGCAAAATATTCTGATCAACAGAACGAAGAGCTTGGGCTTGAACATTTCTAGAACATTTCCGACTTCCAGCATGAAAAATTCCCTGAATCTCCTTCCTTTTTTTAAAAAAAAGCCTATTGCTTAGTAATTCCTATGGACAGAACTGGGCATCCCGAGTCCAGGGGTTACCATCCCCATTGTGTGCTGGTGGCTGACGCTCTGTGTGGGGCGGGGAGTGGGCTTTATTACAGAGAGCACCTATGACAGCTCCCAGAGCCTGGAGGTAGCCCTGTTTGGCCACTCATGTCACTAAGTGTTAGTGTTAGTACTTTTGAGCCTAATGCTGTTTGATTTACAGTTTCATTTTGAAAGTATGATTAGAGCAAGGGAATGCTGGAAATAAGGATAATAGTTACGGTGCTAAAGTTAGGGTGGAAACTGGACGTTGTTTAATGTTTGCCGTTCACTCTACGAAAGCTTTATTTCACTTGCCACTCGACCACGTCAACCTAATAGTGACAAGTGGTTGTTTAAGTTAATTAAATACTTTTTGTTCATATGCCAATATTTGACATTCATAGGAATTTTTCTGGAGGACAAGGGAAAACTCTCATATTGTGGAGCAGTGGTTTGTGTTTACTGTTAACTGTTCCGATACTGTGGCATAGAGCAGATCCTGTAGTCTCTAAATTTGTTAGCACGGTGAGAATCTTTTCGAGGATGTAAGCTGGCTTTTGAATGGAGTGAGCTTCTCTTTGGAGTACTGACCTCTCTTCTCCAGGCCGTGGTCTGGAGCAGGAGTGCTAGGGACCAGCTCTTTCCTTACTAATTAATTAACTCCATCCTGTCTCACGAGTGTCACTCCTGTGTTTTCATTAAATGTACCCAGATGCACCTGCCTCGCTCCCCGACATTATCTGCCTGTTCATCTTTTCTATGTTTGAGCCTTTTCACAGGAAGTTCTGGACTCCAAGAATAGCTTCACACTTCCTCCATCAAATCGTAGCCCTTGCGCCTTTCCAACTTTGGTGAAGTTATCCTTTCTCTGGGAGGTTTTCTCCAAATAGGCCTGTGCACTGGGATTCCTTGGATGGTCATGTATCACCTCTGTCCACAGCAGTGACTCTCCAGTGGCATGGGTGGTCCAATCCCTGGCCGCAGAGTTTCTGAAACTTGAAGGAGAGAGGGTTTCAGAGGAGGTGAGGCTTCTCAAAGAGTGAAAGCCCCTGCCGGGGTGTGGAATGGAATAGAAGGAGACCCATCCTGTTGGGTTGCTTGCTGTTATGATTGCTACAGAGAACAGGTGACAGATTTATCTACAGCCTGGTCATTCCACGTGGTCATCTTGAGTACAAAATTCTATAGCTCCGGGCTTCCCTGGTGGCGCAGTGGTTGAGAGTCCGCCTGCCGATGCAGGGGACACAGGTTCGTGCCCCGGTCCGGGAAGATCCCCCATGCCGCGGAGCGGCTGGGCCTGTGAGCCATGACTGCTGAGCCTGCGCGTCAGGAGCCTGTGCTCCGCAACGGAGGAGGCCACAGCAGTGAGAGGCCCGCGGACCGCAAAAAAAAAAAGAAAACAAAAAACTTCTATGGCTCCATTTTTTAATGCTGTTATTCATAATGTGTGTCTCTAAGTGTATGTATGTGTATATCTATATACACACACACACACATATCATACAGATATCATGTACAAAGCAAATAGGGCATGTGGTAGTTTGTTTTCCCTGGATCATAAACTTATTTGGAGGTGAGGCCCAGTTCTACCTGAGTGAACCCATATAATGTCCAGTACAGCCTTTGGCACGAGTGGGAGACCTCTGTACCCACTGAAACCTTGTGATTGCGCTCTTGGTTGGAGAGACGTCCTCAGGGACCATCCTGCTGAGGGGTATCCCCTGTGATGGTTTCCTGGCTGGGGCAGCCCTGGAGAGGTCCTGCAGCACAGTGCTGTACGGTTCTGACATTAAGCATCTGGCTGCAGGCCTGGCCCAGCTGCCTGGTTTATTTCAGCTTTGCTAGTTAGTTATAGTAAGGATATGATTTAAGTAATAACTGGAATTTTAGGTCCAAGAAATACTGTTTAAAAAATGCCAGCATGTGTCCTTAGTGCGGGTCCTGCGGTCCGTGGGTTTGGTTGGTTCCTTCGTCGGTCGGGGCTGGATGTGTATTTGGCAGCCAATGTGGGTTGTGAGGTACTGGGAGAAATTAGAATAAAAGTTCTTGAACATCTGATAGCATTTTCCAGGGTTGGTTTAAGAACTAGAATTGGGTTTGGTAGGGCCAAATTAAGGGATGATTAAAATATTGCTCTCATATTCAGATTTTACAGGAGCCACCTATACTAGGAATAGGATTTAGTAGTTGTCACAGCTCCAGATTTGAAAATGAGTTGTTTTTGTCTTGTGAGTTGTATTGCAGTTTGTTGTTGTTGTTGTTGTTGTTTTAAGAGGCATGAGAGAATAACACTTCATTGTTAGGAGATAATACAGGGGCTTTCTTTGCACATCGAGAGTATTGCAGTTTTAAAATTCCAGTGTCTTGTAGTTTCTTTTACTATTTTTTTTAATTTATTTATTGGCTGCATTGGGTCTTGGTTGCTGTGCACGGGCTTCCTCTAGTTGTGGTGAGCGGGGGCCACTCTTCGTTGCGGTGCGCGGGCTTCTCACCGCGGTGGCTTCTCTTGTTGCAGAGCACGGGCTCTAGGTGTGCGGGCTTCAGTAGTTGTGGCTCATGGGCTCTAGAGCACAGGCTCAGTAGTTGTGGCGCACGGGCTTGGTTGCTCCGCGGCATGTGGGATCTTCCCAGACCAGAGCTCGAACCCGTGTCCCCTGCATTGGCAGGTGGATTCTTAACCACTGCGCCACCGAGGAAGCCCTGTAGTTTCTTTTAAAGTATATTTAAATCAATTGATGATACCTAAGAAATTTCTAAAATTAGATTACTTTGCTTGCTACCCCCGTTTTTTTGGGTTTTTTTTTCTTTTTTTTTTTGGCTGCACCATGGCCTATGGGATCTTAGTTCCCCAACCAGGGATCGAACCCGGGCCCCAGTAGTGAAAGCACAGAGTTCTAACCACTAGAGCACCAGGGAATTCCACTACCCCGGTTTTTTAAAGACCCATCCATGAGGCTTTAGGGTCGTATTTGTAAAATTCTTAATGAGAGAGCTTATTAAAATGATACAGTAGTGTGTCAGAGTAGCTCATTTCCAGCTGCAGTCTTAATTTGACTGATGAGTATTCTCATGAAAAATGCTTTCAGAAGTTCATAATTTCACCATGAAATCAACTGCCGTCAAACTAAAGTCTAAAATACAAGGTCTCAAGCTGAGAAAATACTTTCATTCTTTGTGTAACTAAAGGAAAGTTTCATCCTTACCAAATTATTCAGGCAGGACCAGTTTGCCTGTAGGTGTCCTACATCCTCACCTAGGAAGCCAGGTATGCCCAGGAGACCGTGGTGGGAAGGCGATGAGAAGTGGGGGTGGGGTCTTCCCCCCCATCCCCGCACGCAGGAGCTTTCCCAGGTGCGGCTTTAGGAGGTATCACTGAATAACTCTTCCAGCTTTCCTGTATGTTTGAAAATTTTCATAATGAAATGTTGAGGGGGAAAAAAAAGAAACCAGGACATCTGATCCAGATTCTGTTTGGGGGCACCTCCACCTGGTATTTCTTAGCTCGGGTAGAAATACAGATGTCGACACAGAAATGTCTGGTCTCTCCCGTGCTGCTTGGCTTTATAATTGGAATGTTTGTGGGACACACGGGCACTTAAAACTCCCAGTATTTGCAGGCGCATGGCTCTGGGAAGCCCCTCCCCGTTGTGTGTTTCAGTGTCCTGGTGGGGTGCGGAGGGGCAGGAGGTTCAGACCTCCTGCGAGGAGTTTGTCCACTGCCAGCACCCAGTCCTGAGGTCCGGCCTTTTCTTGTGGAGCTGTGTTTAGTGAGGGAACATGATCAAATACTAGCTAGCTGGATGTGAACAGTTAGATGGCTTTGCATAATGCTCATCATTGTAACCATTCCTAAGTGTACAGTTCAGTGGCATGGAATACATGAACATTGTCACTGCAATCAGCACCACAGTCTATATTACAAACTTTTTCATCGTCCCAGACAGAGACTCTGTACCCATTAAACAATAACTCCCCCTCCCCGAGCCCCTGGTGACTCCAGTCTGTATGGGTCTCTGGATTTGCCCCATAGGAGTGGATCACACACTATTCGTCCTTCGGTGTCTTGCTCATGTCACACAGCGTAATGTCCTCAGGGTTCATCCACGTTGTAGCAGGCACCAGAACTTGATTCCTTTTTCTGGCTGAGTAATATACCGTAGTCGTGCAACTTTTTATAGGAGTTTTGTGTAAATGTCAGGAACACTGTGTCTGAAACCTCAGAGAAAGGGCACTGTGTTTTCCGAGGGCCATCCCCATCCACAGCCCGTGCTGCGTGTTCTCCCGAGGGTGCCGTGGGGCAGGTTTTACCCCCAGTCCAGGATCGCGGGGACAGACTCAGATGCTTCTGGGCAGCGGGCAGGGGAGCCCCTGCCCTCGTGGCGCTTACAGTTCAGGTGATTCAGGAGGAAAGCGGGCACACTTGACAGTGCTCTGGGGGGCTGTGGGTGGCCCGCAGGGTCTCCAGGGCTGGGGGGGCGGGAGACCCTCTACCGTGGGTCACAGCTTTCAGTGCTCCTACCTTTTAGAGTAACTCCCAGGGGATTTACTCAGAACCCTCCTGGCGGCCCCACACCCTTCTCTCTGCTGCCGTGGCCAGGCAGGGAGGCTGGCCCGGCGTCCTGGCTTTGACCGTCTTACAGCCCTTTTTCCTTCTCCGTGGACCATCTCCAGGGGCCGAGTGGAGAGCAGATTTCCCTATCCTGCCTGTGTCGCCTGGCAGCGGCCTGAACCCCATCACAGCCTGCTGCCGCTCTGAGGACTGCCGCTCACCGGCCTAACTGTCCCTGTCCACCGGGGGTGTCGCTGCTTCTCGCCTAGGCCCCTGTTGTCCACCTGAAGTGTCCCAGCTTTGTCCCTCCCAGCCCTCTGTCCAGTTGGCTTCCTGACTCAGCTCTCTAAAGGGCGCTTGGCTGTGTCACTTCTTAGCTCGGCCGCAGACGGTGGCTCCCCATGGAGTCCAGACGTGGCCGTGACCTGGAAGGTCCTCCCCATCAAGCTGGTGGAGGAGCCTGTGGACGGCGCATTCCTCTGCTCCCCTCATAATGCTGTTCCCTGGGCTGGAATTCCAGTCTTCCCTGCACAGAGGTTTAGTTCTTTCTACTCCGGAGCTTTTTCTGACTTTCTCCTTTATTCTCCCATTTGCCAGATGATTCTTTTTCTCCTCTTGGGCATCTCTTTCTTTGGAGCAGTTTATCTGCCTCCCTCATCCGCCCCCTCTCTGCAGTGTGACCGTTTGCAGGGGGGATGTGTTGGGGAGGGGTACCGGAAGGATCCTCCCTGCGTGTTGTCAGGCCCCTCCTTCACATCGGTTATTTATTGCGAGGACAGTATGATTTATGACTTCTGTGCGTCCATTTTCAAAGGAAGGGAAGAGAGCTAAAGATTGGAAACAGTAGTTTGTGTGAAGGTCGTAGGAAAAGGTACAACTCCTGTCTGTTCTCAGACTCCAAACGTGCTCAGCAGCTCCTTGAGAATCTGTTCATTTTTGTTGGAATGTGAACTTGTGGTTTTAGACAGTTAGGTGTTTCAGAACAGATGCTTAGACCACAAGGTCACTGGGAATGAGTGTGGGTGCAGTGTGCCCCATATTACACCAGTGCAGCAGGGCTCTGGGCTCGGGTCCACTGCCCGGGAGCCTCAGCTGTGTCTCAGCCAGTGGGTCACTATCGCGTACTCAAGGGCATTTCAGCGACTTTAACGTATTAGATGTTGTGTTTAAAAATGTGAATTTCAGGGCTTCCCTGGTGGCGCAGTGGTTGAGAGTCCGCCTGCCGATGCAGGGGACACGGGTTCGTGCCCCGGTCCGGGAAGATCCCACATGCCGCGGAGCGGCTGGGCCCGTGAGCCGTGGCCGCTGAGCCTGCGCGTCCGGAGCCTGTGCTCCGCAACGGGAGAGGCCACAGCAGTGAGAGGCCCGCGTACCGCAAAAAAAAAAAAAATGAATTTCATGTTGAAAATTTTATGTAGGCTGCTTCTTACTTTCTAAATAGAAGCTTCTTGTAGTTACAGTGAGAAAGGGGACAGGTAAAACCTTTTGAGACCTTCCATCTTCCCATCTCTAAGAAAGGAATAGTAATTTTATGTCATTTTTTCAGGTTTACTGTTGTATATGGTAATGTAATAGATCTATGTAAGTTAATTCACATGAAATGCTTAGAACAGAGCCTGGCACTTAGTAAATACTGGATAAACATTAGCTATCTCCCCACCCCAGTAGGGGAAGAGGCGTGAAAAAGGCCGTGAAGCATGGTTGCATTTTAGTTTCTAAGCTCCTCACTGAAAGAAGTCCAGACCCCTGTGCCCCTCTCCTTTTAAAGGATGCTCCAAGAAGGGATCAGTTTTCCTTTGTTCATTAAAACTCAAAGTGATTGTCCTTCACTGTCTGCTCACTGGGTTCTCTGGTCACGGCCACGTGGGCTGCCTCCAGGGCAGGACAGCTCAGGAAGGGAACAGCAGTGACCACGGGACGCTGAGCCTCACTCTGTGCTCACCCGCTGCTGCCACCTGTTGGGCGGAGGGGAGGGAGGCGACCTCACCTGTTCCAGGCTACGCAGCCCTGAGCCCCTAAGCCAGGTGCTGCCGGGCAGCTGGCAGCTAAGGGCAGCGTCAGGGCTGGGCTCACCTTCTGACTGCCAGCATGACAGCACTCAGTGAGTTAGCCGGGAGCAGGTATAATCATTGTAGGGAAGTGCCCTTGTGACAGTGAGTTCTGTATAGAGAGGCTTCTTCCATGCTGAGGGGTGGGTGCCGCACACAGATGACTTGCATCTACACAGCCCTTGTTACTGTGGCCACCGTGTGACCACCCACATGCTGTTACCAGACCCCTCCTTGCAAGTGTCAGTTTCCACAGCGAGACATTCTCATTTTATTCTTGTTATTTATTTATTTATTTTTGGCTGCGTTGGGTCTTCGTTGCTGCCCACGGGCTTTCTCTAGTTGCGGCGAGGAGGGCCTGCTCTTCGTTGAGGTGCGTGGGCTTCTCACTGCGGTGGCTTCTCTTGTTGCGGAGCATGGGCTCTAGGCGTGTGGGCTCGGTAGTTGTGGCTCGTGGGCTCAGTAGTTGTGGTGCACGGGCTTAGCTGCTCCGCGGCATGTGGGATCTTCCCGGACCAGGGCTCGAACCCGTGTCCCCTGCATTGGCAGGCGGATTCTTAATCACTGCGCCACCAGGGAAGCCCCGAGACATTCTTATTTTAGTATTTAGGTCAAAATGCCGGTAAGAAGTTGACCACTTTATAAAAAAACCAGAGGAGTCGTGACCCTCAAAGTCTTATAACACATTGTGTGAACCTTCAGCGTGACAGGCTGTGGTTTCTTTCAGGAGGTTTGGGAGGGTTTTATAAGAAAGAATTCCCAAGATGTGGAAGGACCACCGGTTGAGGTGAGTGGAGAGGCTTGTTTGTCATGCTGTGGGGATGCAGGGCGTGGTGTGGACCAGCCGCTGAACACTCGAGCTGTGGATTTCCAAGTGAAATCATATTATAGAAGAGAACTTTAAATGAGCTGTCGGTTGTTAATACTGTTGTTCTTGCCCCAACTTGAATATTTATAAGAAAGTATTGGCTTCTGCAGCAGTATGTCATTGCAGGTTACATGTTACAGGAGACGCCTGGGGTGGCCCTGCCTGTCACGTGCTCTAACCAGAGGTGAACTGTATCTTTATCTTTTCTGAGAGGTGGTGTGTTCTTTCTTTATCTTTCCAAGTGGAATATTTTCAGGATCATGGTCCAGTTCTGAAAAGTGTCATTAGCATTATGTGGGAACCACAAATGAACACCTCTCATTTTCCTTTTCAGGTAGAGATGGTCTTCAAAGTGAAGTCTCTGGAAAATGTTCGGTTCTCTGCAGAAACTACAAAAATGGAAGGAAAGAACATTTTCAAAACAACATTGTTGTGAAAGTGTGTTTACAACTAACTGATACTGTTGACAGTTTTGTTTTTGTTTTAACTAATAAAACACTTTAAGAAGATTGTATTTATGGTCAAAGGAAACTGGACTAACCATGCGGCCGAAGACTTTTCCCGCCACGACCTACTCTGGGAACAGCCGGCAGCGGCTGCAGGAGATCCGCGAGGGGCTGAAGCAGCCGCCCAAGACCCCCACCCCGGGGCCACCCACAGGGCCGGGCAGTGACGCCGCCCTGGATGCCAAGGCCCTGGGGGGCAAGGACACGGCCAGGCAGCAGCAGCAGACGAGGACAGCCCCGAAGTTCGGGCCTTACCAGAAAGCCCTGAGAGAAATCAGATACTCCTTGCTGCCCTTTGCTAATGAATCGGGCCCTTCGGCCGCCGCAGAAGTAAACCGACAAATGCTGCAGGAATTGGTGGACGCGGGCTGTGACCAGGTGGGTGGACGCTCCCGGGAGGCTGCGCGTCTGGGGTGCAGAGGAGACCAGCAGAGGTCCCTGGAGAGGGGTTTCTAGGCTACAAACCCGAGGCCCTTTCTGCGTCCCATTGCACTGTTTTCCACCTTCTCTCCAAAACCATCTTGTTAGCTGTTTTCCTTTTCAGGCAAGATCCAGAGATTTCTCAGCTCTCCTGAAGTTGTGTCCCGTGCACTGAAGTTGTGTCCCGTGCACTTTCTGTCCTGTCCCCGTGAGGATGGGAAGGCTTTCCCACGTAGCCCTCTCCTTGGGGTTTATTTGGCTTATTGTGAGCTGTCATGGGGAAGAGACTGGCTTCCTTGAACTTGTGTTTGGTTTGTGCATTTTTTAACTCAGCTAAGGGGAAGGTTGGTTTACATGAGTCGGCTCTTTGCCTCTGTTTTCTCCTGTTTTAAAAGATAGCATCTATGCTATTAGAGGAGACGTAACTATATTAAGGGAATGAGAAAGACTAGAAAATAAAAAGCTTGAGAAATCATCAGAATGGTGGCAACACAGTCTGATTTCTCACTGCTTAAGAATAAAGGCCAAAAAAAAAAAAAAAGAATAAAGGCCAGTTAATGGAGGAGGCATCAATTACACAGAAACACACACGGGGGCCGTGCGTACGATCTTGTGCTCTTCACGTGGCTGAATAAAGTCCGAACCGAGGGGCAGGACCGTATAAAATGGAGCTTATGTCCAACCAGGTAAAAATGTGTCCGTGACATGTAACTAGTAAAAATGTAACTGTCTTATGAAACGGCTTCTGAAAGCAAGCGCTGTATCATCACGTGTCATGTGAAAGTCAGAGCTGCATGAACGTGGAAATAGACCAGGCACGTCTGCCGCCTTGCAAACTGAGTAGGATTTCATGCGCAGAGTACATCAGGATGGCTTGAGCACTTTTAGTTTCTTAGAAACAGAGTAACTACGTACTCCTGGCCTCACAGTCACGGGAACTGGGAGGAAAAAGAAACAACGCCCTCTTTTATTTCCAAAAGCTACCTCAGCCCTCTTACAGTTTCTTACCGGAGAACTTACATTTCTCAGATGATCTGTTTGGGAAACTAGTGGCGCTGTTTTGTGGGGCTTCCTTGACTCTTCGGGATGTGCTGGGATTGACCTGGGTAACGAGCTGCTTTCGTGAAGCCCAGGCTGTGAATGGCGGGTGCAGAGGGTTAGCATTGCGAGTTGACAGCACAGCCACGGCCTTTCTCTCTGTGAAAATATGAAGCTGTCCCCTGACCAACAGAACTTGATGCTTTTGAAGATAGGATGGAGCCGTCCCAGGGAAATAGTGGGTGAGATTGCAGATACTCAGCCCAATAACAAAGCTGAAAACCTTGTGTAAATCACTTGCAAACAAAAGAGGTAATCAGAGCCGCTGTTCTTGCAGTTGTGATAAAAACAAATCAGGCAAATGATCCAGAATACAGGTGGGATCTCATTGTGGTAAAATCCATTCGTGATAATTACAGTGCAAGAAATAATGAAGCTGGTGCCGTTTATAGTAAAACACAAATATGGTAAAATTAAGGGTCG
This sequence comes from Lipotes vexillifer, assembly GCF_000442215.2. Lineage (NCBI taxonomy): Eukaryota > Metazoa > Chordata > Mammalia > Artiodactyla > Lipotidae > Lipotes > Lipotes vexillifer. The sequence continues at coordinate 447,352 of NW_006791713.1, forward strand.
GGACACCCATAAGTTCCCATCAGCATTTAATTTATGTTAATTGCTAGTAGAAAAGACTCTACCCTTTTGCTGCTCCTGAAATAATCCGTCAGTTTGGTGCATAGTGTTACTTTGTAGCTTAAAACAACTCTGCCTTCCTCTGACCCTCCAACTCAGACTTTTTCTGGCCTGGTTAGAGGGTACATTTGCTTTCAGAGTTCTGGTTGGCAAGTCATTATGTGAACCCAAATAATGTGAGGAAAAGCTCAGCAGAACCTCTAGAGTTGTGTCTTGGATAAAGCAGGTGATTAGAATTCCCGTGTAACAGGTACAGAGAATTCCTGTCGGTGCAGCTTTTCCCCTTGTCTCCTGTTGTATTGCCTTTTAATCTAGGTTCAGTTTTGTTTTCTTATATTTTGAGTTTAAATGCCATTTTAACCCTATATTTATGAGTGGCAATAAACTCACAGTTTTCCCAAGGTCTTATAGGTCCTTGTTGGTGATAACACACTTTTATATGAAGTGTTTTATCTACTGCATGTGCACACACATTTTTTCCCCCATTTTATTGGGACTCTGATTCAGTTTCTGGGAAAAAGTAAAAGACTGTTCACTGTGTAATGGTATAATGTATATGTCAAATGATGTAATGTTCATAAATCTTTTGCACATAAATCACTAAAGACTTACGAAAATTTCTATAGGGAAACAAAGAGGCCAATAGGTTAATATTTCTTAAGGAAGGAGCTGTTCTTTAAATATTAAGGAATTGGAAAGATATGTTTTTGATTATGAGCATCCTGTTTTGTTTCATTGGGTAGTCTCTTATTAGCACAAGTGATGATTTAAATTTAGCTTTTACTTTATCTTTCTTATAAAATTTAGTTTCACTTTTTCTTTTAATCTTTATGGTTCCAAACGACCATATTACCAGGTGTTCCCTCTTTTTCTTCCTGAGACAGTTTTAAAAACGGCTAATTCAGTTTTGCAACGATGTTAATATATGTGACATTGCTGCTTCTCGGAAGCACTGATTTGTATTCGCCTGCTGCATTGTGGCGGGTTAGCGCAGGTAGGGCGCCCTTGGGACGGGCCTGCAGCCCTTGGGGCCCCTCAGAGTCTGTGTTGGGGCCTTGGGAGAGCAAGGATGCCCATGGCTCCTGGGCCCTTAGAGCAGCTGAGCGTTCCATCACGGTGTGTCCCCAGAGGGGGACTTAGGTGAGGAATTTCTTTCAGACGGGAGTCCTGGGACTTGTTCGTGCTTTTTCCCTGTGGATGACCTGTGTCCTGACCCTGCCCGCCTCCCTCCTTGCTCTGCTGTGGGTGGTGCTGAGTCCAGGGCTGTGGCCTGGCGCTGCTATGGTTCCCCTGGTCCCGAATTTCTCTATTGGTATAATTTTCCTAATCCTGACTTAATCCAGTTTTCCTCACTTTACTGTATGCGTTTAAGTGAGTAAAATCTTTAACTAAATGCAGGTAGGAAGAAATGTAAACAAACAAATCGATTTATTTGTTTACATTACAAAAAACAAACAAATTTATGCCCAATTCAGCCTGAGGAAGAAAGCCAGTGGTCAGGGACCCGAGCACAGCACCAAGTAGGCTGGGGTGATTTGGTCAGTAGGAAAAGGGAGAGAATTCTTGGCATCCTCAAGCCAAAAAGTGCCGAAGAATCACGTTTCTCAGCCCACCACACAGGGTGCTCCTTGACCCAGGTCCTTTTGCAGAGGCTGCGGTGCTGGGCATGCTGCAGTCACAGTGGAAGGACAGGCCCTGGTGGTGGCTGCGACCGTGTGTCCCCACGCTGTTCTGAGACCGCATGGCAGTGGTCAGAGAGGGCTCCAGTTGCGACCCCAGTGACTCAGGCTCCCCCCGCCCCGGCAAGCGTGGTCGCACGTGCCTGTCACACACGCTTGAGCGGAGGGGAGGACAGCAGTGCCCGCAGAGGGGCTTCCTCCTCAGCGACTTGGTCCCCTCCTCTCGCCCCTCCTCCCCCCGGCCATGCTTGCCCAGCCCCCCTTCCCCCAGACAAGCTCACGCCGGGGCTCTGTGGACGTGTCACACTGTCGGCGGTGATGCCATCTCCCCTCATCCGCGTCTGGGTCAGCTCTCCTGCGGGAACCCTGGTTCTTGCCTCTGGGTTTGAGCCGACCCTGGTCGGACCGCCAAGCTCTGTTGTTTCTTCTTTTTTTCTTTTTGGCTGCACTGCACGGCATGTGGAACTTCCCTGACCGGGGATCGAACCCCTGTCCCCTGCACTGGAAGCACACAGTCTTAACCACTGGACCTACAGGAGAGTCCTGGGGTCCGTTGTTTCTAACTCGTAGGCCCATGGTCGGCCGCCCCTCTCGGTGCTGGACCCGCGAGTGTGCCCCGCGAGTGTGCCCCGTGTGCCCTGGAGGCCCCGCGTGGCCATGGGGCTGTGCCCCTCATTCGGCGGGAGCATGATGGTGGGAAACGCAAGCTTTGCAGAGAGGATTCCGGGCGCTGGTCCACTAAACTGTCCCTCAAGTCTCAGGCACTAGGACAGAAGCACAGCTCCGCCTCGCTGGCCGTTATCAGGAAAGGGCCAGGGGGTGACCCTGAGGGGTGCTGATGTGAGGCTGCCACCCCTTCATCCTGGTGACAGGTGGCCTCTGTGGTCTCACTCTAAGGCCGGGAGATGCAGGGAGATGCAGGGGTTCAGGTGACTTGTATGTTTCCTCCTCTTCCTCTGGAAAGGGGACTAGTGTTCAGGGTTGTCACTGCCCTGAAATATTAATAAGAGCAGGAGGAAAAAAGAAACACTTGAGGTGAGGAATGTCAGTCCTGTAACAGGAAACTGTCTTAACAATGACTGTGGGTGTAGCAGCCTTTGCCTTTTCCCCCCGTTTTTTCTTTTTTTTTGATTTTCAAATTAATTTCGGCCCTGCCAAAAGATAAACTATACCTTTCTAAATAGGATTTAGAGTTACTTTCACAAGACACAAGCAAATCATACCTTTGTGTCGTACCTTCCCCAAGGCTTCCCCAGGTTATTAAAGTAGCATGTGTTCATTGCATGCTTTCGGAAAATACAGAAAAGTATAAAGAGAAAATAAAAATTGCCTGCAATTGTATCAGCCCAGATATGACCACTTTTTTATGACCATAAAAGTGGCCAAATTTTTTTTCTAGTTAAAGGAAATTAAGGGAAGTTATCAAGGAGCGATGTGCCCAGGGTGACAGGTGGAAAAACACTGGTCACAAAACAGCACGTACAATATGATCCCAGTTCTTCTGTTGCAGAAATATACGCATTGACTGTCTCCCTGCTTGCCTTCCCACTCAGCTCTCCCACCAGGCCCGGGACCGCAGGGCTCCTCTCCCCATCTGTTCCCTGCACAGAACCCTCCGAGTGGTCACTCTGGAAAGGAAGGATCCCGTCCTTTCCCTCCGGAAACCTTCCCACTGTGCTGGGGACGAGTTCTTGGCCTCAGGTCCCACCCTTTCCCGCGGTCGGCACCCTGGCCCCGCCGGCTGTGTGGCCTCTTCTCAGGCTTCCCAACTCTAGCCCCCCCTTGCCTGGGTGATGCCCTCTCCTCTTTGGAGGCTTGTCTTAGTGTCATGGATTCAGAAAAGCCTTTTCTGATCCCCGGTCTAAGTTGGAACCCCCTGTTTTCGTTCTTTCATTACGGTGGAAGTTCCCTCCGTGGCGTTTATCAGAATTTGTTTCTATGTGTGTAGTTGTGTATTTCGTTCAGTAACCATCTCTCCCTTCAGGTTGCAGACCTGTGAAGCGGTGGCTTTGTTCTGAGATCACCATCCTCTAGGCCCTGAAACTGTGCAAACCCTCAGAAGTGAAGGGATAAAGATTTCATCATAAACATTTTTGTCTGTAACGTCTGTGTTATATTCTGCTGTTCAAACAGATGTTCTGTAATTTATTGTAAACAACTGGTGTTAAAAGGTAAACCGAGGCATATTAAACATTTTAAGAGTTTATTTGAGCAAAAATCTATTTGAGTTGGACAGCACCAAGTCGGAAGTGTTAGGAGCTCCGGTGACCAGGCAGGGGAGAGGGAAGCAGGAGGTACCGGTGGGCTGCAGCGAGGCCTGGCCACCGCAAGGGGCAGAGTTTCGGGCTCGTGCCCAGGCTGACGTGGCATCAAACCACGCAGGGCTCGCGGCCTCCTCGTGTGAGCAGCTCAGCGCTGGCGATGAACAGCCTTCTGCGGGAATCATAACGGATTTCGCTGATTTCCTGGGAATACATTTTAGAAATGGAATTACTAGGGCAAGTGATAAGAGCCTTTTTATAGTTTTTATTTGAATCGCCACATTTCTTGAGAAGTGTTCAAATTGCACTTACGCCTTCAGTCCTTCCAGCAATGAATGAGATCTGTCTTGGACTCGTCCCTGACCAGAGCCGCTCCTTCAGTCATTGTTTAATGACTACTTTCCCCAGTGCCTGCAATTTTTTCCTCCTAAGTAGCTTTCACATCGCTGTCTTTTCCGTGCTAACACCCTGCCCTACCCTAGATTCTCCTGAGAAGTCCCCCGACCTGCATTCCTCCTGGTGCCCTTTTCCTGAAACGCGGCTGCAGCCACCCCCTTGGGAGCCGCCACACTTCCTCATCCGACCCCGTCCTTTCCCTCGTTGCCAGGCACACCCGCCTGCCCCGGCCGTATCCCCCTCCGTACACGCCGGCAGCCTCCAGGCCGAGTAACTGCCCCGCACGCGCTGTCCATCCTCCCGCTGGGGCCTCCCTGGCAGCCCAGCCGCATCCCACCCCCCCCAGGCCTGCTTCTTCCGTGGTCCATCGTGTGGCCCCCTTGGGCAGTGGGTTCTCCCTTCCCCGAATCCCCGTTTCCATCAGGACCCCCCAGGCAACCGTGGTGGCTTACACGGGGTCTTAGGGATTTGCTGGCCCACCTGGCACGTTTCGCAGGTGAAGTAGCTGAGAACCCACAACAGTAGAAGGAAGCGGTGAAATTAAATATGGATCAGTGGACATCACACAAGCAAAAAACATAGAAAAGGTTGAAGAGAAGTAAACAGAATCTCAGAGGCCTGTGGCACAATACCGAGGGGTCCAGGATGTGTGACGTGTGTGAACTGGAATCCCTGAAGGAGGAAGGGACAGAAAAACATCTGAAGCAGTAATGGCTGAAAACTCCCCAAATTTGGTGAAAACTTGCAGGTACAGTCAGATCTCAATAAAACGAGGCTTTGCTTTGTCGCGGCTCACGCGCCGGGGGGTGGGGCTTAAGTGGAGATGCCACTGACCCTTGAACGACTTGGGTTTGAACTTCACGGGGCCGCTTGTCCACAGATTTTCTTCAGCAAATGTGTCCCACGCGCTCTGTGATAGGTTGAATCCGCGGACGTGGAACCACGAGTGCGGACGGCCAACTGTACAGCTGTACGCGGGTTCTCGGCTCTGTGGGCAGTTGAAACCCCTAACCAACCCCCATTGCTCCGGGTCAGCTGTAGCAAGGGTCCTATATTTTTCCTGACACAATTAGAAATCAACATTTAAGTAGGTTGTGGTAAGTTAAAAATGCATGTTGCAGCCTTTAGAGCAATCACTAAAATACAGTTGGAGGAGACAGAGCTACAGAGTCAGTGAAGAATTAAAGCGAACAACTAAAGCAGCATTTGATTAACGTGGAAGGAGCCGGGGAGGGGGGAGTGGCGGAGTGAAAGCCAGATGCGTCAGTAGGAATGCAGGCCTAAATAAAGCCGAAGTGATCATTACACTCGGTGCGTAAAGGGATTGAGCACTCCAATCAAAAGGCAGAGACTGTCACACTGAATCAAAAAGCAAGACCCACCTCTGTCCCGTCTACAAGGCACACCTGTTACAAGGACAAGGACACAAAGAGACTGAAAGCCAAAGTCTGGGGGAGATGTCTGCCCTGCAAACCCTAAACATAAAGTAGCTGCGGTGGCAGCGTTGAAATCAGACAGTACCCTTCAAGGCGAATGTTACTTGAGACACAGGGACACAATAATAAAAGGGCCAGTACGTCAGGATGATGTACCAGGGAGAGCACACCTGAAGACAGAGCTTCAGAGGCTCTGTGGGGTGAGGTGTGCCGCGCGGGAGCTAGAAGGAGCAATAGACAAATCCACGGTCGCACGTGGAGGTCTTCACCTGGCTCTCCCGTGGTCGATGGAGCGGCAGACAAGGATCGGTGGGATGCAGGACACGCAGCTCCGCGTCCCTCCAGCCTGGAGCATCGTGCGGGGGTCCTTCCTCCGTGCTGAGGGTGGGAGGCCCCGCCCTCCGTGAATCAGCCGGCCACTCACATGTAGTGATTCTAGATGCTGACGGGGACAGTCGAGGCCCGGATTGGGTAGGTCAGTAGTTTTGATCCCGAGCCAATAAAAACCAGACAGGGTTTCAGGGTGCTGTGCCTCCTGTCACGGACAGAGCTGAACACCCGAATGACCCTGCGTCTGGGGAGGTGCTGAAAGGCACTTGCTGAACAAGAAGGTGCCACCAGCTTGGGCACCTTCCCTCTGAAGATGCCTTGCATGGTGTTCCCGCAGGTGCGCCCATGCTGGCCCCGGGACACCAACAGAAACTTCTCCATCAGTGTACTTGAATTCTAGTTCATGAACGGTGCAGAACTCACTGGGAGTAGTAAATAGTAGCTTGGACGTAAAGGAATACTGACGTAGTTGATAATAACCTGTTAAATAAATAAAAATCCATGAATCAAAAAGCAAAACAGAATGAGATGGCTAGTCAGTGGGCAGCCGCAGCCTTCCGGGTTCTGCAGTGGGTGCTCGGTGGGCCCGGCGGAGGCTCCCAGGCCCTTACTGCCCGTGGGGGGCGCCTGCGCTGACCCTGGCGGCTCGTCTGAGTTGAAGTCTGCGCTGAGCCTGATACACGCCTGATTTGGAGGACTTCGTGCAAAAAAGAGAATGTAAGATATCTCTGTACCTTTAATGTTGATTGCACTTAAAAGAGATATATGGGGTAAATAACATATTAACACTAACTCTACTTTTACCTTTTTCTTCTTAAATGTGGCTACAAGAAAATGGAAGTCCCTCTGTGGCCCGCGTTAGCTTTCTGTTGGGCAGTGGTCAGTTGTGCCAGTGAAGGCAGTCGAACCCTCGCTCACTCCCTGCCCAGACCTCGTGCACTAGAAATGTCAACCAGCTTGGAAAGGGTAACTCATAATTTCATGACTACTATAGGTGTATTGTTTTCAAAATCGTAATTTATCTTTGTTATAGAACATTCTAGACATTGTAGATGGAAATGAAAGCAGCTGAAAATCTTACCTCTGAAAGACAGCCACTGATAAGATTACATTTTTAACGTCAATATTTTGATACGCACCTTCAGTCTTTTATGTGTGTGTGTGTGTATTTATTTATTTGTTTAGTCCGCGTTGGGTCTTCGTTGCTGCTCACGGGTTTTCTCTAGTTGCGGCGAGCGGGGGCTACTCTTCATTGCGATGCGCAGGCTTCTCATTGCGGTGGCTTCTCTTGTTGCGGAGCACGGGCTCTAGGCGTGCGGGCATGGCACACATGCTCTGTAGTTGTGGCTCGCCGGCTCTAGAGCATAGGCTCAGTAGTTGTGGCGCATGGGCTTAGTTTCTCCACGGCATGTGGGATCTTCCCAGACCAGGGCTCGAACCCGTGTCCCCTGCATTGGCAGGTGGATTCTTAACCACTGCGCCACCAGGGAAGCCCCACTACAAGTGCTTTGAGCGCCTCTCCTTCCTACCTGGTCCTTGCTAACACTGTGGCTTTGGGTAAGTTGCTAATCCATCTTACTCTCTCAGTTTTTGCATCTCTGACACATGGCTGGCGGCACTCATTTCTCGGGGTGATTGTGGTGGACAGGACGGGGCTTAGATGCAGGGCCCTCTGTCCACACATTCACTCCACAGGCCTTCCTGCTGCTCATTTCTTTACAAATCTGCCAACAGCCTGTACGTGCGACTCTCCGAAAGGGGTGCTAATGACATTTTCTAAGAGCATCGTTTTAAAGCGGGACCACTGCTAGGTAGAAAGTTTGGCTGGAAGATTTCCTAGTGGAGCTCTGGCAGGTATTGATGAAGCTTGTCGTCTTTGGAACTCTTAATTCTGCAGCGGCCCAGATGTTTGAAATTCCTGGCCGAGGGCAGAGCCTCCCATTGTACGGACCTGTCCCGAGGTGTGTCAAAATAGCTGTTTTCTCAGAGAAAACGATCGTGCGCTTCCAAGCACGTGTGTGGTTATTGTCTGGTGGTTAGTCTGCTGCCTGTGGGCACATGACCAGCTGGAGAAAACAGGCCTCCCTGTAACAAGGAGCATCCCTGCAGTGGTGTCACACGTGTCCGTGGAGGGTGGAGAGGACACGGGTTCTGACCCGCAGCCGGAGCTGACACACACGCACGGTCTCTAGAAGCCCGTCTCGATAGAGCCGAGAGAAGGAAACAGATATTTTTAAACAGCAGCCAAAGAAGAGGTGAGAGGAAGTGAGGGGGAGTCGTGGGTCCCAACACCAGGGAACCTGGCGGTTACTTGGCTGCGTTTCTGGAAGATCATCAGGCCCCCATCGCTCTGAGGTGCCACCGTGAACATGTCGGTATCTGGTGTGATTTTTTTTTTTAATTTACAAAATGAGGTCATATCGTATGTGCTGTTGGGTTTGTTTGCTTTGGCTTGAGTTGGGCGCTGTTCATACCTGGGAGTGATGGCCATAGTGCTGATGGCAGGGGCTGCACTGTAGGGTGACTGGCTGGAGGCCGGGCTCACTGCTGCCCACGTCCGGGCTTGGCTTCTCCGGGGGAGGGGAGACCCTCAGCTCTGAGGTGTGGCGGTGCTGAAGGGCCCGGTCCTGGCTCCCTTGACCCTCTGCCTCACTCCTGTGCTGCCCGTCCGCCCCTCGTTGTGCTGCAGTCTCTGGTCGGAGGTTTGGGTTCAGTGTCCCCGCGGGGGGGGGGGCCGGGTGGGACCCTGGGTCCTCATCCTCTCCTGCCCGGTGGGCTCACAGCTTGCTCCTGGGCGTTTCACCCCCTCCCTCTGGCTTCTCTATTCCAAAACGTCCTGAGGTCCCTTCTCCCCTGTGACTGTCGCATCAGAGCACAGATGGAAAATGATGAGAGTGATTTGGCGGCTGACGCACCAGGTATGAGCCGAAGCCCCGTGTATGTTTTTGTGACCCACTTTTTGTGCTTGGCTTGTTTTACTTTACAGTATATCGCAAGCATTGCCCCGTGTCATTTTATTCTCCGACACACTGTCTAAAAAAACAAAGTGTCGCATTCCAGTGAATTGATGATAGACCTTGGTCTATCCTGGGGCACCCAGGTTGTTTGAACGTTGTCACCCGTAAGCGACAGCCAGTGGGTAGGACCCTCATTAACTCTGTCACTGATGGACGGGACCCGCTGGGCCACAGGAGGGGCTGTTTGAGGCAGGAGCAGGTGCGGAGGGGGGTGGGGGCTACTAGAGCCCCCAGGGCGGAGACCACACAGGGGCGGCGCCCTTCCCGTCCCCTGTGTGCTCCCGAGATGGGGCTGCCAGGGCAGGAAGGGCTGAGCTTTTGCACGTCTGTTCCTTCATTCGTTCATCGCTTTCCGAGCGCCCAAGCGTTTCCTGTCTGCCGAGCCGTGGACACAGACGTGAGCAGGACGCAGCTTCCGGCCCCGAGAACTTCAGGGTGAGCGGGCGGGATTGTGGACGAGGGGCACAGGCCGCGCGTGGGCAGGCAGCACTGAGGCCGGCCTTCCTGTCAAACGTGCCTGTGATGACTGATGATGATTCTTCGTCAGTCAAACGTTTATAGAAGTAGAGAGAAGGGTGTAACGTGTTCCCACCTTGTTCCAGGGGCCTTTGGGAGAAACGCTGTGTCACGCGGAGCGGCTTCTCTGTGCCTGCGTGCTGGGCTCCTCATTCCCACTTGTGTTCGCTGCTGTTGCTTAAGACGCGTTCTGTAACCAATCTGCGGTATTGTTTTACAAGTTTTTTAAAACCCCTGTATAATGTGATTTTGCAGCTTCCTTTTCCTGTCTGCATCATGTTTCTGAGGTTTATCAACGTTGATGGACGAGGCTCCCGTTCATTGTAATTGCCGTCATTTCACCGCCACTTACGTCTCCGTTATCCCACTAATGGATGTTTAGATCGTTTCCAGTTTTCCATTCTTGACAGAAGTGCAGCAGGTGTTCTCCTGTGTGTCTTCTTGTGAACACGGGGGGACTTTCTCCGGAAGTGGGGCTTGTGGGTCACAGGATGTGAGCATCCCTGACTTTACCAGATGCTGTCACAGTGTTCTGTGTGGTTTACAGGTCAGCATCTTGTCCTCAGCCTCTGCGGGGCAGTCTTCCCTGTCCTAGCCAACACTTGGTGGTGTCGGGTATTTTAAACACTTGTCCATCTAATGAGCGTGAGACGGCCCCTTGTTTTAAAAACTGCAGCCTCTGATTACTGGTCATGTTGGACTTCTTTTGACTATTTGGGTTTTGAGTTCTGACTTTACTACTGACTGTATGAACTTGGGAAATGATTACTCATTCTGAGCCTCAGTCTCCTGATTTTTTTAAAAAATATTTTTTTTATTTATTTGGCTTCGCCGGGTCTTAGTTGTGGCATGAGGGATCTTCTTTGTGGTGTGTGGGATCTTTAGTTGTGGCATGAGGGATCTTCTTTGCGGCGTGTGGGATCTTTAGTTGTGGCATGCGGGATCTAGTTCCCCGATTAGTGATTGAACCCAGACTCCCTGCACTGGGAACTCGGAGTCTGGACCAGCAGCGTCCAGCCACTGGACCAGCAGGGAAGTCCCAGTCTCCTGATTTTGATAAAATACAAGCACCTACATTTTAGGGCGATCCCAAGACTGGGAGACTCGTGCACAGCTCCCGCGCCCTCTCTGTCTCAGTCCTGAGTCCTCCCACCAACAGGGCCCACGAGGCTGCTCCTCCGTTCAAGAGACCCTCCCAAAGGCTGGTCTGCAGCACGAGAGGAGCTCAGCTCCCCATGGGCTGCGAGGGCCCTCCCGGGAACCCAGCAGGAGTCCGTGGGGACCTGGACAGTCGGTGCGTCTGCACGGTCACGCCAGCCCCTTAACCTCCCCCATCCCCCTTAGACTGTGCTCTCCACAGCGCAGCCAGGGGACCCTTTTAAAACAGAAGTCGGATCTTGTGCTCCAAACGCTAGGTGGCTTCCTGCCTCGATGAGGGTAAACGCCAGCATCGTTGTCCCGGCCTACTCGACGGGCTTTCACACTAGGGGTCAACATCCATTTTAACCCTGAAATCAGTTTAAAGGATTTCAAACATGTTTTTTAAAAAATATTTATTTATTTATTTGGTTGCCCCGGGTCTTAGTTGCGGCACGCACGTGGGATCTCGTTCCACGATCAGGGATCGAAGCCAGGCCCCCTGCATTGGGAGCACGGAGTCTTACCCACTGCGCCACCAGGGAAGCCCTGTCTTCCTTCTTAAATGAGCCCATAGCTTTCTAGATCGCCCCATTTACTTGATAACATTTTACAAAACAACCACAGAGAAGAGAGCTCCCTGAAATCTGCATCTAGACGTCCCTTCCCTTTGATGCCTGTGGGCTGACGGTCCCCAGCAAAGTGGGACGGAGGCCGTGCAGAGGGCTACAGGACACACGGGAAAAGAGCAGCTACTCATTTAAAGCACAGAAAAGAGCTCGAAGGTCTGTGACTAAGGATGCTTGGTGGGGAGGCCCATGTGCTGTCTGTGGGTGAGACGTCTCAATGGCAGAAGTTGGCGGTGGCCCTTGTCTGCATGGGAAGAGTCTCCCCACATACTCAGGCCACTGAATTTCAGGAGCCAAGGCTGGCTTGTAGCCGATGAAGAAATCTCTTCTTCCAGAATCACGCTGAGCCGCTGGCGCTTGAGCTCTGCTGGCTGGTCCATCTCCTGGCGTCCTGACGCCCAGTCGCAGCGCAGGTCTGGCCTTCGTGGCTCCATCTTGTGTCCGCAGGTACCAGGCGGCGGGCAGCCCCCGCCCCCATCCCCTGGGCCCAGGGTCCCGCTGCTCATGCACTGGACTGCCACCTCCTGCTTCGTCATCCGGCATTGTGGGCTGAGACAGAAACCGAATCCTTTCCTTCCTGAAAACCTCGTACCTCTGACGACAGAGTTCCCAACAAGAGTGCGAGCCACAGCTCCCCATTAAGCCCCCCTTGATTCCCCTCCTGGCCCCGGAGGACAGTGGCCGGAGGCTCTTGGGCCTGCCCTCTCCCGGTGTCTTCTCTCTACCCTGCAGAGTACACAGTGCGGTTCAGAACCAAGTGTGCAGAGCTTGGAGCTTGGCAAGCCCTCCTTCTGAACCCTTGTCCCAACCTCTGATCCTGCCCTGAAAGGAGCCCGGGCCCCGCCCAGCGGGGGAGCAGGAAGGCTGGCCCTGGGCCCCGTCGCACCGCGTGCCCCAGTTCAGACCATCCAGTGAGGCTGTGTTGTCCCCAGGCTTTATCTGCCTGAGACCTTTTCTTCTGAACTCTGCCCACCCCCAGCTCCACCCTCCATCTGGCATCCTCAGCTCAGGCTTTGAATGCGCCTGTCTCTAACTTAGCGTCAGGTTCTTTGTGTTGGGACACCACGGACCTCTACCCACTCGTGTCGCCAGGCCCTCTGGCTGGTGGTGACCAGCTCCCCCCGGAATCTGTCTTCTGAGGGGCCCGCACCGTCCACCCCTGTGCTCTCTGCCACGGGCTCCTTGGTTCCCCCAGAACTCAGAACGCCAGGGCTCGTCTCTCCCTGGCAGGGACGGTCTGGCTCCTTCCTTGTTTCCTGGGGCAGAAGAGACTGTCCTAGAGATTTTGTGAAAGGGAGGCACGTGGTTTTGTGTGTGTGCCTATTTATTGCGTGACTTGTGCAAGCCAGGTTTTAGAGGACCTGTCAGCCTCCCTAAGAGCAGGCATGTGCTGGTGAGGGTGCGGTTAGGGGTTTCCTGCCAGAGCACGGGGGGCGGCCATGCTGGGGAGGCCTGGCAGAGCCTGTTCCCTGAACCCAGCGGCGGGCCCACTGTGTCCACAGGCAGGTTCATGCCGCTGACCGTCCTTAGGAGGCTCTGACCGTGGGCAGCACATGTGCTGTTAAAACTGGTTCCCTACCCTTTCCTGGAACACGGCTAAGTGTTTTTGTATGTTATATTCTATTTCTCTATGGCTTTTCATTATTGACAAAAATGGGAGTGTTTTTTTCAAAAAGAGGTTGGACCTAAGTTATCATAATAGGCACATCCAGAAGTGTAGTGCTCCTTTAAGAACAAATCCCACGAAGATATAAGAATGGTTTTGTAGTTAAATATTAACCCAGGGCCTCCCTGGTGGCGCAGTGGTTGAGAGTCCTTCTGCTGATGCAGGGGACGCGGGTTCGTGCCCCAGTCCGGGAAGATCCCACATGCCGCAGAGCAGCTGGGCCCGTGGGCCATGGCCGCTGAGCCTGTGCGTCC
>NW_006791713.1:460942-471318 GCF_000442215.2 Lipotes vexillifer
CTGCTGACTGTAGCCAAGTTATGATAAATAGAAGCAAGGTAGGTACTTTATTATTGGGCTCATAATAGGACAACTGGAATAACCTGCTGGATAGACTGAAATAAAGACCTGTTATTTAGGTTCTCAAACTTCACTAATCACACCAGTAATCAATATTATAACATTCTCATTTCCTCTGTGTGTGTGTGTGTGTGTGTGTGTGTGTGTAAACTCATAGGGGATTTTGGTAGTTTCCCTGGAACGGGTCACACCTCCACTCACCTATCTCAATAGTGCCAACAGTAAAATCCTTAATGTTTTAGCAAACATCCCTTGAAATCATGGAACTTTACAGCTGAAGGGAGCTTTGGGGTGACCTTGTGAAATCTTGCCCTCTCATTGGACTCAGCTGTGATCTGGAGGATTTTTGTCATCTGCCCACAACTATATAGCTGGATAACACTGGCAGCTTTATTATAACGGAACTGGACGTACGCATAAGTATTCTCATCATCTTACACTCTTTAACAAGAAGAAATCATTGCATATTTCAACATAAAACTGTCAAACTTGTTTTCCTCGTGTTCTGATCAAGCCCTTGTCTGTAGACGATGCTCAGACACATTTTGCACGTCACTATTTCTTCATGTTCACGCTATTGAAAGTCGTACATTTTGTTCACTGCTGTGTACTCTGTAGAGAAGAATATTAGATGCTTAGTGCATCTCCAGTAAGAGAATTTGGCCATAGCAAGTGTTTTGGGGCTGCATTAAGTGTATCCCAGGGAATACATTAATTATAATTAACATAATCATTCTTTCATTGGATTATTTAAACCCCTTCTACTCCTGCCCTACACCCTTCTGTTTGAGGGGCTGATTTATTGTATTATATCTAATTCGGACAGACATCTTTATGCAAGTTGACTTTTTAATTTTTTTTTTAAGTAGCTCTTTTTAAATTAATTTTTTATTTATTTTTGCTGTGTTGGGTCTTCGTTTCTGTGCGAGGGCTTTCTCCAGTTGTGGCAAGTGGGGGCCACTCTTCATCGCGGTGCGCGGGCCTCTCTTGTTGCGGAGCACAGGCTCCAGACGCGCAGGCTCAGCAGTTGTGGCTCACGGGCCTAGTTGCTCTGCGGCATGTGGGATCCTCCGAGACCAGGGCTCGAACCCGTGTCCCCTGCATTAGCAGGCAGATTCTCAACCACTGCGCCACCAGGGAAGCCGCAAGTTGACTTTTAAAATAGGATTCTTTTAAATTGGCCTGAGAATTTTAGGAAGTAAAATTATTAAATCAGGGCGCACGTTTAATAACTTTTGGTACTTGTTAACAAACAGTCACCTCAAAGGACCAAAAATATATGACTGAAGAGTTTCACCAGCTCATTTGCCTTTATAACTATTTCGTTTTGGTGTCAACAATTCAATACAAAACGCTATTTTATTCAAAGTGTTTCTTTGATCCTTGGTAAGGTTGGGCATTTTCCATGCTTGTTTAATTTTAGCCCAAATTTCTTCATTCCCTACCTATAAGTTACTCCAAAAAACATCCTCTTCCTCGGGAGCGCTCAGTGGGCGCCCTGCCCCGCGGCCTTGCTGTAGGGCCAGGACCGCCAGGGGCCACGCCAGGGCTGAGAGCCGGAGTGGTGCCTCATCTTCTCGTCACCCCCTCACAGTTCAGATTCAGGGGCCCCTTGCGGGTTTTCTTGGTTTTAGTTTTCTCTCCTCCTCCGGGAACCGCGCGGGTGCCGGGTGTGTCGGGCTGGCGCGGGATCCACTCGCTCCGCGGGGCCTGCGTCTCTGGCTCGGGCCCCAGGCAGGCTGGGTCGCCGTTCTCCGTCACAGCCAGCGCCCTTCAGGCTCTTGGAAGCACCGGGGAAACGGCCCGTGAGGAGCTGCCCTGCCCCCGGGCTCTGGCGCTGTGGGACTTTCAAGCCGGGCAGCTCGGCGGGTGGAGCACAAGGGACAGAGGGAGGGCAGCGGGGAGGGGACGTGGGTCTAGAAGCCGAGGGGCAAGAAGCCGAGGGGCAAGGGGGTGGCGCGCGGGCAGCCGTCAGACCCTGGGCCCCTGCGCACCTGGCTCCCGAAGGACCCCGGGGGCAAGCGTGCCGTCCAACTGGGGCGGAGCTCAGGGGCAGGGTGTGGGCGTCCCCAGGTACTGGAGTCACAGAAACTGCGTCCTGCTGCCTGGGGGGTGGGGGCAAGGCAGGGTTGTGATTCCTGATGGGTTTAAAAATGATCCCGAGTTTCCTGCAGTTTGTGGGGGTTTTAGTATTTATTTACTTACTTACTTATGTTTATTTTGGCCGTGCCAGGTCTTAGTTGCGGCACGCGTGCGGGATCTAGTTCCCTGACCAGGGATCGAACCCGGGCCCCCTGCATTGGGAGTGTGGAGTCCTACCCACTGGACCACCAGGGAGGTCCCTTCCTGCAGTTTTTAAAGCACGCCTATACATATATGTCTAGTGGTGTCTCTGAGAGTTAATGTACGGAAACTGCACACTTGCTGAATTTGGTGGAAGGGACAGACGGCAAGGGCAGGACTGCGTGACTGTGTTGTTTAGTAAACAGGAGGGCTCATTAGCGTGGTCGGGTGTGTGACGGGTGTATGGTTAGTCGGGTCGGTTGTGGCGATTCGAAGCAGCCCTGTGAGCACGTCGGTACCTGTGGTTGCCTCCCGGTGTTTTTGCTGGTTAAGTTCCTCGACTGGAAGCGAAGCGTTGGGAAGGTTGGAATCTTGAGGCTGAGGCCACTGCGCAGCAGGGAGTTGAACACACACACGGTCTGACGTGGCTGGTCCGCAGAGTCGCCGCTTCCTTGACACGTAGCCAGTCTGAAGCGACGCACACGTGCGGCCGGTCACCCCAAAGAAGCCAAGGCTTCGGTCCCGTCCCAGACACAGCAGATGGGCGCTGTCCGCAGCGGGCTGGCTCTCCCCCAGCTCGTGCCCTTTCCTTCGATCCCAAGGCAGCTCTGGCTAGCGTTGCCCAGCCTCGCGAGCCGTCCCTTCCCGCTGCTCCCCCCAGAGGCTGCCTCCCCCGCAGCCCTTGGCTCACGGGCGGGGCTCTTCCTGCCTCTTCTCTCCCGAATCCCCGAGGACACAGGCACAGGTCACGGCCGCGTGCGCGCTTTGTCCAGCCACCCCGTGGGGCCCAGCCAGGATGGAGTTTAATATTATGTACACAATCAGTGGATGTGAAGCACCGGAGTCCTTCCCGTCCCTGTGTTAGGTGGGTGGGCGCAGCCCTGAGCCACAGGAGGGTCAGGTCTCCAGGCTGTCGCAGTCCTAACAGAGGGGCAGACACACAAGCGCGGGGACAGGTCCACTCTGTTAGCCTCGAAAAGCCCCTGGCCCGGCAGGCGGGGAGAGCGGCTCATCCGTCCTCAGGGTCCGGGGCGTCTCCTGGGTTTCTGCCGTGGCTCTTTGCTGACCGGCCTCTGTCCCCTGGGGACCTGGGGACCTGCTGCCTGCTCACTGCCTTCTCCTCTCCTGTCCAAGCTACCGCAGTCTCTGTCAGGGCTCTCCCACCCCTGCTGCTCTCAGACCCCTCCCCTCCGGTCACCAGCCCCTTCCTGCATTTGCAGTTCCCTCCTTCCCGTCCACCCATCCCTCCACCTTCAGAAGACCCGTCTGTCCATAGAATCCCCTCTTGCTGCCCCTCCCGGTTCCATCCTTGAAGGCTGGCTCCCCTGTCTGCCCACAGCTCTGCAGAGCCGACCCAGGGCGCCTGGGCCACAGCCCTCGCAGCCCTCCCCCTCCGGCCTGCGCACCCGACCACGGTGTCTGCAGCTCTGCCCCTGGCCCATCCTCTCACTGACCCCCGACCCTGCTTGGAAAGCTCCTGCGACTGCCTTCAGATAGGGGGCCCGGTCTGTGGTGCCTCCCCGCTGGCCCTCCCACCTCCCCGTTCTTCCCCCACCAGGCCCCTGCTCTGACTGTACCACCTGCTGCCAAGAATACCTTTCCTCCACTGAGCCCTCCGGCTGCCCAAATCCCGGCTGTCCTTGAAGAGCCGGCTGTGCCTCCGTCTGGCCTGCGATCAGTCCCTGGTCCCTCTCCGTCCTCCGGCCCTCTTCCCCGGTGCTCATCCCGCCAGCAGTGCTGGGGCCTGTCTTGCGCTGATGTCCTCTCTCGCCCACCGCTGCCCGCATGGGCACAGGGCACCATAAACAGTAGATGTGCAGCTCTCCCCTCAGGGCAGGGGTCCCTCCCACAGGAAGCCAGGGCTGGGGAAGGCCAGTTCTCTGACTTCCACAGGCTAGATGGGAATTTCAGTCCAGTCACAGAAGTTTTCTAGCAGGAGCAGGACGTACGGTCTTCCAGGCCCATCGTCGCGGTCTGGGGGTCAGTGAGGTTGTCATCGGCGCCTGAGGACACGTCCTCAGTGGTGCTGGCTTGGAGCCGGGCGCAGGGCGGGAAGGCAGTCCTGGAGGCTGCGTGTCGAGGGGACGCGCACCCAGGCCCCCACTGACGTCTCTGTGTCCACCCCACCCCCAGGAGATGGCGGGCAGGGCCCTCAAGCAGACCGGCAGCCGCAGCATCGAGGCCGCCCTGGAGTTCATCAGTAAGATGGGTTACCTGGAGCCGGGCAAGGAGCAGATTGTGCGGGTCGTCAAGCAGACCTCCCCAGGTGAGCACGCTGGGGGCTGCGGGCAGGGGCCATCCTGACGGTCGCCCGAGGGCGGGAACGGCGGGTGGCAGATATGACACTGAGCTGGGTGCTTCCTACTTGCTGGGTTTGTGGACTTCTTTTGCTTATGAAAGATCGGAAAATTCACTGGATATTAAAATGAGGCAACCCCCGCAGGTTCTTTCTGCTTTCTCTTGGGCTTGTGGGGGAGTCTTTGAAGGGGAGGCTTATTTCATTGATTCTGAAACACACCGTTTCCCACTCTGTGCCCTCTGAGAGCAGGCTGCCCAATGGCAGCCCTCCAGAGCTGGACACCTTGGGCAGAGGTGTGGGAAAGCCCCCTGGTGCCCCTGGCGAGGGCCAGAGGCCCCAGCACCAGATGTCTTGCCTTGCTGGCTGACACTGAATGTTTCTGTTTGCTGGCAGAGCAGATGGGGCCCCTTTGGGGACCTGAGGTCCTTGGGTGTAGTAAGGGATTCAGGATATTGAACAGGAGTGTTCCCTGTTTTGTGGGAGACCTTGGATAAGCCCAGTTCATCTGCTGAGGGGGAAACTGCACGGGCTCTGTAGCCGTATCTTCTTTGTGAAGAGGACACAGGTTTCTGTTTTCTTCTTGACTGAGGAGTTCCCTTAGACAGTGCCTCGCTGGCCACCGTGTCCAGACTCTGAGGGTCCCGGGGTCTGCGTTGCAGCCCCGCCCCTCAGGAGGCAGCGCCCATCTCTGATGACCCCGCACCTGCCTTGCTCGTGGTCCTTCTGATGCATCATCTTAGCCTGAGAACACAGTGTCATTTGCCGTGGCTTCTGCTGGAAGCACAGCTGCAGAGGGTCTGGGCTCGGCCAGGTGCTCCGCGGGGGCGTCCTCGGACAGGCAGAGCGCGGCCTTTGGACTGGGAGCCCGGCGCCGCCCACGCGGCCGTCACTGGTGTCAGGGGCCTTCCCAGGCCTTCGGCCGCGGAGTAGCCGTGCCGCGGCATCAGCCTCCCCTTCACTCCTCTGCAGGAAAGGGCCTGGCGCCAGCCTCTGTGCCGCGGAGGCCGAGCTTCGAAGGAGCAGGTGACCCTTTCCCGCCCTACGCCCAGGTGAGCGGGCCGGCCTTCGAGGGCCCCGCCGCCCTGGAGGAGGCGCCCCGCCAGTACCCGGACTTCCTCTTCGCCGCCGTCGGGCCTCACTGCCGTCCGCACCCACCCAAGGGCTATGCCGCCGCCGGGGAGGCCGCCGGGATAAGCCTCCCCGGCCCCGGGGGCCCGGCGCCCCCGCTGCAGGGCCCGCACTACAGGGCCCCCCTGCTGGTGCCCGGGGAGCCCCTGGGCTACGGCGTCCAGCGCAGCCCCTCCTTCCAGAGCAAAACCCCGCCGGAGGTCGGTGGGTACGCGGGCCTGGCCGCCAAGGGCCCGGCTGTGCAGGTGCAGGTGCAGCCCGGCCTCGCGTTCCCGCCCCCGGGCGGCGCCGCCGCGTACGCGCCCCACCCGCACCCCAAGCAGCCCCACCCGGTGCACGCGGGGGGCCCCCGGGGCGCCGTGTTCGCTGGCGACAGCCCCCCGCAGGGCCTGGCCACCCCCTCCCGGACCGGCCTCGGCGCCGAGCGGTTCGAGCCGAGCGCGCCCCCCGCGCCGCAGTGGCCGAGCGCCGGCCTGGCCCGGCGGGACTCGCTGCAGAAGCCGGGCCCCAGCAGGACCGGCTCCTTCAACGGCCACCAGGCGGCGACCGCGCCCTCCCCCAACGCCATCACGGCCGTGACGGCCGCGCACATCCTGCACGCGGTGAAGAGCGTGCGGGTGATGAGGCCCGAGCCCCAGACGGCCGTGGGGCCTTCGCACCCCGCCTGGGTGCCGCCGCCGGGCCCCGCGCTCGAGGGCCTGGAGCCCCAGGACGAGCATCCCCCCGCCCCGGGGGGCGCCGAGGCGCGGGGCCGGCCCCCGCCCTACCCGCGGCACCTGCTGCGGCCGCAGGGCCGCGCCGAGCAGTACGACGTGGACGGCCTGTGCGCGGGGCTGCAGCAGGGCCTCCGGGGCAGCCGGGCCGCCGAGCCCCCCGACGGGAGCCCCAGGAGCCCCAGGGGCGCCAAAGGGGAGAAGGCGGGCAAGGACCGCAAGCAGATCCAGACGTCCCCGGTGCCCGTGCGCAGGGGCTGCCGCGACGAGGAGAAGCGGGAGTCGCGCATCAAGAGCTACTCGCCGTCCGCCTTCAAGTTCTTTATGGAGCAGCACGTGGAGAACGTGCTGAAGACCTACCAGCAGAAGGTGGCTCGCAGGCTGCAGCTGGAGCAGGAGATGGCCAAGGTGGGTCGTGGGGTCGCCGCGGGTCCCTTCTTCCTTCTGCTTCACGCACCTCCCCTCGAGGCCGGTGGTCTCCTGGGGAGGGGGGGCTGGTGTCGGGCGTCCCACCTGGAGAAGTCCCGCACGTTGCGTTCCCCTTCCCCCTCACTCTCGGGAGGGGGCGGGCTCTGCCTGACGTGCCGGCGCATAAATGAACACATTGGCTTTGATGGTGTGTCCTTACTCGTGCACAAATCCACTGGGTCTTATGGTGTGTCCTTACTCGTGCACAAATCCACCAAGTTTTTCTAACTGCTAAGGAAACATTTTGAAAGAGTAGAAAGTTTGAGGTTTTATACTTTGAAATTGTGGGATTTATAAAGACAGATACATCTAGTAGTGATTCATCTATTCCTTAAGTCTATAGTTAGCAAATAAGGTTTGAAATATACCCTAGTCGGCACTAAACTGATAGAAAAGGTAATTATTAATGAAATTATTTAGATTAAAATGCTATGGTCAATTTAAATCACACAGAGCCAGTAACTCCAAATTCTAAAAATAAGATTTGTGCCCTTCCCACTGTCCCATTTTCGTTGACTTTGTTTTCCCATTTTTCCCCTGAACTATTATTAAATTATTACATTGCTCTTAGAGCTCCGGGAATTTTGTGGTCCCCTTTCCCCCAGATTTTTATTAATATAAGTTTCCTGTAGTTTTTAGAGCCTAAGGTCACCTGGAGAAAGAAGTCCCTGTTATTATGTCTTCCCTTTCGATTCCAGATCTGCGACTCTGTGTGGATGTAAAGAACAAAGAGTTATTTTCTCGCTTGTAGTGTCTGGCCCCATTCTTCTGCACCCTGGTTTCCGTGGATCGATTGGGGTCCCCTGCGTTCTGGGGCCTCTTCCCCACCCCCCTCCCTCACCCCTCCCCCCGGGCTCCCCCAGGGTGACCCTCCCCTGTTTCCTCCTGCACAGGCTGGGCTCTGTGAAGCTGAACAGGAGCAGATGAGGAAGATCCTGTACCAGAAGGAGTCCAATTACAACAGGCTCAAGAGGGCCAAGATGGACAAGTCCATGTTCGTGAAGGTGAAGACCCTGGGCGTCGGCGCCTTCGGGGAGGTGTGCCTGGCCTGCAAGGTGGACACGCACGCCCTGTACGCCATGAAGACGCTGAGGAAAAAGGACGTCCTGAATCGCAACCAGGTGGCCCACGTGAAGGCCGAGAGGGACATCCTGGCGGAAGCGGACAATGAGTGGGTGGTCAAGCTCTACTACTCCTTCCAGGACAAGGACAGCCTGTATTTTGTCATGGACTACATCCCGGGCGGCGACATGATGAGCCTGCTCATCCGCATGGAGGTGTTCCCCGAGCCCCTGGCCCGCTTCTACATCGCGGAGCTGACACTGGCCATCGAGAGCGTCCACAAGATGGGCTTCATCCACCGCGACATCAAGCCGGACAACATTCTTATAGATCTCGATGGCCATATCAAGCTGACAGACTTTGGCCTCTGCACTGGGTTCAGGTGGACGCACAACTCCAAATACTACCAGAAAGGTACCGTCTCAGGCCAGGTGGACGCAGCTGTGCCGCCTCAGGCCTTTCCTTCCCCTCCTGGGGCGCAGCTGTCACTGGGTGATTTTATGATTTGGCGTGACATCTTTTTCTCCCTGAAGAAGTCGTATGACGTGTGAGGTGGTTTTTTTTTGTAAGTTAGTGGCTTCAAATTTTACTAATACGTTTTTAGGACAGTAGGCCACAGCGTCTCATGGGGCCTTGCTGAGGAGCCATCACTCTGCCCTATTAAAGCAAGCTTTAAAAAACAAGCCTCCCAGCCTCCCAAGGAGCCCTCTCTCACAGCCACCCTGAATCTACCTGCAGGCACAGACCTGGCTGTGGATCCAGCTTAACTCCACCTCCTGTGGTCCTGCTACCTGGAAAAGTCAGAAACAGCCGGTCATTATCTTATCTATGGCTTGAATTTTTATAATAGTGATTTTAATACTCTATAGCTCAGGCTTCTATTTTTTAACTCAAAACTAACCCTAAATCATTTATTCATTCCCATTTTCGGCCCTGAAGTCATTTGTGTTCGTATTTTCTAAATCCTCTCACTCTTTTCCGTGCCCGTCGTAAAACATGTCTATCAAACAGGTGGTGGTAGCCTTTGGGACGGGCCTGAGAGGCTCTGGGGCCACCATCCCACAGTCCCTGAGCCTTTCTCAGCGGCCCCGCACTGTCACCCAGCACAGGGCACAGCCCCTGCGGCCACCTCCCCCATGCTGCCCGTGTTGGCACAGGTGTGCACCTCACGGCTTGGGTGTGAGACCCAGGACCTCAGCCACCTGCGAGATGACGGGAGGAATCTTTGTCAGGAGCTGGGTTGGATTACTTTTCCTTTTGAAGCTATGGGTTTGTTGCATTGTTGAAGAGTGAAAATTAACTGTTTCATTCTCTTCTCTCCTCACCCCGCTTCCTGGGTGAAAGGGAGTCACACCAGGCAGGACAGCATGGAGCCCAGCGACCTCTGGGACGACGTGTCTAATTGCCGCTGTGGAGACCGGCTCAAGACCCTGGAGCAGAGGGCGCGGAGGCAGCATCAGCGGTGTCTGGCTCATTCCCTGGTTGGGACCCCAAATTACATCGCCCCAGAAGTGCTCCTCCGAAAAGGTTCGTGCTTCGGCCCTGCACCCAAGCCAGGTGACCTCTGAGGGTCCCGAGCCCCAGCTTTCAGAGACTCGAAGTGTCCCCACTGTGTCTGTGCTCACGGGAGCCCGAGAGCTGGATTCTTTCCTTAGCAAACACAGCCTCCAGTGTGTCTCCCTCTGTTTGGGAGCTGCCTTTGCTTCTGGCCCGTCTCCACCTGCCCCTCCTTAGGCTGGAAGTGACAGGCTGGGTGCGAGGTGGGCTTGCTCCCTGGAGCCCAGAGGAGTCGCTCCAGAACTGGTTTTGACAGAGTCCTGTGATAGACAGGACTGGGGGTGGGGGGGTATGCGGTGGGGCGGGGGGGTCCTACCTGGGTCAACCACCTTCACTGGTCAATGGGTGTGAGGATACAAACACTGTGTCCTCCAGTTCTCCGCCGCAGGTCCAGAAGCACCTTCAAGGTAAGATTTGGGGACAGCGGTGCTCCGTCCCTTCCAGTGGGCGCTTGGCCGAGCACGAGAGGCATCTCTGACAGTCAGCTGCAGGGCCCGCAGCAGCTGCGTTTGTTTATCTGATTCCTTACGATGAACCCAGAGAGCAGTGGCCTGTCTGTTCTCACGTGTTGTTTCCAGTCATTCGAGCCAGGACCCTCGGTCCTCTCCTGTGTTCTCTGTGAGCTGTGTGACCCAGCGCGGGTTACTAGCCTCTCACCGCCTCACGTGTAACAGCAGTGCCTTGAGAGGTTAGAGTATTAACCTCCCTGCCCAGTAAAGCTCTCCCTCTCCCCCTCCTTTCAAAGAGGGAAGGGTGGGTGCTGGCCTGCGGGGGAGGACAGCCGTCTCCCCCAACCCCCCCCCCCC
>NW_006791713.1:471328-484497 GCF_000442215.2 Lipotes vexillifer
CCCCCGTTCGCAGCAGCCCAGCGGAGCCTCCGGGGCCAGACGGGCAGGGGCTGCGGGTCACATTTAGCAAGAATTCGGTGACAGCAGGACCGGAGCGGGGCTCGGACTGGGACGTGGGACAAAATCAAAGATCAGCCTGCCCCGCAGCCTCCACGAGGCCGCCCTGCCCGAGCACCAGGCCGCCGGAGCCCTGCGGGGGGGCCTGGCTCCCTCGGTGCCCCCAAGGGGCGCGACAGGTGTTAGCCATTCCCTTTGCCAGTTTCCTCCCCCCGGCTCTCCCAAAACCTCCCCAGGAAGCCTCCCCAGGAAGCCTCATCACTGGTCTCACCTGACCTCAGGTCACAGGATTTATGCTTTTTAGTTTCTACGATTTTAACTTGCGCCTGTTCGTGTTCTTTAAGAACCTAAAATTCTGGTTAGTATTATTACTAACAATAACAGTAATCTTTTAAAATTAAAAAGCCTTTTATTACAAGGGCATCCTGTGTTTATCACAGACTAATGGTGGGAAATAAGAAAATGCTCGTGACCACGCTCCTCCCACGTGGAGACCGTGGACGCCCCGGCAGCGTTTTTCTCGCAGACTGTTCTGAGCCCCGCATGCCGGAGGCGGTGACGGTGGCATCACGTGTGCGCCGACACGTGCGGGAGGCCGTGACGTCACACGCGCGGCGTCAGGTGGGGCGGTGACGTCACCTGTTCGCCTCCGGGAGCTTCCCCGCCGACGTGAGCCGGTTCTCTCGGGGAGTGTGAGGAGGGCGTGTGCGGCGTGGGAGCTGAGTGACGCTGTCTTTCAGGATACACCCAGCTCTGCGACTGGTGGAGTGTTGGCGTGATTCTCTTCGAGATGCTGGTGGGGCAGCCGCCCTTCCTGGCGCCGACTCCCACGGAGACCCAGCTGAAGGTAATGGGGCACGTGGTTTTCTGATGAACCCAGGAGGCTTAGGCCAACATTTGACCTTTTACTCTGAATAGTGTAGGGATGTCATTTGTATGTCACGGGATGTATTCTTGTTATTACCTATTAATTTTTTATCTGGGTAAGTAGAGGCACAGGGTCAGAGCTGAGTTGTGATGTGCGCGTGAACCTGAACCATGGTCGCCTGCCGATGTGGTGCTTGCCTGTGAGAACTAGGAGTGGGCGGAGCACCGAGGCTGCAGGTCTGGGCCCGGCGCACCTGCCGCCGTGCAGCAACCACCACGGCTTTGTGACTGTGCCCGAGGAAATCGGTTTGATACTTGGATGTTCTGTCATTACCGTTGGCCAATTATAAGCTATGTGTCAGGCTAGTTGTGCACATTTCTGATACTCAATTAAAAAATTACTACGTCAAGTAATAACAGTACTAAAGAATGAGTTTTAGAATGGTAGCCATTTACTCTCTGAAATGAATGATTTGATTACTTGAAGACTGAACAGAGAACCTGATGAAACCTTTGGAACTTCTCAGAACAGTGCCCGTACGCATGTTCACTGACAGTTCTAGGATGTATTCACATACCCCGGAGTCCACGGGAGACCCGAAATTAATAACCTCTTAATTAGAAAAACCCTAAATTAAGGCTTGGTTTCTTTACAGTAACAGTGAAATTGGAATTGGCATATTATCTATATCCCAATTGAATTGCTGAACTAGTTACCAATTTGTCTGCATGATAATAACCCAGTTTTTAAAATTGTGGTGAAGTTTACCATTTTAACTACTTTTAATTGTACAATTCAGTGGCGTTAAGTATTCACAATGTTATGCAACAGTCACCGCTACCTATTTCGAGACATTTTCACCATCCCAAGCAGGAGTTTAACTAATAAATGATAACTCCATTCCTCCCTCCCCTCTGTCCCTATAACAGCTCTTGTATCAATACTTTCTGTCTCTATGGAGTTGCCTATTCTAGGGGCCTCATATAAGTGGAATCATACAGTATTTATCCTTCTGTGTCTGGCTTATTTCATTCAGCATAATGTCTTCAAGGTTCATCCATGTTGGAGGCTGTGTCAGAATTTCCTTCCTTTTTAAGGCTGAATGATATTACATTGTATGTAATATTGAGTAATACTCCATTGTGTGTAAATAACATTCCATTTTTTTTAATCCATCATCTGGCAATGGACATTTGGGTTGTTTCCACCTTTCGGCTCTTGTGAGTAGTGCTGCTGTGAACATAAGTATGTGTACAAGTATCTGTTTGGTCCCTGCTTTCAATTCCTTTGGGGATATACCCAGGAGTGGAATTGCTGGGTCATATGGTCATTCTATGTTGAAACTTTCTGAGGAACCTCCATACTGTTTCCATAGTGGGGGCACCATTTTACATTCCCACCAACAGTGCACAAAGGCTCCTATTTCTCCACATCCTTGCCAACACTTAATTTCCTTTTGTTTTTTTTTAAATAGTAGTTATTCTAGGGGGTGTGAGGTGGTATCTCATTGTGATTTTGATTTGCATTTCCCTAAGGTTCAGTGATGTTGAGCCTCTTTTCATATGTTTCGTGGTCATTTGTAGATCTTCTTTGGAGAAATGTCTATTCAAGTCCTTTGCCCTTTTTTAATTCGGTTCTTTGGGTTTTTGTTGTTGAGTTGTAGTTCTTTATATAGTCTGGATATTAATTCCTTGTCAGCTATATGCTTTGCAAATACATTCTCCCGTTCCATGGTTTGTCTTTTCACTCTGTCAGTGTCCTTTGATGCACAAAAGTTTTAAATTTTGATTAAGTCTGTTTTATATATATTTTTTTGTTTTATTGCCTGTGCTTTTGGTATCATATCCAAGAAATCATTGCCAAATCCAACATCATGAACGTTTT
This sequence comes from Lipotes vexillifer, assembly GCF_000442215.2. Classification (NCBI taxonomy): domain Eukaryota; kingdom Metazoa; phylum Chordata; class Mammalia; order Artiodactyla; family Lipotidae; genus Lipotes; species Lipotes vexillifer. Next base: position 474,138 of record NW_006791713.1, read on the forward strand.
CCTTTATGTTTTCTTCTATGAGTTGTATAACTTTGGCTCTACTAAAACAACAACTCAGTTTCAAACCAGCCCTCGCACCGCCTGCCCCCGTGCCACTCCTGGTTATATTGGCCTTGCTTTATCCTGACTTCACGTGTAAACAAGAAGTCTCTTAGGCTTCCTCCTCACAGCAGACAGGTCTCTGTGAGCGTCCTGACGGCTGATGTGTGTGGTTGAGCATCACCAGCTGGGGGTGGCTTCCTCGCCCTGTGCCTCAGGCTGTGGGCTCCTCCTGAAACCACACTGACCGTCTGTAGCTGCTCAGAGCCTCCTACGTCTGTTCTGTTCTCCCATCGTGAAATTATCAAGATCTTTTTAAATTAAAAAAAGTTATTTTTATTGAAGTATAGTTGATTTACCATATTGTGTTAGTTTCAGGTGCGCAGCAGAGTGATTCAGGTATATATTATTTTCACATTCTTTTCCATTATAGGTTCTTAACAGATATTGAATATAATTCCCAGTGCTATCCAGTCGGTTCTTGTTATCTATTTTATATGTATTGAGTAGTCGTGTGTATCTGTTAATCCCAAACTCCTAATTTGTCTCCTCCTTCCCTCCCTCTCCCCTTTGGTAACCATAACTTTGTTTTCTATGTGTGTGAGTCTGTTTCTGTTTTGTAAATAAGTTCATTTGTATCGTATTTTAGATTCCACATATAAGCGATATCATGTGGTATTTGTCTTTCTCTGTCTGACTTCACTTAGTATGATAATCTCTAGGTTCATCTGTGTTGCCGCAAATGACATTATTTCATTCTTTTTTCATGGCTGAGTAGAATTCCATTGTATATATGTAACACATCTTTATCTATTCATCTGTTGATGGACATTTTGCTTCCATGTCTTGGCTATTGTAAATAGTGCTGCTATGAGCGTAGGGGTGCATGTATCTTTTTGAATTATAGTTTTGTCTGGATATATGCCCAAGAGTGGGATTGCTGGATCATAGAGTAGCTCTATTTTTAGTTTTTTGAGGAACCTTCGTACTGTTTTCCATAGTGGCTGCCCCATTTTACCTTCCCACCGACAGTGTAGGAGGGTTCCCTTTTCTCCACACCCTCTTCAGCATTTATCATTTGTAGGCTGATGATGGCCGTTCTGACTGTTGTGAGGGGGTGTACTGCATTGTGGGTTTGATTTGCATTTCCCTGACGATTAGCAATGTTGAGAAATGATCACATTCTTTAACACCCTGTCCCGGGACAGCCCTCGTCGGCCTCGAGGTTGAGGAGGAAGGAACACCGGGTGTATTGTCCCCGCAGGTGATTAACTGGGAGAGCACGCTGCACATCCCCACGCAGGTGGAGCTGAGCCCCGAGGCCCGGGACCTCATCGCCAAGCTCTGCTGCTCGGCTGAGCACCGGCTGGGCCGCAACGGGGCCGACGACCTGAAGGCCCACCCGTTCCTGGGCGCCATTGACTTCTCCAGCGACATCCGGAGGCAGCCTGCCCCCTACGTGCCCACGATCAGCCACCCCATGGACACGTCCAACTTCGACCCAGTGGACGAGGAGGGCCCCTGGCAGGATGGCAGCGAGGACAGCTCCAAGGCCTGGGATGCACTGGGCCCCCCGGGCAGCCGGCACCCCGAGCATGCCTTCTATGAGTTCACCTTCCGGAGGTTCTTTGACGACAACGGCTACCCATTCCGGTGCCCCAAGCCTGCGGTGGCCGAGACCGGGACTGAGGCCGAGCAGCCAGCTGCGGGGGGCCTGGCCCCGGGGGCACAGGCCGGGGGCTGCCAGCCCGTGTACGTGTAGATCCTGGGGGACCGGGAGGTCAGCCCCTCAGGTCAGTTGGCCGATTGCCCCTTGAAAGTCTGGTCTGCACCCAGAACCAAAGCAGAAAAGTTTCTGAAAGAGGACTCGCCTCTGACGTCTTCTCCACATTCTGGTTGATGGTGGGGCGGGTGTCAACATGGCCTGGAATTGGCTTTTGAGGACCTTCACTGCATTAAAACAATATTTTTTAAAATTAGGACAGTTTAGAAAGAGCACTTATTTTGTTTATAGCCATTTTTCTTACTAAATTATAGGGATTAATTTTGACAAATCATGCTGCTGTTATTTTCTACGTTTGTATTTTATCCACAGCACTTATTCACATTTAGGCATGGATTTGATCCTTGGTTGGGAAACTAGGATCCCACGTGAGGAGGGGCACAGCCAAAAAAAAAAAAAAAAAAGATAACACTGTTCTGATGTTACTGATACCATTTATTCACACAGTGGTTTTTGTTTCATATTTTTCCCACATTTCAAAATTGTGATACATGTTAAAAGCTGCTTTTGTTTTGTTCTGTTTGCTTTTTGCATATTATAGTATAATAGGAAGTGTGAGCAGGTGATCACGCGGGTGTGACTTCAGATGCCAAGTGTGGAGAGATCGCTGCATGAACAGGGTTTTTCTATTAAAGCGTGACCGTGTCTTGCCATTCACAGCGGGTTCTGTGAATACGTTTTGAGTGAGTAATTCTGGACAGTGTGCTGATGCCGTGTCGTCCTGTGGTGACTTCCTCGTTGTGACTGCACCCCTCCTCTCTCGTTGAGGGAATGCACGTGTGCCTGAGAGCTGATGTGACTGTATGTGTCGTGGGTGTGATTGGATTCTTTGGGGGGCAAAGACATTTGTCCTACACTACACTTGTATACATCAAAAGGGATTCTCTTAGCTCTGCCAAAAAAATGTTAAGTTAGTCGTGGACCTCTGTCTGCTTCGCGAGTCAGGATGCTGTCCTGGTGGTACAGCCGCCACGGGTAGCTGGAGCCCCACCTGGCAGACGCCCCACGGAAGGGCAGTGATCTTGGGGTTCTCTCACCGTATTTCTAGTGTGCTTTGAAGGATCCATCTTAACTTGGTTTTAGAAGCACATTTTTCTAATCTTTGTGAAACAGCAAAGTGATGTTGAAAAAGAAAAGATATTTAAGCCATACATATTTTCTTAGGAGTGTAAATGTATATATAACTACATAGATAAACACAAAATATTCCTATTTCAAATTAGTATGATTCCTATTTAAAGTGATTTATATTTGAATAAAAAGTTAAATTCTTTTTTTGCTTTTTAAAAACCTGATGCATCATATTTTTCATTATATTATTCCACGTATTTTTCCTTGAGGTTTTTAGCATAATGTATCCATTAGTGTATCTCTAGGCAGCAAACTTAGGCGTCTATCGATGGCTAAACTGAAGATTCCTGTGTACTGGTTTACATGTGTGTGAGTGGCAGGTTCTGGGTCTGCTGTGCTGTGTCGTGACTGTCAGTGTTTCTCTAGTTTTGCAGTAACGCCGTGTTGTTATTTACGCTCTGACAGACGTCATGTGGTAGGTTCTTTCTCAGGAACTCAATTTAACTATTATTTATTGATATATCATTGCCTTTGAAAAGCTTCTACTGGCACAATTTATTATTAAAGTTTTGAATCCAAATCCACTGGTGTCAAGCTTCATTGGAATTTGTAAGTTCTTGCTTATATCACGTGTTGCGACTCCCCCAGGCTTTCCTGTGATTCACGCGCAGCCAGGGCTGCCATCGGGAGGGGGAGGGGGAGGAGCCCCCCCCCCCCAGAGGAGATCGGGTTTCAGGTCAGCACACGGTGGTCCAAGCAGGGGTGCGGTTGTGTGACCGGCTTCTCTTCGCCAAGGTGGTGACAAGTGTATGGCATTAGATTGTCGAGCGGGTCAAGTGGGGTGTCAGGTAAATCGTGAGTGGGAGCTGATTCCCCTGCTCGGGACAGTAACACTGATAGGACAAGGCTAACGCCTCACCTTTGCTTTAAGATGGTTGATGGTATTAAGAAATACAGAAAATATCGTTTGTTTTACTCTGAGTTGGTCTTTTGAAAGGTGCAGTCACGTGGTCCCCACTGGGCAGTTGCGACTCCACCAGGCCGCCTCCGACCCTGTCCTAGCGGGGAGGGGCCCCCCCTTACTGCCGGCCCCCGCTTTCCTCTTAGGCTGCCACGTTGGGGAGGCATCGTCAGCCGACGGGCGTGGAGGTCCCAGCGTCCTGCCCTAGCAGGAGTCCTGGCAGTCACCCCAGCAGGACGCTGGGGGCTCTGCTGGCAAGGCCGGGGGCAGGGTTTTCTGGTCTGACTGGCTGTACTGGAGCAGTTACTGCCCGTCTGTCTGCCCGTCTCGTCTGGGTCGGGGGTCGGGCTGTCGCTGGGACCCGGCTTGCTGGCACTTGCAGGTTGCTGGCCTCAGCTCCAAGCCTGGAACCGGAAAGAAACCCCGGAGCACGTAGCGCTGCGTCGTTCATCAGGCCCCGAGGCTCAGCTCCTCTGATGCCGCCTCCCCACCTCTCAGGGTCTTCTGTTCTGCCTGCCGTGTCCAGGAGTTTTCGTTGTACTTGGTGGGAGGCGTAGGAAAAATCTGCTCCATCTTCCTGGAGGTGGAAGTGGGTTTCGGTTTCAGTTTCAGTTTCAGTTTTGAGTAATGAAGGCTCACAACTCACCACCTCAGTCACGCCAGCCACGTTTCGCAAGCTTGTCGCCGTGCGTGCTCAGTGGCCCACGCTGGATAGCACGGGTCTGCGCAGAGTCCTCTGGCTGTGCGTTACTCCTTGCGCTGACATCTGGCAGGATCTGGGCAGTCGCGGAGCAGTTGGCCTTCATCTCTTTCTCATGTGTCATTCCGTCTTGGGTAGTGGAGAGACCACCCTTGCTCGGCAGTGGGTCAGCTGACCTGACCACCCACAGTGTCCAGCCTTAAGCTCGGCAGCATCGCGCCCTCTTCCTTTCCTGCTTGCCCGCCGCTCTGAACGCGCAGACCCTCCTAAAATCACCAGCTTCCTGCCGGCGACTGGTGTCTCCAAAAGGATCGGAGTAGCTTATGGATCCAGGACCCGGCTACAGACGTGGAGCCTGCCTCCCCACCCCTGCAGCGGGAGCTCGGAGTCTTAACCACTGGACTGCCTGGGAAGTCCCAAAATTATATTATTTTTAGAAAAGAGTCTCTGTCCATATCTCACCATTTCCTGCTTCCCAAACACAGCCTCTCCCATGTCTTCTATGTCATTTTTCTGGCATTTTCACTAATAGGCTCTTAATGATATTTCTTGATTTACTTATTTTAAATATTTTCTTATCAGTGACATATATGGTAATTCTCTTATAGGCCTTCCTCAACCTCTGTTTCCTAGTGTAAGTTCTCTCACAACTTTTAGTTAAATCAGTTATCGACGTACATATTATTAAGACTATGCTGGGGAATTCCCTGGCCGTCCAGTGGTTAGCACTTTCACTGCCATGGCCCGGGTTCAATCCCTCGTTGGGAAACTAAGATCCCATAAGCCTCGAAGTGTGGCCAAAAACAAAAAACAAAAAACAAAAACAAAAAGAAAAGACTACTAGGTTGTCTTTGAGCCAAATGGTGCATTCTGATTATGTTTCCTTCTCATACAAGAAAATTTTCCTCTTGAACTTAGTAATTACCTTGTTTTTCATTTACTTTGTTTTCTTTGAAAGTACAGGTGTTTTGTCCTTCCTTCCTTCCTTCCCTCCTCCCCTCCCCCTCTCCCTCCCTCCCCAGTTGCTGCAATGGATCTGTCAAATCCCCAGACTGTTTTCCAGGAGCACGAGTGCTTTGTCTACCTCATCCTGCAGTCTGGACCAGCTGCCCTTCAAGCCTGACAAACAGCTGTCATCTTGGGAATTCTCTTTGTCACTTTCCTGTGTTGGATCCCATTTTGCCAAATGCCGTATCTTCCTTTTACTCAGTTTACACCTGGATAAAAGTTGGGGTTCTTGCTTGTCCAAAAATGTCCCTTTTCTACTTTATTGAAAATATAAATAAATCTAAGATTCTAGGATGAAATTCACACAGCATTTTGGAGGCATTAGTCCTCTGTTTCCCAGGTTCACAGTCTTGTTGAATACCCTTTCTCTCTAGAAGCTTCTAGAATCATCTCTGTCTACCCTGTGGTCTACACTTTATGGCGATGTTCCTCCATTGGTTTCGTTTATTGTCCTGAACACTGAGGCTTCAACCTAGAGATGTGTGCCCTTTGGCTCTGGGGAATTTTCTTGCATTATTTTTAAAAAATATTTATTTATTTATTTATTTAGGCTACACTGGGTCTTAGTTGCGGCATGCAGGCATCTTAGTTGTCGCATGCATGGAGGATCTAGTTCCCTGACCAGGGATTGAACCTGGGCCCCCTGTATTGGGAGTGCCGAGTCTTACCCACTGGACCACCAGGGAAGTCCCTTCTGGCATTATTTTGAACTTCATTCCCTCCAAAGATTCTCCAACTCCTCAGCCGATTCTCTGATTTCTTATATTTATTTCCTGTCATCCATGTTTTTTTTTATTCCACTTTCTGGCAGACTTCATTGACTTCATCTTACAGATTTCATATTAAATTTTGGGGGCGAAGGTATTATCTTTTTAATTCCCAAGAGCTCATTCTTGTTCTCCAATCAGTCTGTCCGTCCCTGTTTTATGTCTTCAGTATTTGTGTTTGTTACCCCTCTTATCATTTCAAGGGTTTTTTCATTCTGCTTCCAAATTGTCTGTATTTCCTCTGGGCTCCTTTGTATTATGTTTTTGCTGCTTGTTCTTTGTTTTACTCTTTCTCCAAATTCATGCTGGAGGCTTTCCTTAAATGACTCTGACCATCTTTTTTTTAAAAATAACTTTAATGGGATATAATTCACATAAGTACAAAAAATTCACCCAATTAAGGTATATCATTCAGCAGTTTTTAGTATCTTCACAGACTTGCAGAAACATCACCACAATCAACTTGAGAACATTTTTATCACTCACGTGAGGCCCGGTTCCCTTCGGCTGTAACTCGCATTGTTTGTGACCATCACAAGTGCGCTTCTCAGACAACCACTGATCTACCCCCTGTCTCTACGGATTTGCCTCTTTTGGACATTTCATATAGATGAAATCATACAGTAAGTGGCCTTTGGTGACTGGCTTCTTTCACTTAGCATCATCCTTTAAGGTTCACCCATGTGGTAGCACTGTCAGTATGTCATTCCTTTATATTGTCAAATAGTATTGCATTGTGTAGATTTATCCCATTTTATTTCTCCTATTTATCCAACAGTTAGTGAACATTAGAGTTATTTCTGCCTTTCGGCTATTGTGCATAGTACTGCTCTGAGCATTCATATGCAAGTGTTTGTGTGGACATACTTTATTTCTCTTGGGTGTAAGCCCAGTAGTGGCTTTACTGGGTCAAATGGCAACGCTATGAACCTTCTGAGGTGGTGCCAGACTGTTTCCAGAACAAGTGTACCATCTTACATTCTCTGCAGCAATGTATGATGGCTCTAATTTTTCCACATCCTCACCAATTTCATTTTTTCTTTTTGGTGTTCTTTGATGCCTTCGCATTTTTTATTTTGCTGAAGTCCAATTTATCTATTTTTTTTCTCTCTTTTTTGCTTTGGGTGTCCTATCAGAGAAGACTTTGCCCAACCCAAGGCCATGAAAATTTACTCCTGTATTTTCTCTCAAGACTTTTATAGTTTAACCCTTCATTTAGGTCGGTGATCCATTTTTAGTTTATTTCTGTGCAGTGAGATGAGGGGTGTGATTTCACTAGTGTGTGCCTGAGTACCAGGGAGTCCCAGAACCATTTGTTGAAAAGACTAACCATTCTTTCCCCGTTGCATTGACTTGGCACTCTTGCCAAAAATCAATTGACCCTAAAGTTTTAAAGGTCTGTCTCTGGACTGCCCATTATGTGTACTTGACCTAGCATCAGTCCTTACCGTCCATTCTCGTGTAAAAGCTCAGCGCTGACCACTGACTGGAAGCCCCCCCGGGGGTCAGGGAGTGTGCTTTGGTGGCTGTGAGCCTGAGGTCTTTTTGTGTTTGCAGGGATGGCGTGCCTGCTGGTGCCTGCTGGTGGTCACACACCCAGGTACGGGCCTTCCCTGTGCACCCCTCCCCCTCCTTCGAGAGCCCTGCCCCGCTGCTTCCACTTGGCCATGTGCTCCATCTCCGGGAAGGATCTTACATGGTGTGGAAAGAAGCCTCCTTGCAGCGTGACGGCTACCTGAAAATGGTCCCCGGTTACTCGGCCTCTGGCCTTGCCGGCGTGTTTGTGATCCTTAGATGGACCACTGCAGGTCCTCTTCACTCAGTGCCTTGTTCCCGCGCTTTCTGTTTGCACTGAGAGCTCTGCCTGTTTCCCCGGGACCACAGGGGACCGGCTCTTCCTGTCTCAGTGTGTTGTACAGGCCCAGCTGGCTACGGATCAGGCCTCTGGAGGTATCTGCATCCTCCCACTTCCCTGACACCATTAACATGACAGGAGAGAGGTTTTGTAAATTAACAAAACTTATTTTTCAGAGCAAAATGGAGTGGAAGTACAGAGAGTTCCTGTCCACCCCGTCCCCAGACACACAGCTTCCCCCCACTGTCAGCATCCCCCGCAAGGTGGTACCTTTGTTACGGTCAGAGAACCCACACTGACACGCTGTTATCTCCCAGAGTCCACAGTGTGCATTAGGGGGTCACTCTTGGTGTTGTACTTGCTATGGTTTGGACAGATATACAATGACGTGTATCCACTTTATAGTCTCACGTGGAGTAGGCTGCCCTAAGAGCCCTCTGTGCTCCACCTATTCATCCCTCCCTCCCTGTAACTCCTGGAAACCACTGAGGTGTTTTTACTGTCTCCATAGTTTTGGCTTTTCCACAACTATGGAATCACACAGTCTGTAGCCTTCTCAAATTGGCTTCTTTCACTTGACCTTGCACTTAAGGTTCCTCCAGGTCTTTTCATGGCTGACAGCTCATTCCTTTTTAGCACTGAATTATATTCCATTTTCTGGATGGACCACAATTTATTCATTCACCCACTGAAGGACATGTTATTTGTTGCCCAGTTTTGGCAATTATGACTAAAACTTTTATAAACATCCAGGTGCAGATTTTTGTGTGGACATACTTTTTGACTCACTGGGGTAAGTACTAAGGAGTGCAGTTGCTAGATTGTATGGTGGGAGTGTGTTTAGTTTTGTAAGAAACTGCCAAACTATCTTCCACAGTGGCTGTTCCATTTTGCACTCCCACCAGCGGTGAATGAGAGTTCCTGTTGCTCCATATCCTTGCTAGCTTTTGGTGTTGTCAGGGTTTGGGATTTTGGCCATTCTAATAGGTGTGTAGTGTGGGTCGTTTTAATTTGCTTGCATTCCCCTGATGATACGTGATGCTGAATGTGTTTCTGTGTGCTTTCTTGCTACCTGTACCCCTTCTTTGGTGAGGTTTCTGTTGAGATCTTTTGCCTATTTTTTGACCAGGTTGTTTGTTTTCTTACTGCTGAATTTTAAGAGCTCTTTGTGTATTCTGAATAACAGTACTTTATCAGCTGTGTCTTTTGCAAATATTTTCTCCCAGTTTGTGGTTTAGCATCTCATTCTCTTGACAGTGTCTTTCACAGGGAAGTTTTTAATTTTAATGAAGCTCAGATCATCAATTCTTCCTTTCATGGATCGTGCCTTTGGTATTGTATCTAAAATGTCATCGTTGGTACTTCCCTGTCGGTCCACAGGTTAAGGCTGTGCTTCCAATGCAGGGGGCATGGGTTTGATCCCTGGTCGGGGAACTAAGATCCCACATGCCGTGCAGCTCAGCCAAAAAAAAAAATTAACTGTCATACGAAGATCATCTAGGTTTTCTTCTATGTTATACTCCAGGAGCTTTATAGTTTTCTGTTTTACATTGAGGACCATGATTTTTGGTGAAAATAATTTTTGTGAAGGGTGTAAGGTATGTGTGTCTAGATTCACTTTTTTTGCATGAGGATGTCCAAGTGTTCAGGGACCATTTGTTGAAAAGACAATCTTTGCCTTTTCTCCTTTGTCAGAGATCAGTTGACTATATTTATGTTTGTTTATTTGAATGTTGATCCAGCCTTTCTTACCTGGGATAAATCACACTTGGTTGTGGTGTATAATTCTTTTTATACATTATTGGATTTGATTTGCTAATATTTGTTGAGGATCTTGCATCTATGTTCATGAGTGATATTGGTCTGTACTTTTCTTGTAACATCTTCGTCTGGTTTGGGTATTAGGGTAATGCTGGCCTCACAGAATAAGTTATATTCCCTTGGCTTCTATCTTCTGGAAGATATTATAGAGAATTGATATGATTTCTTCTTTAGCGTTTGGTAGAATTCACCAGTGAACCCATGTGGGCCTGGTGCTTTCTGTTTTGGAAGGTTATCCATTATTGATTTAATTTCCTTAGTAGACACAGGCCTATTCAGATTATCTGTTTCTTCTTTTTCTTCTTCTTGTTTGTTTGTTTTTTTGTTTTTTTTTTTTTTTTTTGCGGTACGTGGG
>NW_006791713.1:484985-496597 GCF_000442215.2 Lipotes vexillifer
TGCGGTACGTGGGCCTCTCACCGTTGTGGCCTCTCCCGTTGCGGAGCACAGGCTACGGACGCGCAGGCTCAGCGGCCATGGCTCACGGGCCCAGCCGCTCCGCGGCATGTGGGATCTTCCTGGACCGGGGCACGAACCCGTGTCTCCTGCATCGGCAGGTGGACTCTCAACCACTGCGCCACCAGGGAAGCCCTGTTTGTTTTTTTAAAATCTATTTCTTCTTGTGTGAGTTTTGGCAGCTATTGTGTTTCAAAGAACCGGTCCATTTTATCTAGGTTGTCAGATTTACCCTTTAAATGCTCGTGTGCTGGTGATAATCCCCTCCTGCATTTCTGATATTAGCAATTTGTGTTTTCTCTCTTTTTTTGTTAGTAAGTCTGGCTAGAAGCTTATTGATTTTATTGATCTTTTCAGTGAACTGGCTTTTGGTTTTATTAATTTTTCTCTTCTGATTTCCTATTTTCAGTTTCAGTGGTTTCTGCTCTCTTAAGTCTTTATCATTTATTTTCTTCTGCTTACTTTGTATTTAATTGCTCTTTTTCTAGTTTCCTAAGGTGAAAGTTTAGTTTATTGATTTTATATTCTTCTTTTCTAATATATGCATTCAATACTATAAATTTCCCTCTTGTCACTGCTTCTGCCACATTCCACAAATTTTGATAAGCTGTATTTTCATTTTCTTTAAGTTTAAAATATTTTAAACTTTTCTTGAGATTTCTTCTTTGACCCATGTGTTATTTAGAAGCGTGCTGCTTAATGTCCCAGTATTCTGGCATTTTCCAGACATCTTTCTGTTATTGATTTCTGGTTTAATTCCATTGAGGTCTGACGGCTATGATTGCTATTTTTTGAAAGTATAAAAGTGTGTTTTGTGGCTCAGAATGCAGTCTATCTTGAATGTTCTTACTAAAATAAAGAGGATTGGTTGAAAGTCTGTTTTAGAAGTTACCCAGATCATCTCCACGACTCTAGCCGGGCAAGTGGCTGCCCTTCCCCCAACTGGAAAAAGATGGGAAAGTTTTCTCTGAGGATGGTAAGCTGGAGGGTTGCTATGGTTACAAGGCGCAGTTTGGGACAGAGCTATGAAGTGAATATGTGCGTACTGACTCCTTCAGCCCTGTTCTCCCACTCAGCTCTCGGAATACCGGCAACAAGGTTGTCATCCTCTGGGCAGGAGATTGGTGGTCTCCTCTGGGGCCTCTGAACAGCCCAGGAGGAAAAGACTGGAAGATACTGATATCAAGGTTCTCCACGTCGAGGGCCCGGCCGGATTACCTTGCATGGCAGCTTCATGTGCACACGCAGAGCTTCCCATCAGCATTTCCACGGCCAGCCCTCGGATAGGAACCTCTGAAGAGTAATGGGAGGCTGATGTGGACGCGACACAGACAAAAATGAGCCCAAATGTGGTCTTAGAAGAAAAGCGTCAACAAACTGTCACTGACATTTTCAGGATACGAGAGGATGTTGCAGCCTTGAAACAAGAAGAGAATATATTTAAAAGGAACATTCAGAGAACAAGAGGGAGGTCTTTGAAAAATTAACAATGATAGCGAAAATTAAAGTCCGTGGAAAGTTTGGACCGTAAAGTCAAGGAACTCTCCCAGGAAAAAGGAGCCAAAAAATGAAGGAATGGAAAATAAAAGGGAAATGTAAGGAAAGTGGAAGATACGTCCGTGTCTATATCTGAACTGCGGCAGTTTCAGAAACAGAAAAATATGTTGATGGAGTTGAGGAAATCTTCAACTCAGTAATTCAGGAAGATGACCTAGAGCTAAAGGATACGTTTTTAGATTGAAAGGAGCTGAAATGCCCAGAACAGTGGGTAAAAATAGACCCATACAAATGTACATCATCAGATATTCCAGAATGTCTGGAACAGAGAGAATGCTACAAGCTTCGGAGAGATAAAACAGTTCATATACAAAGGCTCAAGAGTCAGAAGGGCTTTGAAGGTAACACCAGCTCTAGACGTTAGAGGGCAATGGAACGAGGCCTTCAAATTTTGTGAAAATAATTGTTTTCAACCTTAAACTCTATCCCCAGGCAAGCTATTAATCAAGTGTAAGGGTAGAATAAAGACATTTCAGACATTCAAGAATTCAGAATGTTTTCCTCCCATATCCTCTTTCTCAGGAAGCTGGAAGCAGACATGGGGTCCAAGAAACGGGTCTGACAAAGGGGAGGAAGAAGTGGCTCAGTGGGAGCTGCTGAAGGGGTCCCAAGTGACAGCTGTGCCCCAGGTGCGGGGGGCAGGCTGCTCGCTCGGGACTAGCGGAGGGTCTAGGGTGGCCTTCGCTGGGAAGAGGTCCTTTGCCTGCCTTAGAGGAGATTCGGTGCTTGGAGAACAGTTTGCGATTGGGTTTGGGTTGAGGATATAAAAAACTAAGCAAATGGAAAACATGAGCCAATTATTAATCCTAGGGAAAACTAAAGGTTGTATGGAAAAGTGAAAGTGATTATAGGAATAGCGTGGTTCATTTGGGGATAGTGTTTACATAGTCGTAGTAATATGTTAATTATTGACTTAACCAAATGTCCAAAAGTCTGACAACGTGTATTAGGAAGACAAGGGAATGGGAAGGGCATGCCTGGGTATCAGGGGAAGAGGGTTTAAAAGGAGCTAAATTCCCATCTTCCATAACGGGAAGTAATTACATCATGCCGAGACGAAAACTCAAGACACTGCTTTACAAGGATGCAATCTGGATACAAGTCCTTTGTCAGATATACGTATTGAGAATATTTTATCCCATTTCCTTAATGGTGTCTTTTAAAGAGCAGGTTTTAATTTTGATGAAGCCAAATGTATTATTTTTCTCTTACTGTTAGTGCTTTTGCTATTCTATTTAAGAAATCGTTTCCTTCCTCAAGGTCGTGAAGAAATTCTCCTGTGTTTTCTTCTAGAAGCTTTTTAGCTTTAGCGTTTATATTTGATCTGTGATCCATGTCAGAGTATTTTTGTGTTTAGTGATTTTTGCTAAAGTGAACATGTCTTACTCTTCCATTGACTTCCTGTGCCTTTTTGCACATAGCCGGTACTCGTATTTTTGTTGTATTTTATCTATATGTTTTCCTATGTGTTCCTTCTGAGTAGGACCTATGAGACAGTCATTTGTGTTCTCCCTGACCCATCCCCATCACACACCGCTCCACACGGTAATAACCCTCCGAAAAAGGAGCCCAGAGGAGCCAGGGCATCAGCCACAGCTGTTTATCCCTGTGCCGTGGAGCCAGGCAATGCTGTGTTCCTCAGATCTAGAAGGTGCATCTCGCAGGCACAGGTAGAGCCCGCCTGGGAAGGCCGCACACGCTGGGCACTGGGCATGGGCAGTGGCTGGCCCTGGGGTCCGTCTTCTGGCCTTTTCTTCCTGGGATTTCACATGCCCAGGTGCTGGCGTTGTTTCCGCGCTCTGAATTCTAAGCCAGCCTGTAAGCCAAGGCCACTTCTTTTCTCCCTGGGAACTCTTTGATCTTAAGCTTTATCTCCCAGTAGCATGGAGTCTCGTTTCAAAATAAACCCCACCTGGGAGTGCACACAAAGTCAATATTAGTAAATTGTTAGTGCTTAGACACAAACATTTTTTTACTTTCATCTACCCAAATACAAAGTGAAAAATCAACCACAATTATGGAATGCAGCCACCAGCTTCCTCCTGAGAAAACCCAAATCTGCAGGGACTTCCCTGGTGGCACAGTGGTTAAGAATCTGCCTGCCAGTGCAGGGGACATGGGTTTGAGCCCTGGGCCAGGAAGATCCCACATGCCGCAGAGCAACTAAGCCCCTGCACCACAACTACTGAGCCTGCGCTCTAGAGCTCGCAAGCCACAACTACTGAGCCTGCGCTCTAGAGCCCGTGAGCCACAACTACTGAGCCCACGTGCCACAACTACTGAAGCCCGTGCGCCTAGAGCCCGTGCTCTGCAACAGGAGAAGCCACCGCAGTGAGAGGCCCGCGCACTGGAACAGAGAGCAGCCCCTGCTCGCTGCAGCTGGAGAAAGCCCGCACGCAGCAACGAAGACCCAAGGCAGCCAAAAATAAATTAAAACCCCCAAAAACAAAAACCAACCAAATCTGCACTGGTTCTGTCACCATCAAACAAGGACAGGAGCAGGGGGGCACTGAGGGCAGAGCTGGGCCGAGGTCCTGCCGCATCTCCCAGGACACTCGCCAGCTCTGGACTCGGGCACGGCTTCCAGCCCAGAGCATGTCCTTGTCCTCATTTCTCTGTGAGAAGGAATGACGTGAGGGGCTGTGGAGGACCAGCCCTCCCCCACCCCCTTGGGGCCCTCGAGACCACTGCCCGGATGTAAGCTGCTGGTGCCCGCCTCCCGGAAACAGCCCCAGTCTGAGTGAATCATCTCCCTGATGAAGCACCTTCCATGATTTCCGTTGCCCGAAGACAAGGTGGTGCAGGGCTGGAGAACCTGGCCAGCCCAACCCAGGCCCCTCGCCTGCAGGGGATGGAATCGTGGGAAGCTTCAGCTTCGGATGGACTTGACTTTCAGTTTGTGGTGGGTCTGAAGCTGTGTGACCTTGGGTGCTTTTCCTAACCTGGAAGAGTTGCTAAACACCCCAGAGGATCAGGGCCCTTAATTCCTGAACACAAAATGATAACGGTGCCAGTGGGAGAATTAAATGAAAAGCATCTGCAAAGTGATGCAGATGCTCTAGATGCTCCTGCCCGGCCGGTTCCCCTCTCCGTTCCCCTCTCGCCTCCTGCCTGGCAGCCACCCGAAGCCGAAGCCGCTCCCGCATGAATCCCTGTGCACTCGGCCCTCCTTTGCGTCTTTCCTTTACCTGAGACGTGCTTGCCTTCAGTCCTTGACCCGAAATCTACCACGTGCCCTGAACACCAGGTCACCTGCCGGTGTCACCACAAAGGCATGCCCACCCAAGGCACCCGTGGTCTAGCCCAGCCAGGGAGCGGGCCTCTGGCCCAGGAGCCACACCTGTGTTGTCAGGGCTGAGGCTCCTCCGAGGCTCCCTGGGGGCATCGCTAGGACCCAGCACCGCTGGGCACAGAAGGAAGCACTTGAAGTGTCTGCTGAGTAAATGAGTGAAAATTAGTACCTGTTGATCCCCTCCCGCGCTGGCGTCTGAGGGAGGGCTGCCGCCCTTGTTAAATATGACCGTAATCTCTCTGAGCCTCAGTCTTGTTGTCTGTAAAATGGAGCTAATACTAGCATCTATTTCAGAGATTTTATTGGTAAAGATGAAGGGATACACTGCAGGTAAGGGATGCACTGATGATCTTTTAAAGCATTAGATCGCTGTCATCAAACCGTGCTGCCCTGGGTAAGTCACACAACTGTTCCTTCTCAGCCTGTGTGTCTGTGAAAGGACAGCGCAGAGCCAAGTCATTTCTAAAGCTATTCAAGCCTTCAAGGATTTCTGTAAAGTCAGTGTTTAGCAAGCTCATATGATTCTGAAAGGGCATTTATAGAATAAGCTGTCTTTTGTAGTAAGAAATTTGCAATTCAGGGGCGTGGGAGCACGGGATGGAGTCTAAAGCAGCTTTAGTAAATGAGTGCAGCTGAGAAGTGATTCACTGAGAAGTGATTTTTCTGGAATATTTTTTTAAAGTTTCTTAAATATCTACACAAAATAGAAAAACTAGTTTTCAGCTATTAACCTAACTGCTGATCCCTTTTTGTGTCAGGAAGCTTCTCCAAATCTGCCTTCACAGTGTCCATCACAAGAGCGTACTTTTTGTTGGTCACTCAGAAAAATAACAGTTTACACTGGATGATGTTTTTCAGCTTACAAATATTTTCATGCCTATGATCTCATTTAAAATTTGTCACAGGGAGGGACTTCCCTGGTGGTCTAGTGGTTAAGACTTTGCCTTCCAATGTATGGGGTGTGGGTTTGGTCCCCGGTTGGGGAACTAAGATCCCGCAGGCTACAGCCAAAAAGTAAAAAAAAAAAAAAAAGGTAAATAAAGAGAAGACAATTTAATAAATAAATAAATAGACAAAGAAAGAAAATTTGTCACAAACCTGAAAGATGGCAAATACTGGCAATTCACTGTTCAGCTGAGGAAACCAAGGACAGGGAGACCTGCCTGGGAGCGCAAACACGTGTCCCCTCTGTGCACCCAGCCAAGGCTCCAGGCTTCGTGTCCTTCTCAAAGATTCTGTTCAAAGGAGACATGCGTTCTTCAAAATAAACAGCCCCGTGGTGGTTAGTTTTATGTGTCAGTTCGACCGGCCGTGGCCTGCGCAGATGAAACATTATCTGGGTGTGTGCGTGTGAGGGTGTTTCTGGACGAGACGAGCATTGAATCGATGGACTCATATTTTCTGTATATTTCTAAATTTTCTACAATGAAAGCGTGATCCTTTACATCCTAATTGTGAGAAGGTAGAAATGGGGGCTGGGCTCTAGGGTCTAAGTGCACTTTTCGCTCTAAAATTCCATACTGTTCACAGTTCACAGCACACGAGGGTTTTTCCCTCCACTGGTTTGCTAATAGCAGTGCTGTCTGGCATTTCGCTTCTAAATCCCGGGCAAGACTGCATTGTTATCTGTAGAACTTAAGTGCTGGATCGTGTTTGTCTGCGAAGTTTGTCCCCGCTGCCTGAGGACCAGACTGAGCTAAGACAGTAACGCATGGAGAAGATAATAACATTTGACTTGTAAAGGTGACATCACAAGCGGCAGGGCATTTGGTGCAGCACTTACTCATCCCAGGGGCGAGTTCCTTCCTCCAAGATGTGGTGACGCTTCTGACAGTTTCTTTAAGGCAAGGCGATGAGCCCAGCCTGCTCAGAAAGGCAGACGCAGGGGTGAGCTCGGCGTCTGCGCGTGCAGCCCTGTGCCTCCAGTCCCGATTTCCCGTCTTTGTGCCCACCTGGGGAGGTGGTGTGCAGACGGAGAGGCGTTCTTAACAGCCTGCCCCGGGGCGGGGGTAGGAGGCCCCTCGCTGGCCAGGCCTGTCTTTGGGGCAGTCCGTCGCAAGGGAGGGCACTGCCTGCCTCCGGTCGCTGTCGGGGGCTGGCTGAGGCCCCGGCAGTCTCCTCTGGTGGCTCCTGCGAGGTCAAAGTGGGGCCTCCAGCCTGGATGGGTCCCAGCCTGAAGCCCCTCAGCTTCTTGACTCTGCCCTCACAGTCAAGGCGGTGGTGCCCCTTCTGGACAAGTATCCTGGACCAGGTCCCAGGCCTTGGGTGATGACACACGGATTCCCGCTGGTCCCTCCCCTCCGCCGTCTGTCCCACGTTGAGTCCCCTCCCTGCAAAAGCCCGTTTCTCTACTTTCACAGCCGACCTTTACACGCCCCCTTAAGGCCAGAACCCAAATCTTCAGCACTCCCCCCTCCCCCAAACGTGTTCCTCTCTCCTCCGGAGCCAGGATGTCTCCGTGTGGTGGGTGCACCTCTTCCACCAGGTCCTGGGTGGGTGCTTTGTGCTAGTCCCCCGAAGCCACATCTGATCCGGAGGGGCAGGTGCTTTGTGCACCTGCCCACGGCGCCCCGCTTCCCCTGGTCAGGCCACCCCGCGGGAGGAGCGACCACCCAGCGGTCTCACGCTGTTCTTCCGCAGGAAACAGAAATACACTTGAGAGAAAAGAAACAGTTTCTTTTTAACAAATGCATGTCTTTGTACACAAGTCTTTTCTGCATCTCTCGTTATACCCTTTAGACATTTCCAAGTGGATTTTCTGGAAGGGGTGTGCTAACTTACACCCCGTGGGAGCGTTAGCTCTTAATACCATTTGTGAAGGTTCTCTAAGTTAAAAACATTTATTTATGTTATTTATTTGGCTGTTCGGGTCTTAGTTGCGGCATGCAGTATCTTTAGTTGTGATGTGCGGGATCTAGTTCCCTGACCGGGGATCAAACCCGGGCCCCCTGCATTGGGACCACGGAGTCTTATCCACTGGACCACCTGGGAAGTCCCTCATTTCTGTATTTTGCATAAATGTACGACGTGATGTTTCCTGTGGGCTTTTCCTTCATTCCAGTCTCAAAGGCTTGGCCGGAGGTTGTCAAGATCTACGCATTCCATTCAGGGAGCCTGGGGACACCCGGGCTTCCTGAGGCGTGCAGGGCGGTGGCCCACTTGCCACCAGTCAGGCCTCCAGACGCCCTCACTCCTGGCAGCACAGACTTCTTCGCTGGACGGACATCGGCTCAGCCAGAACTGTTGCCCGTCGGGAACCCTGTGTCACCCCTGTGTGAGAAGGAAAGCTGGGGAGAGGCGAAGGGTCAGGGCGGGCAGGGGAGCAGCTCCCAGCTGGCCTTGGGGCCAACCCCTCCCTTGGGTGGAGTCGAGGCTGTGGGTGACAAGCGGACCCCAGGCAGCTCGCTTGAGAAGGTACGTGGGAGATCGGGTCCCAGGGCATGCAGCAGCCTGGACACGGAGCCTCACTCCTCCGGCCCCTCCAGCAGCCGGCCTGGGACCCGTGCAGCCCCTGTGCGGGGAGGGCCACCCGCAGGGCTCGGGTCCCTCAGCGTCAGCCTGAGGGGAGGGGTTTACCGACGGGAGTAGGGCACTTACCATGAGGAGTCAGGTTCCAGCTCCAGGCCCCTCACCTGTGTGAGCCATTTCTGTGTTACTACCTGAGGGTCCCCAACCTTTTATACAGTTTTATGAGCGTCATATCTCGATCTGCACCTGACGGGGGTCACAGAAGGAACCCTCGGTCTCCCACACACTTCTTTCTTTCTCCATCAGAGATGCCAGGAAGGAGGAAAAAGGGGGCTGACGCACACCTCCTCGACTCCCACTTCAGGCACCAAAGCACTTATGCAGATTGCATCAAAAGTCAAAGCATCTGCCCAAAATGTCTCTAAGGGACTGGCTACCCAGTGGGAAACGGTAGTTTGATTTTGGACGAAGTTCTTGGAGGTGAGGGTGGAGATAAATATGTGCTGTTCCAATGGATTGAGTCACCCAGGTTGGAAAGTTATAAAAGGATGTGTCGCTGTGGTTCTCAAACTGTGTGCCGAGGTGCCCATGTGCCGCCCACCCACAGGGGCAACGAGGGGGGTTTCAGATTCTCAGGGAGACAGTGATGTTGGTTGGATAGACTCTACCTACAAGCCAAGGTGGCTCACAGTTTCCACAGCACCTACACTACATTCCTTGCAATGACATACATCTTTGCAAAGCTGGGGTTTTACGGGTGCCTTGATAAAAAGCAAGCTCCTGGTGAAAGTCACTGTGGAATGGGAAACAAAGGTGGCGGCAGTGTTGGATCTTGTGCCAGCATTTGAGGAGTTGTGCAGTGCCCGACAGGCACACACATCCCACTCGCAGTGGTGGTTACTTAAGAATGAAATTAAAATAGCATTTTTCTTTCAGTTTACTGTATTTTTTTCCCAGATGGCTACTAGGTTTTTAGGACACAGACACTTCTTAAACTATTTGGAACGAACTACCTAATAAACGAACTACTAGGCAGTCCTTTTGTCATAGAAGCCCTGAGAGAGATGCTAAGGACCCATGAAGTGAGAAAGTTTGGGAACCTGCCATGGGCATCCCACCCCACCCACGGAGGCAACCGCAGATGCTGGGTTTTGGTCCGTCCTAGAGATATTTAATGCACGTGATAGCAGCTAACATTTATTTAACTTTTACTTTGTGTCAAGTGCTGTTCTAAGCTTTGTGTTTCTTAACGAACTTAATCCTAGAGACGAGGCCACAAAAGCGACCGAATCCACATCCCCCCACCCCACCCCCAGTAAGGGCTTCAGGGGTGGAGCTGACACAGACCTGCTCTGCCTTACCTCTGTGCAAAGCCGGGGCATTAGCTTTAAATACGTGTCAATTTGATAGGAAAAAATAGCAGTTGTTAGAATATTAGTTTCTTTAAACGCTTTATGGTATCTTTTTTGGTCATTTATATTTATTCTTTCCATGACTGTCCTTTGTGAACATCTTTAAACTTTTGAAATGTCACCGCTTTCTAGGTGTCTCTACAACATTAATGTGTTAATTATTTTGAAACACCCAATCAGGGGAAAGGTTGTCGTGCTAACTGGAACCTTCTACTCCTCTAAACTTCAGTAGGTCAGACCCATTTTTTAAAATTAGATGTTTACCTGCTAGACTCAGAAAACTAATCCTGAGCTTTTCCGTCATAGCTTCTAGGTTAAAATGGTTATTTGAGAAAAAATAAAAAGAGAAGACTCTCCCTACCTCATAAAAGAAACCTTAAAACGTTTGTCTCTGACAATCCGTGACTGTGGGCACTGCAGAGGTCACTTCTGCTGCTTGATTTTCTGGTAACAGGGGACTGTTGTTTTCCAAGTCTGAGGAAGAAATCGATGCTGTGTGACATTTTCTTATCCAGGTTTTCTGATGTTCACAATTGACCTTTGCTGACTGTCCTTCACTTCTCCACGTGAGACCTTGTTCCACATCCTGGTTGGTCTGGAAGGGCTTTGGTCTCGCACTGCTGAGGCCTCCATTTACTGGCTGGCAGCCCCCTGAGTTCATGTGAGGAGTGGAGCTCTGAAGAGTCATGTAGGTTTCCTTTTATTATATTACTAGTTAGTCCAGACAGCTAACCTGCAGCACAGGCGTTACGAAAACAAACTTGGGTCTGCTTGCCCCAGTGCGGTAAAGCCAATCCACTGCCCCCAGGTTGTGGTGAGGAAAGGGCAGTGTTTATTGTGTTTAATTTAGGCACCAAGCAAGGAGAACAGGCAGCTCAATGCTCAAAAGACCCAAACTCCCCAATGGCTTTCAGGGAAGGCCTTTTAAAGACAGGGGGAGGGAGGGGGCTTGTGGAGAGCGTGATCAGCTCGTGGACGTTCTTCTCATTGGTTGGTAGTGAGGTAATTGGGAGTCAACATCATCAACCTTTTGGTTCCAATTGGTCTGGGGTCTCCATGCTTGTGGGCAGCATGCAGTTAACTGGTGGGGATTTCAGTATCTGCAAAACAGCTCAAAGGACATGGCTCAGAATATGATCTACAGCCCTGGAGGAGGAACTAAAGGTCCTTGATTTTGTTTAATGGCTAAACCATTATCATTTTGTCTTGCTTGACTGTTTTCCTTTCTTTCTGCATTTTCTCACTTCTCTGATTAATTTACTCTTTGGAACTCGGGGAAGACCTATGAGGCAAAGGTTTCTCTACAGACAAGAGGCAGGTGGAGGGCATAGCGGGGATGGGGGAGTGTGTGTGTGTGTGTGTGTGTGGTGTGTGTGTGTGTGTATGTGTATGTGTGTCTGTATGTTTGTCTGTCCTGGGAAGGCCCCACAGAGTCCCAAACAGTCACACATCAGCTATGATCTGGACTTCAAGAAAAGGTTGTTCCCATAGAGCGTGCTTTTTCTTGGATCACTTCACGTTTTTTACCCAAAGGGTGACTGTTGTATAAAAATATAAAGGATTCCTTTTTCCAAATAAACCTGTCTTCTCCAATTAATCTGGGGTCCTTAGGAACTAGTAAAATAATGTAGGTGAAATATACCAGGTATATAGGTATTAACAGAGGAACAATATAGAAACTAAGATAAGGCACTTTATAAGTGGATCTATGAGTATTTTTTAAATTATTATTTACTTTAATTAAGGAGCAATAACTAGAATCCACCTTGGCGATTTCAAGAAGGCTTTAGTCCTTGGAATGAAAAATAGTTTAAAGCTAGGGAAAG
>NW_006791713.1:496618-498327 GCF_000442215.2 Lipotes vexillifer
GAAAGAAAATAAAATTGTTGCCCTAAATACAGCTGCAGGTTTTCTTCTTAATTAAATTAGTTGTTTTTCCCCCACAATTGTGACCTTAAAGAGCTGGTGAACTGAAGATGAAGGCTTCAGTTCAAAGCAGAGGTGGCCCCAGGGCATCATCTCGTCAACTTGGGGATTTTCCATTGAAGTGGCTAGTTGTTTGGATAAGTGGGGATTCACACCTAGAGGCTTTAGAACTCCATAGGTGGGTTTGGCTACTCTGCTCTGATCTTCCACAAATAACTTCCAGAGATCATCTGAATTTTGTTGAGCAGATTTTTTTTTCCATGTTTCTCTTCTGGCCCATGTAATTTGTACTAAATAGATATAAATAAATGTTGCAAGTCATTTCTTCACAATAAGAGGTTATATGATCACAGCTGAAACAAAAACAGAGATACTATTGAGTATAATAGTAAGAATATATAGAGAAATGCTCTTGTGCAAATGTGTTTGGTGGTTTGATTTCCTTTACTCTGGAATATACATACAGAATAGACTCGCCTGTGCCTACTCCAGTAATAATTTATCCTGGATTCTATACAGAGTTTTAGTCTAGAAGGTACCATAGATTCTCTGAGTTCCAAGTTCAACCAACAGACAGCAGAGGGAGCTGGATGCTTTTGCAACTGAGATTTGTGCTCACTTTGAGGGCTCACAGAATGTCTTGGCGCGCCCTTTCCACGGAGAGGAAAGTAGGGATTCTTATTAAACCACCCGCAAATTGCAGTGTTTTCACATTTTTTAAAACTTGAAGCATAGTTGATTACAGTGTTGTGCTAATTTCTGCTGTACAACAAAGCGACTCAGTTATACATATATATACATTTTTTAAAATATTCTTTTCCGTTATGGTTTATCTCAGGAGATTGGATATATTAGGGCCTTGTTGTTTATCCATGCAATGTTTTCTTTATTTCTTTTTATATATATATATGCTAGGAAGGTGCTGTTGAACCTACACAGTCACTTAGAAGTGATAAATACTGTGCAGGTTTCTACGTTAAGGCAAATCTGCATTATGTGTCTTTCCCCTTCCCTCCTCCCCACAATTTAAAAACTAGACAATTGTCAAGGGACCCTGGAATGGCATGGCTTACTCTGTTCTTGAATCACTGTGGGCACCTACTATTTGTTCATTACACGTTGAGTCAACAGAAATATATCGGACAGCACTGTGTTCAGTGCGTATATTGAGCGCCACCTGGCACGTGTTGAACCCTTCAAATGGAAGCTTGAATGTTTTAAAAGCCATGGGAGTCTCTACATAAATTTGTCACAAGTTTTTTGCAGGACGAACAGTATGAAGCAGATGGGATTAGCTGATTCAGTGAATAAGTACTCTAGTCATTACTTTCCTCAGACTCGGAGAGAAGATTATTTTAAGGCTACGGAAAGAACAGAGTTTTACCTGAAACGTGACTCTTCCTTTTACGTAAACAGTGCAGGGACACAGTCGGGCGAGCCGGCGGGGGCCGTCTTTGAGAAGGGGTGGGCTTGCGCTTTGTTGGAGGGTACACAGGACTGCAGTCATCACAGGAGGCAGGGATGCGGCTCCAGCTGAGGGTGGCAGTCGTGGGGACCGTGGGACCAGACTGGCCAAGGTTGTTAGAAAAGCAAGCAAGCAGCACTTGCCAAATGCTGTGTTCCTTCCTGCCAGACAAATCGGAGGACGCTCT
>NW_006791713.1:498337-524754 GCF_000442215.2 Lipotes vexillifer
GATGGCTGCATTCACTAGTGCAGCGGTTCTCAAAGTTTTGTTTTGGATCCTTCACGGTCTTTTTTTTATATATAAATTTATTTATTTTATTTATTTATTTTTGGTTGTGTTGGGTCTTCATTGCTGTGCGCGGGCTTTCTCTGGTTGCGGTGGCTCCTCTTGTTGTGGAGCACGGGCTCTGGGCGCACGGGCTTCAGTAGTTGTGGCACACAGGCTCAGTAGTTGTGGCTCGCGAGCTCTAGAGCGCAGGCTCAGTAGTTGTGGCTCACGGGCTTAGTTGCTCTGCGACATATGGGATCTTCCCGGACCAGGGCTCGAACCCGTGTACCCTGCATTGGCAGGCAGATTCTCAACCACTGCGTCACCAGGGAAGCCCTCCTTCACACTCCTAACAAGTACTGACGGCCTCACTGAGCAGGCTGCTGGCTGAGCTGTCAGGTCAGGAGAGGAGTTAACAGCTCTCCTTCTGGGCCTCTGCGAGGCAGGCCCCTCGCCCCCCGTGGCTGCCGGATTTACCTGTTTTGCTGGCATCAGGTCCACGCTGATGGCACAGGGCTTTGTCCAGCAGGTAGAGGGATGGATCCAGAAGACCCTGCAGGGAGAGCCCATCCTCCCAGGAAGAACTGAGGCGGATAAAAATGAGACCAGAGGCTTTAAAAGGACCAGAATATTTTGGAATGTTTGGCAAAATATTGAAAGTTGCCATCAATAATGACACATAATACCTCAGGTCAGGGCTTCCCTGGTGGTGCAGTGGTTGAGAATCTGCCTGCCAATGAAGAGGACACGGGTTTGAGCCCTGGCCTGGTAGGGTCCCACATGCCGCGGAGCAACTAGGCCCGTGAGCCACACTACTGAGCCTGCGCGTCTGGAGCTTGTGCTCCGCAACAAGAGAGGCCGCAACAGTGAGAGGCCCGCGCACTGCGATGAAGAGTGGCTCCCGCTCGCCACAACTAGGGAAAGCCCTCGCACAGGAACGAAGACCCAACACAGCCATAAATAAATAAGTAAATAAATAAAATGAAAAGTCCAGTTCCTTCCTAACTCCACTAATTAATAACTTGTCCTTTCTAAACTTGTTTCTTCATCTATATAAAGGAGCTAAATTCTGCTTACTTTATAAGGCATTGTCAGGTTCATACAAGATACTGCCTATGAAAGTCCTCAGAAAAAAAACCAAAAAAACCCCTAAGGTCAGAGGGTCCAAGTGCCAGTGTTAATGGCACCTGTGTCTGGTTGGAGGATGCTCTCAGGGCTCAAAGTGAGAAGACAGCTGGGTGGAGATGGCAGGACACCTCTGCCCCCAGGCCCAGAGCTCCTGCGGGTCAGAGGACAAGGCCAAACACATCAAGAACATGAACAGAAGCTGCTTCAGACATTTATAAATTAAATCCCCACTTTCTCAAATTACCCATTGGCTTCAAATGTGAAGAACAAAGCAGAGCTCTGCTGACAAACCCCCAGATCCTCTCTTGGGGGCCTAGTGATTATTCCCAGGGACCTCCAGCATGAATAGCCTCCACCAGCCCTTGTTCTGTCAAAACCAGCCCAGGCATCACTGTCGGTTCCTGGGTCGCAGGGCTCGAGCCCCTGTGGCAGGGGCAGGGACAGAGTCGCAGTTGCTGTTGAGACAAACCAACCCTGTCCCTGGGGGGCCTCCTCCTGGCCCAGTTCCTGGGGACTCACAGCAGAAGCCGGGCCGTGTTGTCCTTGAATGTCAGCCCTCTGAAGTCACTTAAGAGCTCCATCAGGCCTGCTTGAGGGGACCTTGGCCCTGGGCCAAGCCTCCCCTCCGATCCCCTTGCTGCCTCCACCCTCAGTTCTGCTGGGGCCCCGGGCTCTGACCCTGACGTCCAGCAGCACCCCTGCTGCCGCCTCTCCATGACACCTTCTCAGTCTTGCCCCGAGGCGCCCGCAGTTTTCATCTTCCGGGCCCGGAAGCCCCTGCTCTTCGGTGGCCTTCCCATGCAATGACATCACGCTCTCTTGAACGGTAGGGCAGACTTTCAGATGGTCACTCCTTAGCCGGAGTCTCTGGCCAGGGCGTCAGGAGGATTCCCAGCAGCAGGAGCCTCGGTTAAAGCCTTTGGGAATCTGTGAACAACTCATGCCTTTAGGTTGTTGGGTTGTAGGGACAATTCCAGAGATTTGTCTGGAAAAACAGAGGTCTTTATCACAATCTCAAAAAATTGTAATGGGATGGATGTCTTATAATGTTGAGCTTTATAAGGAAGGTGGCATATTGTACTTGGTTATTGATTAGAAGCATTTTACTTAATAGGAGAGTTGCTAAGTTTTTACATATCATATAAATTTTAAAAAGAACGAAAAAGAAAAATAGACTCTATAATTATGGTGCCACCCTGCTGAATAGGGTTCAACAGCATGAGAAAGCCTTGATTTCATGTTGTAAAAGTAAAGTGGTTCAGAAATAAATTTCAAGATGATAGGTTGTGATAGCAGGAGGGATAAAGCCACGGACTACGTTTTGCAATTACTTTGATATACACACATCAACACTGTGCTATATTAATCAAGTATTTAGTATTTAAGAACTCCAAAGAGTAACATTTCACAGACATATCATATGTGCAGAAATACACTTTCTGCACAAGAGAACTATTTTAAAGACATATTTCTCTTTTGGTCTCATGTTTCTGTTTCTGGGGAAATACATTAAGTTCCTATAAATTTGATACCATAATACTTTCTGTTCTATACTGCTACTTTGAAAGGTTTCAGAACTTTGGGTTATAAGATCCCTTAACACTTTCTAGATCAGGTGTCTTCTATATCAAAAGGAATTATTAAGTGTTCCCATCTAATCTGGGATTTAGAGATGCCTTCTAAAAGAGAGATTTTGTTCTTCTATGGAGTCTCTCAAGTAAAATAGAATAATCTCGCACTCTGTTGCATAATTCATCTATATTCGTGTAAGGGCCTCACTGTAGTTTTGATTTGCGTGAAATTGTTTTCTTAATTTCCTTTTCTGATGGTTCGTTGTTGGTATATAAAAATGCAACTGATTTTTTTAAATTGATTTTGTATCTTGCAACTTTGCTGAATTCATTTATTAGTTCTAACAGATTTTTGTGGAATCTTTAGGATTTTCTATACATACGATCACATCATCTGTGCACAGAGATAATTTTACTTCTTCCTTTCCAATTTGGTTGCCTTTTATTTCTTTATCATATGCCTAATTGCTCTGGGTAGCACATCCATTAGTATGTTGAATAGAAGTGGTAAGAGGGAGCATATAGTTCGAGCCTGTTTTTCATCCATTTAGCCAATCTATGTCTATTTTTAAAGTTTTTAAAAAAATAAGTGTATTTATTTTATCTGTATATTTTTGGCTGCGTTGGGTCTTTGTCGCTGTGCGTGGGCTTTCTCTGGTTGCGGCGAGCGGGGGCTGCTCTTCGTTGCGGTGCGTGGGCTTCCCATTGCGGTGGCCTTTCCTGTTGTGGAGCACGGGCTCTAGCCGCGCAGGCCTCAGCAGTGTGGCACGTGGGCTCAGTAGCTGTGGCTCGTGGGCTGTAGAGCGCAGGCTCAGTAGTTGTAGTGCATGGGCTTAGTTGCTCCGCGGCATGTGGGATCTTCCCGGACCAGGGCTTGAACCCCTGTCCCCTGCACTGGCAGGCAGATTCTTAAGCACTGCGCCACCAGGGAAGCCCCCAGTCTATGTCTTTTGATTGGGAAGCTTAATCAATTTAAAGTAATTACTGATAGGATGATAGCCATATGAAAATTCTTTTGACCCAAGACCCTCTGATAGGATCTTAGGGACCTACTAGGTATTCTGGGACTTAACAAGTGTCCCCAGGCCACAGTTTGAAAACTGCTGCTCTAAGGTATTTCATCAGTATGTTTATGTTGACAAGATGTTTATGACTTGACAAAAACAAACAAACCCAAACCAAACCTATGTTTCCAAGGAAAAATATATAATATACTCAACTAATCACTTTTGGTTAAGAATAAGTAGGAATAATTTTGCACCCCATGACATCATAGGTGCTAAAGGCATACCCTAAAAGTACAGGGGATGTAATATCTGTGAAATGTTGTTGATTCCAGGAACATTTCGAGCGGATTCTTAGGCCATAAATATTTCTCTTTTGTGTCTAGTGAGAAATCATTGGAATTTGCACAACTTTCTTCCCTTCTACTTCAGGATACGAGGAGCCTGTGGCTAGGCTGGGCTACTACTCCTTACCCCGTCCCGCACCCCCAGGAGAGCGCTACTGTTGCACAGTAAACCAAGAAATAACAAGAGTCAGGCATTGGAGGGGAGGTTAAATTAGTGGGTGAATTCTAGAATCTTCCAACAGTGAAATTCTACAACCCTGCCCTAGAATTCATGTAACTTCAAAATGCTAATTTGAAAGGAAGCATATACTCATCCTCACATTTAATACTCTTTCTTAAAGAGTGTCTAGAGGTAAAGTCCTTATGTAATTGCACAAAACAAATGCTCTGGAACACAGGGCCCAGTCTGAAGCATTATAAGCCTCAAACATTTAATGTCACAAAATATTCATTTGTCTACACTTTTGCAGATGTATCATGGAACTGCCGTAATTACTATTTGTAGTGGGTAGAGACATTTTGTAATCTTTTTGTAGGTCGCTTTATAAAGATCTTCCTTGACTTAGGATGGGATTATGTCCCAATAAACCCATCGTAAGTTGAAAACATCCTAAGGTGAAAATGCTTTTAATACATCGAACCTACCAAACATCACAGCTTAGCCTCCCCTGCCGTAAACGTGGTTAGAACACTTAATATTAGCCTGCAGTTGGGCAAAATCATCTGACACAGAGCCTGTTTTAGAATAAAGTGTTGACTGTCTCATGTAGTTTGTTGAACACCGTACTGAAAGTAAAAACCAGAATGGTCTTAAGGGTACCAGTGGTTCACCCTCGTGATTGTGCGGCTGACTGGGCGCTGTGCCCCACGAGGGTATATCGGACAGCGCATCGGGACCGCACATCGCAGCCCCGGAAGAGATCAAAAATCGAAGCACGGCTTCCAATGAATATGTAACGCTTTCGCACCATCGAGAAGTCGAAAAATCGTTAAGTCCAGACGTCTGTACTTAGTGAAGTATTTATTGAATGCCTACTACATGTTAACCACCTAGTTTCACACAATTCTTAAAGTAAAAAAGGCCATTCACTGCACTCACTTTGCCCTTTTGTAACGAAATAGGTACCTCGTTCTCAAGCAATAAAAGCCTTGTTAATTCACTTCCTCAACTTCAAGTCGTAGAGATGCCCAATAGAAGAAACCCGTTGTTCAATGGAGCTAATAATGCAATTCTGTTGCAGGGACATAAAAAAGGGAAAACCCCAAAGTATGGCTTATTTACCACTGGAGGAAGAGATAAAGACGTCAACAGAGGAAACTTAACGAACACCGAAATGAACGTGACTTTCTGTGCAGCCCCAGGAAGCAGAACAGCACCAAGAGCTAGAAACCTATGCGTAAGTAGGTGTCAGCTCAGAACAGAACAAGGTTTCCAGCAGTTGGAGCTGGTGTGAGCGCTGAAACACTGCGGGGAGGAAGGGTGGGTTCCGAGGTCCCCTAACGGACCTTCCCTCCAGGCTCCACACCAAACATCGCTGCTGCGAGGTCCCCACACGGCACAGCGGGGGCGGCGCGCTCCACCGACTCCGGAAGCTAGGCTGCCCGCAGAGGGGGCTCCGGCCTCGTCCCCGTCCAGTGCCTGCAGCTCGGGGCTGTGTGAGGGGAGGACGCGCGCTCCGCGGGGTCGCAGGCACTTCTAGTCCCGCAGGCCGCCCTGCTCTGGAAGGAACGCGGCCGCAGAGGACACGTTCGGGCCGGAGGCGCCCCCGGGGCGGGCGGGGGGCGGGCAGCCGGGGGCCGGCCCAAGGGCAGGGGTGCACCCCGCCGAGCGCCCGCAGCCCTAACCCCGCGACCTCGCGTCGACGTCGGCGGCGGCGACGGCTCCGGCGGGAGCGCGCGAGCCCGGGGCGCCGCGCGATTGGCCGGCCGGGCGCCCGCTCCCAGAATGCAGCGCATGGCGCGTCATTGAAGAGAGACCATGATGGCGGCGGCGCTGGGGCCCCCAGAAGTGATCGCTCAGCTGGAGAACGCGGCCAAAGTTCTGATGGTGAGTGGCCGCGCCCCCGCGCCCCGCGTCCCCTGCCTCCGGCGTCCCTGCTGCGCTCGGCCTTGGCGCCCGCGGGGCTGGCGGCCGGCCGCGGCCTCCCGGGAGCCCGGGGCTGGAGGGGACGGTTGGCGTGGCGCAGGACTCTCCCTCCGGCTGTGCGCCAGCCTCCGTGCCCCTGGCCGGACTGTCTCTTCCCTGGGTGTCCGGCGCCCCCGCCGCGCCGCGTAGTGGGGAGCCGAAGGAAAGGGGCTTCTTGCGCCCCAGCCCTCCCGCGCGGGGTCCGGGAGAGGCGGGCGCGAGGTCGGGGGCTTGTGCGCGCCGCTGGGAAGTGGGTGCTGGCCGAGGGCTGGCCCGGCCCGGGTGCTGTTAGCAGCGCTCGTTCCCCTCGTGCTTTCGGGTCCGCGAGTGCTTTCTCCGGCCTGCAGCCACGGCTGGGCAACCGCAGTCGGCCGCACGTGGAAGGACCGGCGGGCGGGCGGGGAATCTTAGGGACCAAGGTCACTGGGGCAAAACTTTGTCTAGTACTGAGCTCTGTGCGGGTCGCGCGTTGAGAAGAGTTGGGTCTACGGTCCTCGTTGACTTCTTTCTTCCCCTTACAGTACAGTGAACAGAGCAATTTAGTGAGTAGGTTATTTACCTACTCAAGGAGGAGGTGAGGCCGAGTCAGAGGGTAAAGCCTTCCACGCAGGGAGTAGAAGTAAGGGTAAACCATATTTAGTTACTCAGTAAACTGTATTTGCTGGCTCAGTTTTGTTTTTTGTAAATCATGACTTCCATGTTTGTAGATCTCTTTGAAAGTTAGAAGCTTATTTGATTCCTTGAATTGACACAGCCTTTCTAAGAATTGAATGTAGCCAGCTTCGTTACCTTTTTGCACCTTTTTTTCCCCTTTTGGTTTGGTGTTTGGGTTATGTGTTCAAGCATCATATTTTAAAATATTTGAACTATTTCTAGCATAGTTTGTAGTTCCTTTTCTCAAGTTTTGTTTTCACACACAACACCAGGTAGCTCATGAAATTTAGCTCATGAAACTGAGAAGCCTAATTAAAAGCAGGATTTACTTGCTGCATTATGAGCGAAGTTAGGTGAATCGTTTTGTCACAAAAACTGACTTAGAGAACGTTTTCAGACTCTTGCAACTTAAGTCCAGAAAAAACTAGCTAATATTCCCCCTAAATACAAAGTTCTTAAAATCTCTGACTTACAGCGTTTCCTGAAATATCTGAAAATTTTCTAGGAGCTAGAGGCCCCATTTTCATTAGACTTTGGAAGGAGTATGTGACCCCCAAAACACTGCTTTAGTTCTAAGGTTGATAAGGTAAAAGTGGGCCCTTCATCATTGGCCTGAGTAGTTTTTTTTTATTTTTTATTTTTGCGGTACGCGGGCCTCTCACTGCTGTGGCCTCTCCCATGGCTCACGGGCCCAGCCGCTCCGCGGCATGTGGGATCTTCCCGGACCGGGGCACGAACCCGCGCCCCCTGCATTGGCAGGCGGACCGGCAACCACTGCGCCACCAGGGAAACCCCCTGGCCTGAGTATTAATTAGCATTTGTGCTTACTAGGACCTTCTCTCTTCCCTGGCAAAGCTAGTTTTATCACCTATAAGGGAGTAGCTGAGAAGAATCAGAATAAATACTGTTAATTGAGTGCACATTACCTGCCAGATGCTGTGCTTGATGCGTTACGTACTTTGTTAATCCTTGCAGCCGCCTTACAGGTTGAGAGAGAGCTTAAGGTGGCCCAGGTTACGTAATTACTAAGTGTCTGAATTAGGTCTAGAACTCGCATCTGTCTGGCTCTAATACTCGCTCTCTTTCTACTCAACCTTACCACCTCTCATATGTGTTGTATAGGTATCCATTTACGTACTTTTAAATCTTTCCAGAAGAGAAGAGTATTGAAAAAAATGTTATTAAAAATAGGAAATTCCTGGGAATTCCCTGGCGGTCCATTGGTTAGGACTCCATGCTTCCACTGCAGGGGGCCCGAGTTCCATCCCTGGTCAGGGAACTAGGATCCCACAAGGCTCAAAGCATGGCTGGAAAAAAAAAAAGAAAGGAAATTCCTTTTTGGAAGTGTCCATGTACTATTTAAAAATGTGGAAGAGTAGCGCTTACTGCATGATTTCTCAGTATGAAAGCTGCATTCCATTTTATTATAATTAACAATAATAGCTCACATTTTATTGGGTGCTTACCATGCGTGAGGCACTATGCAAGCACTTTGCATATATTACCGTATTTAATCATCAGTAACTATGGTAGTTATTACTTTCATTTCCATTTTATGGACTAAGGGACTGAAACATGTAGATGCTAAGTAATTTACCCAGATTTTCAAGGCAAGTAGTAGAGTGGGGACTCCAGCTCAGGTTTGTCTGTTATCAGCCTGTGGTTCTTGGCCTGTGGGGTAGTGGGATTAGAAAGCAGGTAAATTAATTAATTTGGGGATAGTTAAGATTGTCAAATCTCCTTCAGTTACTTAGCATTAGAAGATTAAAAAAAAAAAAAGAACAGGTGATCGTAACATTTATGGGGTCTGTGGGTCGGATGGATATCCATCTGAGGAAATTTTTTTTTTTTTTTGGCCGCGCCACGCAGCTTGTGAGACCCTAGTTCCCCGGCCAGGGATCAAACCCGTGCCCCCTGCAGTGGAAGCGTGGAATCCTAACCACTGGACCGCCAGGGAAGTCCTTGAGGAAATCTTGTTTGTAGAAAACTGCTGTGTATTTTAGCTGTTAATATGTTTTGGGATTCAAAGTAATTAGTGATGTCTTTCACAATTAATTTTGCTTAATTTTTCCATTTGGTAGTCCGTATATTTCTTTCATGAAAATCAGCTTGGAGTTTTATTGTGTAAAACAATCTCAGGAGATCTTTTCGTGCAGAGGTCTTAGGGAGTTCATGATGGGTATTAGAAGGAAATTGTAAGTAAATTTTTGGGTACAGACATACATTTTTGGTAAGAGGGTTTATAGCTTTTATCAGCCTCTCTCAGGAAATAGAGACCCTGAAAAAAAAATCTAGTTTAAGTGTTTTGCCTTCCATTCTACTGATGGGGAAACTGAGGTTCAAAGAGGTAGAAGTGACTTGCCAAAGATAGGTCACAGAACAAATTTGTGATAAGAGTGATCCAGAACCTAGATCACCAGACTCCCATTTCAGAACTCTTTTAAAATTTACTTACTCAACCATGTTACTTCTCAAAGTCAACATATTATAATACTATAACTGTTAACTTTTATTGCTTGATGGGAAATTTCAAAATGTGTTTTTGGTTATTGCAGTTGCTTCACTGTGAACACCTATATTCTTTCCTCTTTAGGTTATTGGATAAGCTGCCAATAAAGTAGTATATTAGACCTTTAGAGTAAAAAAGATGTTTGTCGGATTTATAGATGTAGGTCTGAACATAAAGCCTGATGCCCCCCTGCCCCAAAGTAGTAATAGGGAGTATTTTCTGTACATGTTTGTGAATACTGCTTAGTCTTCTGATTCAAGACAGTGAGGTTACTTGCTGGAAAATAAATTTGAAGGTGAACAAACTAGAATGAGGAAGGGCTTTTGTAAATTAGTAACAGTATGCACGTGACGCCATCTATTCTGAAAACAGTGTGCAAATGGAGCGTTGTTTAAGTAGGTCTTGAAATTTTCATTTCCAAAAAGATTCCAGTTGTTGGCTTCTGCTTGAGATACCTAACCATGCGTTTTTGAGAGGATGTTAAATACATACAGAGTAAGTAAAATGGACCACACTTCTGTGCTGACATTCTCAGCAGTGAGAGTGTGTCTCTGAGTGTAAGAACTTATAGCAGGTTACAGTTACAGACCTGAGAATTTGGTGTTGCTGATACATTTTGTGTCATTTACAAATTATGACAGTAATACTGGAACATGTTATTTTAAAGTACATCAACAACGCACAATGTACAGAATAACAAGTGTTCCCTCCTTTCCCCACTCTCAGTCCCCTTTCCTAAGCAATCTGTATTAAGTTTGAATATACTGTGACCTTATTTCCTATGCTTTTACAATATACATTATGTAGTGCTTTTTGTATAAATGATACACTGTAAATATTATCCTTGATTTAAAAATATCTTATCAATGCCTTTCTGAATAGTAAGAAATTCAAGCTGTGCAGAAAGGTATATGGGGAAAGTAAAGGCTCCCTAAGCTCCCATCTCCTCTCTTCAGAGGTCACTGTTCCTTGGGTATCCATCTTGAAGATCTCTGAGCATATAAGAGCACACATATGTCCTTTTTTAAAATAATCAATCAATTAATTTATTTATTTTTGGCTGCATTGGGTCCTCATTGCTGTGCACGGGCTTTTCTCTAGTTGGGGCGAGCGGGGGCTACTCTTCCTCGCGGTGTGTGAGCTCCTGGCGGCAGCTTCTCTTGTTGTGGAGCACGGGCTTTAGGTGCGCGGGCTTCAGTAGTTGTGGCACACGGGCTCAGTAGTTGTGGCTCGCGGGCTCTAGAGTGCAGGCTCAGTAGTTGTGGTGCACGGGCTTAGTTGCTCTGTGGCATGTGGGATCTTCCTAGACCAGGGCTCGAACAGGTGTCCCCTGCAGTGGCAGGCGGATTCTTAACCACTGCGCCACCAGGGAAGTCCCTAATGTATTTTTTTACATAAATGAGACGGTGTGATCCATATCTTCCTGCTGCACTTTTCTTTGTTGACTTCATTGTGGATGAATTTTAAAGAAGTTTATTTCCATTTTCTCCTTTATGTGAATAGATGTAAAATAAAGGATGTGTTAGGATTTTACAGACACCATAATGGAGAAACCTTGTATTCTTTTGTTATTAATATTGCATTTGTTTGAACCATAAATCCAAAGAGAGATTTATTTATTGTCTTAAATTTCCTTGGTTTTGCTCCCCTGGCTCCCTTGGATAAAGGGTTGTCCATAACAAGTGTGTGCAGTGATAATATAAAATAATGCAGAGCACATATGTTAATTGATACTTTATAGGAAAGTAATTTCATGTGTATGTTAATTGATACTTTATAGGAAAGTAATTTCATATATTTGTTTTAAAGCTGGAATGGATTTTAATAAATCTAAATGCAACTTTAATGAGAGAGATTCAAGATTGCTTTTCATGGCTTTTATTTTGGAATTTGGTTAACATTTTAAAAGCATCTGCAAAAGTGTTAGTGCTGTAGGAAAATTCTTACCATCTTGTTTGATTTACTTATTCTGCAGCATTTCTTCAGTACATGTGTGCTGGGTACGATGCTGTGTATGCTGAGGAGACAGGAGAAACAGGCCTTGTTTTCAAGGAGAACAAAAGTCTAATGGGGAAGAAAGGCAAAACTATTAGCGAGTATTAGGTGATGTTACAATAGGAGCATATGCTGCTGCTCTGTGAGAGTACAGAGGAGGGACGTCTATCTGAGGCTGAGATGGGACCTAGAGAGGGCTTCTCAAAACCTAGGTGATCCTTAAGCTGAGACATGAAGGACAAATTGGACTTCTCCAGTTGGATAGGAGTGTCCCAGGTAGAGGGATATATTTGTGTGAAGGCCTGAGAGAACCAAGTGCAGTGTGTTTGGGGAATAGTTGAGCATTTATTTAGTGTTCCCTGAGCCCCTTCTGTGTATAAGGTATAATGCTTTTTGTGTGTGTGTGTGCGTGCGATCAATAGTGCACGTCATAAAATTAATAATTTTGCTTATAGCATTTACTTTTCGTATTGAAAAGATTCATTGTATCGTGTAAGCATTTTTATTTATTTCAACCTTGTCTTTTCATCTCTGCTGTGGCGCTAGATATTAGACTGGCACTGACAGTTCTTTTTCTCAAAAAACTAGGTAACAGGAAATTTTTATTTAAAATTCAGTTTAATTAAATTTGTATTTTGCAGTTGGATTTGTGTCAAACTCTGCTAACTGGAACATAACCAGTGATCCAAAGAAGAAATGTGAAAGACGTTTGAAATCATCCATAGATACCTAAAAGGCAGTTGATAAAATTTAACAGCATTTTATGATTAAAAATTCAATAAATTAGGAAATGATAAATATATGATAAAAATAATTATTTGAAACCACCAATAAATGGAGATAGTCTTAAGAGTAAAATAGGGAGTTCTAATAAAACTATTATTCAACACTTTCTGAAGGGGAGGGCCTAGCTGATACAGTAAGATAAGAAAAAGGAATAAGGGACTTCCCTGGTGGTCCAGTGGCTAAGACTCTGTGCTCCCAGTGCAGGGGCCCGGGGTTCGATCCCTCTTCAGGGAACTAGATCCCACATGCTGCAACTAAGAGTTCACACGCCGTAACTAAAGATCCTGCATGCTGCAACTACAAAAAAAAAAAAAGATTCCGCCTACTGCAACTAAAGAGCTGCATGGTGCAACGAAGACCCAGTGCAGCCAAATGAGTAAATATTGGAAAGGAAAGTAAAAAGATCATAATTTGCCGGTGATATTCAGAAAGAAGAAGTCCAAGGAAATTAACTAAAAAACTATTACTAGAACCAATAGTTGTTTGGTAAGGTGGCCAGATATAAGGGAAATAAACCAATTGTAAGATTTCCTTTATACCAACAATGGTCAGCCTAAAAATGGAAAAAAATCTCATTCTGTTAAGAATGAAAACTGGAGGAATAAACTGTAGGACACTATTTAATAAGAAATATACAACATTCTTGTGACAAAAACTAGACAGCTTATTTGAGGAATGTAAAGGAAGATCTGAATTAAATGACGGTTGTGTTCCTCAATCCAAAGAGTTAATCTGGTTCCGGTGGCAGTTCCTTCCTCATTGGTCTATATGCTGAAATCCCTCTTCCCTCGTCACGCTTTTTTGAGGTGGGAGAAAAGCTCGACTGATTAATTAGAAAATGTGTATTATCTGGAGGAATATTGCATGACAGTAACAAAAAACGTTAAGAAAAAGAGGAAAGGAGGGTTTGGGGGAGTTTGTACCAGTTATTGAAATGTATTCAGAAGCTACAGTAATTGCAGGGTTGTGGTGCTGGCGTGGCAAAAGAATGGGAAATTGGAATAGAATAGTGCAGAAACAGACCTGTGATTGAGACGATATTTCAGGCTGTGAATGTATGGAGATGGACAGCGTGTGTGGACGCATAGCAGGCTGCAAGTTTGGGAGATGGTCTGGAGGTGTGTTACAGGAGCCTTGAAAGTCTGCATGCCCTCTGACCCAGCTAGCTGTTCCACTTCTGCCCATTCATTCAGCCTCCCGAGATACTTGCACATATGGGAAAAGCACTTACTGTAGTGTCTATATACCTTGCTGTAGCAAAGAACTGAAACAGTGTGAATGTCTGCTTGGAAGAAATTGTGGTCAATAAACCGTGGTATTCTGTATAGTGGAATATTATGGAACTTTCAAGAAATGTGGGTCTAATATGTGATAGTTTTTTTTGTTTGTTTTTTAATTTTTTGGCTGTGCTGCATGGCATGCGGGGTCTTAGTTCCCTGACCAGGGGTCAGACCCGTGCCCCCTGCAGTGGAAGTGTGGAGTCTTAACCACTGGACCTCGAGGGAAGTCCCAAATTCAAGTTTTGCTTTTTGGAACTTTCTGAAATTTTTCCCCAAATATTTTCCATCTGTAGTTGGTTGAATCCTCAGATGTGGAACCTGTGGATTCAGAGGGAAGATGATAATTATTTACAAGTGTAAATTGTAGTACATTTACAGCTCATGATTCTTGCAGAACATTTTTTCTACAAAGATGGAACTCGTCACATAAATCAGTTTCATGTGAGTTTGAATTTAATTTTAGGTGTAAATTTATGAATATTTCAATGTTCCTGTGACAGTTCTTGTTACTTGCAGAGGTTATACAGGAAGCCACAAGTAGCTTAATGATTTGTATGTAATTAAAAACGCCCATTTATGTATCCTGTGGTTGTATCTTCAATTGTAGGAAAAAAGTAAAATTGTCTTCCTCATTAATAAATGGTTCATACAGAACTTGATGTTAAAATAGCATTCTTCTCCATTGAATGTGACAATCTCCGAATTTAATTTCTATTTCTAAACCTGTAGATGTTTGCTTTGCTATAGCAGTTTGAAAATCAGAGATTCTTTTTTAAAAATATTTGTTTATTATTTGGTTGCACTGGGTCTTAGTTGCGGCAGGTGGGCTCCTTAGTTGCATCTCGCCAGCTCCTTAGTTGCGGCATGTGGGATCTAGTTCCCTGGCTAGGGGTTGAACCAGGGCCCCCTGCATTGGGAGCACAGTCTTAAGCACTGCGCCACCAGGGAAGTCTCCAGAGAGAAGAATCAAACTTTTTGAAAAATTCTAATAACTCCCTGAAATGCTTTATTGTGGTGTCCGTGTGTACATTTTTGTTTTGTAGTTTACTGAGAAAGTTTACTGACTTCCTGTCACAGTGCTCAGGCTGGAGAGTTAATGTCTGTGCAGGTGCCTCAGGGACGGGCTCTGGGGATGGAGAAGCAAGCTGGCCTCGCCATGGGTCCAGGTGCTGCTGCCTGTTTGGGCCCAGCTCCCACCCTAGCCACCTTGACCCGGTGCCCCAGGCTTCCTCGAGACACGTGCATGTGTGCCTGGCCACCATCCTGTCCTCACTACTCCCATGCACGCTCCATTGTCCCATTGGGCTTCGCTTACAAAGCACAGGTTCAGAGATAAAATGATTAAGAATTTCAGGATGGTGAGCGCAGAGTGTTGCATTAAGCGTGGGGCCCTGTGGAGAGTTGGGCCCCATGCTACTGCTCCGGTCACACATTGAGGAAGCTGGCCTTGGGCTGTGCAGACTGGGCATCAGTCCACATGTTGGATCTGCTCTCTCCTTCCTGAACCTTACACGCATGGATTCCCTCGGCTTAGAACACCCTTCTCCCTCTTTTGCCTAGTTGACATTTAATTTTTCAGATCTCAGTGTAGGTGTTTACTTTGACAGAAAAGTCTGACCACTCTGAACTAGATTAAATTCTCTTCCCATGGCACCATTTGCTTTAGTAACATTCATGGCATCCATAGTTTTATGCTGCTTATTTGATTATATGATTGACTTCTCTGCTGGATTGTAAGCTCCTTGGGAACATGGATTCTGTTTGTTTTTGTTTATCAATGACTCACTGTTGTGTCTGAAGCATCTAGCACATTGCCTGGCACATAGTGGACATTTGATCGTAATTTGTGGATGGAAATATGCTGTAAAGGAAGGGTTCCAGAGACAGATTACCCAGAGACAGATTACCCAGGTTTGAACTGAAGTTTTATTACTGCTTTCTTTTTGTGAGGCTTTGGATAAGTTTTTATCTTTCCAGCTTCTTCCTTTTTTAAAAAAATATTTATTTATTTATTTATTTTTGGCTGTGTTGGGTCTTTGCTGCCGTGCGCGGGCTTTCTCTAGTTGTGGCGAGTGGGGGCTACTCATTGCGGTGGCTTCTCTTGTTGCGGGGCACGGGCTCTAGGAGTGTGGGCTCAGTAGTTGTGGCTTGAGGGCTCTAGAGCGCAGGCTCAGTAGTTGTGGCACACGGGCTTAGTTGCTCTGCGGCATGTGGGATCTTCCCGGAGCAGGGATGGAACCTGTGACCCCTGCATTGGCAGGCGGATTCTCAACCACTGCGCCACCAGGGAAGCCCATATTTCCAGCTTCTGAGGACCCTTCTCCCATCTTTTTTTCTGCATCAGCCACACTAGTTCTTTCTCCATCCTTCTCTCTCCTGTCCTTGGTCCTGTCACAGAACCTTTCATACACTGTTCCCTCTGCCTAAAACGCTCTTGCTCTCTCTCACCTGATCCTTCAGGTCTCCCCATAGTCGCTTTCTCAGGAAAGCCTGCCTTAGCTTCTCAGAAAGGTGAGACTCACCTGTCCTATACTTAGATAACACCTGCCCCATCTGGAATTTTACATTTGTTTGTGTGGTTAATTAATGAATGTTGGTCTCCCTAGCTAGATGCTAATATGTGTTAGTTTAGGGACCTTGTTTGCACATAATAGTTGCTTGGTAATATTTGTTGAATGAAAGAAATGAATAAAGGGGGAATGGAGATGAGCAGGGAAGCCATATTTCCAGCTTCTGAGGACCCTTCTCCCATCTTTTTTTCTGCATCAGCCACACTAGTTCTTTCTCCATCCTTCTCTCTCCTGTCCTTGGTCCTGTCACAGAACCTTTCATACACTGTTCCCTCTGCCTAAAACGCTCTTGCTCTCTCTCACCTGATCCTTCAGGTCTCCCCATAGTCGCTTTCTCAGGAAAGCCTGCCTTAGCTTCTCAGAAAGGTGAGACTCACCTGTCCTATACTTAGATAACACCTGCCCCATCTGGAATTTTACATTTGTTTGTGTGGTTAATTAATGAATGTTGGTCTCCCTAGCTAGATGCTAATATGTGTTAGTTTAGGGACCTTGTTTGCACATAATAGTTGCTTGGTAATATTTGTTGAATGAAAGAAATGAATAAAGGGGGAATGGAGATGAGCCTAGGGAAATAGGCAGGGGCTGGGCTATCTAAGGTCTTATTTGCACAATAATTAGCTTGGACTTACCCTGTAGTGTGACATGTCAGTTCTGTGGTTTCACTCTGACAGCAGTGTGAAAATCTGATTGGAGGGAAGCAAGATGTGAGGTGGAAGACCAGTTAGGAGGCTGTTAAGTTGTTCTGCAAAGAGATGATGAGACTCTGAACAAAGCCAGAGTAGAAGGGAATATATTAATATTCTTAAAATTTGTTTTACTGCTGAGGTGACTCTTATGGTAAAAGAGAGTGAATATATATTTGGGGGGAGCTAGGGAGTACCCCAAAACAGCTTGTATAAGCTAAAATTTCTCAATTTTTATCTTAAAAAGTTAATAGAGGGACTTCCCTGGTGGTCCAGTGGTTAAGACACCACGCTCCCAATGCAGGGGGCCCGGGTTCGATCCATAGTCAGGGAACTAGATCCCACGTGCTGCAACTATGCAACTAAGACCTGGCACAGCCAAATAAATAAAATAAATATTTCAGAAAAGGTTCATAGAAATTTTATTCTAGTCCATAATATATCCATGTTTATTTTAAAATTATTTGACCCCAATCTTGCTGGTCTATCTATATTTTGTGGATTTGTGTCAGGAATTAGAGAACTAATTAGAAAACAACAGTAGTATGATAGTGACCTAATCAGGTAAGATGTTAGAAAAATCACCCTGTTGCTAGACTAGGCAGCACACATGGAGCA
Organism: Lipotes vexillifer; assembly: GCF_000442215.2. Classification (NCBI taxonomy): domain Eukaryota; kingdom Metazoa; phylum Chordata; class Mammalia; order Artiodactyla; family Lipotidae; genus Lipotes; species Lipotes vexillifer. The sequence continues at coordinate 515,650 of NW_006791713.1, forward strand.
GTGTTGACATTTAGGAATTGAGCAGCAGTAGAACATAGAGAGTCTGGAGCCAGACTGTTTGCATTCCTCTTGACTCCACCCCATGACTAGCTGTGTGACTAGCTGTGTGACATTTGGCAAGTCACTTAACCTCTGTGCATCTGTTTCTTCATCTCTAAACTAGGAAAATAATTATTTCCAGGGAGTTAATGTGTAGATTAAATGATTTCGTTTACATTAAAAGGAAAGTGTTCAGAATAGTGCCTCATACCTAATAAGTGCTCTATAAGTGATAGCAGTTATTTTGTACATTAATCTGTCACATAACATCGCATCAAATCATATGAACCTAGGTAACCTTATAGTAAGCACTCTGTAAATATTTGTTGAATTAATTAAATTTCTTCAAGAGTAGTGTCTTCTATATCTGCACTCTCCAGTGTGGTGGCCAGTAGCCACATGTGGGTGTTGAGCTCTTGAAACGTGTCTTGTGCAGAGGAGGAACTGAATTTTTTACTTTAATTAATTTACATAGTCAGTGGGGGTAGGGGCTGCCGTATTGGGCTGCGCGAGTCTGGAGTGTGACTGTATCTCTTTGCGTTCATCTTCTGCTCTGTAAATACTGAGTCCAGGTTTCAAATACTCCTCATGGGTCCTGTCTCTACTCCTGGTTGTTACATTCTCACCCTCAAAATGTAGTACTGATTCTAGACATCAGATGAATCTTTAATACATTTTCGCTTATTATTCTGATTCTTTTTCCTGCTTTAGAATCATCAAAACAATACTTTTGAAAACATTGATGCCATTTAATATTTTATTTATTTATGTATGTATGTACGTATGTCTGTGTTGGGTCTTCGTTGCTGCGTGCGGGCTTTCTCTAGTTGCAGCGAGTGGGGGCTCTTCTTTTTTTTTTTTGGCGGTACGCGGGCCTCTCACTGTTGTGGCCTCTCCCGTTGCGGAGCACAGGCTCCGGACGCGCAGGCTCAGTGGCCACGGCTCACGGGCCCAGCCGCTCCGCGGCATGTGGGATCTTCCCGGACCGGGGCACGAACCCGTTGTCCCCTGCATCGGCAGGCGGACTCTCAACCACTGCGCCACCAGGGAAGCCCGGGGGCTACTCTTTGTTGCGGTGCGCGGGCTTCTCATTGCAGTGCCTTCTCTTGTTGGGGAGCACGGGCTCTAGGCGTGCGGGCTCAGTAGTTGTGGCACGTGGGCTCATTAGTTGTGGCTCGCGGGCTCTAGGGCACAGGCTGAGTAGTTGTGGTGCACAGGCTCAGTTGCTCCACGGCGTGTGGGATCTTCCCGGACCAGGGCTCGAACCCATGTCCCCTGCATTGGTAGGAGGATTCTTAACCACTGCACCACCAGGGAAGTCCCAATGGCATATAATATTGATGAACAGAAGATGACCATATTTTTTGCTTCCTAATTGTGAGTCATTTTTATTTTTAGATTTATAGACACCAGTTAGAATGAGCAAGACAATTACTTTTTTAAAATTATCTTTGTATACACACCTGCCTTTAGCATTTATCCTTTAATGAATTGTATCAAGCAAACTTTTTACACAGATATCGTAAGAGAGTAAAAAATACTGTCATATCCTTTTAGCAAAACAAGTTGGTTCCAGTTATTGTCACAGAATATTGGGTAGTAAAGTAATTCTAGCGTAATGACTGACTGGATGAGAATACCATGTTTCCTTTTTGTCCTTGGAAGTATATTGTTCATTCACTGATTCTTGAGTTTGAGAAAATTCACCTAGGGCAGGGTTTCTCACCTTTGTCACTCTTGGTGTTTTGGGCTGGGTTGTGCATTGTAGGATGTTTAGCAACACCCCTGCCCTTTATACACTAGTTGCCAATAGCACTCCCCAGTGTGGCAACCAAAAATGTCTCCAGACATTGCTAGATGTCCCTTGTGGGACGAAGTTGCCTCAGTTGAGAACCACTGATCTAGAATATCAGTATCTCAAGACTCAAGTTCTGAGGTTACACTTACATGATTAATTTTATCATCGTTAATGGAGTTTGTCAAAACTTTCTGCAGTGATAGGAATGTTCTGAATCTGTGTCGTCCAGTGTGGTAGCCACCAGACACAAGTGCTATTAAGCACTTGAAATGTGGCTAGTGCAGCCAAGGAACTGAATTTTTTTTTTGTTTAATTTAATTTTAACAAATGTGGCTAGTGGCTGCTGTTTTGGACAGTGCAGGTTTAGTGTGCTGCTGTATGTCTTTTTGCATTCAGCTTCTGACTTATCTCTTAATTGTGAAATGCCTTTCCTTATCAATTTTTTTCTTTGTCATTATGGGTAGAAAATTCTCAATTCCCAACACTCTTCAATGAAACCTTAAAAAAAAAGAAAAAAGACTACAAAGATGGTGTTTCCAGATTTCACTTAATACCTTGTTGAAAGATCATGTTATACTCTGAGCAATGTAGTAAAAAAGTTGAGGATAATGTAATAGTGCTGATTTATTTTTATTTTGTTATTGTATTGGTTTTCTAGGTGATTTTATCATTTCTTATTTATCTTTTTAATAAATTATTTATTTTATTTAGTTTTGGCTGCGTTGGGTCTTCGTTGCTGCTCGTGGGCTTTCTAAGTTGTTGTAGTGCGCAGGCTTCTTATTGCGGTATCTTCTCTTGTTGCAGAGCACGGGCTCTAGGCGCGCAGGCTTCAGTAGTTGTGACACATGGGATTAGTTGCTCCGCGGCATGTGGGATCTTTCCGGACCAGGGATCAAACCCGTGTCCCCTGCATTGGCAGGCGGACACTTAACCACTGCACCAGCAGGGAAGCCCCCATACTCAGTATTTTTGTAGATTATATTCCATTATAGGTTATTACAAGATAATGGCTGTAATTCCCTGTGCTGTACAGTGTATCCTTGTTATCTATTTAACATAGTTCTTTAATGGAAATATTTTCATTTTTATCTAGAGAGCTGTAGAGGGTGCTGTATCATTAGGAATAGTAGTCTGAACTGGCTTTAGCTAATTATAAGAATTCCTTTAGGCAAGAGAATCAAAGTTAATTTTTCTTGGATTTACTTCTTTTTTACTGTTTTAACTGAGAGTAACTAATGTTGCATAATGGATATAGTTTGTAATGAATATTAATCTAATATACCTGGTTATGTTTTTCATCTTCCAGAGTCTTTGAACACAGTTGAAGTGATGATTTCCCCACTTTATATTGGTTACAATAACAAAGGTTTATTTTCCTGCCACCTACCCTCACCCTCCCCTCCCCTCCCAAATTGAGAAATCTGATATTTTGATCTGTGTGCTGTATAAGCAGTCTCTTCACCTTCTCTTCAGATGGGTCTCAGTAAGGTCAAAGATAACCTTTGAATGTATATTTTAGGTAGCGCTGGTTCAGAAGAGTATTATCTTTGGAAGAAAGACTGTTAGAACAAAATGGAATTTAAAAACCTGAGCAGACTTTTAGAAGCTGTTTTTGTTGAGAGAGAAGTCTGGCTTTTCTGGCTGATTAATTTATTATTCAGAAAGGAGTTTTGTAAACTCCAAACTTTGCTGTTCCTAATTTTTCTGGTTTAATAGTGATTTTAGAAAACTTGAGGTAGAATTATCTGATAATATTTCTATCTTAAAGGATTGTTTTTAGAAGTTCAGTTTTTAGTAACTTTGGATTCAGTTTCACCAGGGCTGAAGAATAGAAATTATTGGAACTTGGTCAGTTTAGATGGAGTGGTATATTTCAGAATAAAAGGCAATGAGTAGGCTATGTTTTTTTAAAAAAATTACAAAAAGATGTTAAATAAAGGGCTTCCCTGGTGGCGCAGTGGTTGAGAGTCCGCCTGCCGACACAGGGGACACGGGTTCATGCCCCGGTCCGGGAAGATCCCACATGCCGCGGAGCGGCTGGGCCCGTGAGCCATGGCCCTGAGCCTACGCATCCAGAGCCTGTGCTCCGCAACGGGAGAGGCCACAACAGTGAGAGGCCCGTGTACCGCAAAAAAAAAAAAAATGTTAAATAAATATATCTTTCTTAAATGTAGGCAACTTGAAAGGATTCTGATCCAAACCTTGTCAGGAATTTGTTTCTTTTCCCCAAAACTGTATTTTAAATATTTATCATGAAGTTTAATACTATAATTACTTAAGAAAAATTAAGCAAGAATTTGTACTCCCGTAGTCCCCTGAAAGTGAAAATATTTCTCTTGTTGTGGGTAAAAGGATTGCTGTTGTTCAAGCTTCCTTATTAAACAAGTGTGCTCTGTGTTTGTGTTTGTTTTTAAATCTCAAGGCACCACCTTCCATGGTTAACACTGAGCAGCGCCAGCATGCTGAGCATATATTCTTATCATTTAGGAAATCAAAATCACCATTTGCAGTTTGCAAGCATATTTTGGGTAAGTGTTTACTTTAAAAATACCTAGTTTTTCTATCTTGAACTTTAGATATTTTAAATTCCTTTAAAAATAAGCAGGTTTGTACAGTTATAATTTTCCATTAATAATCATTCCACTGAAGTGGCTTTAAAGATATTCCATAAAGCCAGAGAGAAAACTCTGATTTTGCTTTGGATTTTTCTTCATTAAATAAAACATTCAATAAGTTGTTTTATTATTGACCGTAATATCAAGGCTGTTAATGGTGGGAGGAAAATCTAATGTTTTTTCTGTTGTTTTCAAGTATGATATCACTTATAGGAAATGTACTATAACGTATCCCAGTGTTTTAAAATTAAGATTATTTTTTGGGGTCTCTACAGTTTCTTTTAGTTGTTTTTTCATCATTTTTTAAAAACCATATAGTTTGTACTCAGCTCGCTTAGCGAATATTGGTCAGTTCTGTGTAGGATCTTCATTGTATGTCCTAAAATGAAGCATTGATTTTCACTCTTGTAAAAAATGTTTTGTGAGTACCTTATGTCTGACATATGTATGGAAGTGATCTCTTTCCTTTAAAAATTATCACAGGAGTCATAACTTATTCAGAGATGGCATTTTCTCTGCCTCTTAGGTATTTTTCAATAATAGTTAAGAGAGATTTCATTGGTTATTGTTATTTTATAATCTGATAATTGTTGGCTGTTTTTCTTAATTGGAGCCACTTTTTTTGTAACCCATATTGAAGGCTCAGAAAGGAAGGCTATTTGAGTTGTCCATGACCACAGAATTGGTTAGTTGAGTGTTAGGAACTAAACTATCTGACCTTTTATTCTTGTGCTTTTAGGAAGACTAATCCGTAGCCACCAGCACTCTGGTTTCTGGATGGAAACAGCCTGCCATTCCAGCTCTGTGTGCAGAGTGCTCTCCAGCTCAGGGCTGGGGCGAGGACTGTGGGGCTCAGTGGGCAGGGCCGGGCGCCAGGGTGCCTGCGGCCTGGAAGCAGCTTGAGGAGTCACTTCACCTCTCAGGCCCTTTTTTCATCTGTGAAATGGGCATAATGATGTCGTTTGCCTTAAATGGACTTGACTGTCTTAAGTCGTAGTGAGGTGCAGCTGTAGTAACATATGAAAGCACTTTGTGAACAGTCATGTAAATGTCATTGCCCCGTTACTTCATTTCAGATGGCCTTTGAAAAATGCTCTGTCCTCTGCACGGAGCTAGCATCGGCGCTAAAGGTGGCCTTGTCTCCTTCAGGAGTTAGATCTTACATTAGAGAAGCAGTTTAATAACCACCTTTAATTCTAAATGAGGCGGGGAGTTTTGTTTTTTGGTTTTTTTTTTGAGTAGTCTGTTTTTATACTTGGTTGAATTTGCTTGAATTTGCTTCTGGCACTAAGAAAATTTGTTATCTTGTGGAGAATAACTCAGTGTTATATTAAAAGAAGCAAAACTAAACATCATTAAGAATTTAAGGGAGCCTTACTTCATCCTTACTGCCTTGAAACTGTTCAGCATTAATAGATGTAGAAAACCTCAGATGATCTGAGTCTGGCTTTTGTGGCTGTGCCTTCACTGCATAAACAGGGTCCCAGTGGTGTTTCATCTGACTTCCGACTGACTGTGACTCAGTTGTCCTTCTGTGCTAGCTGGAAATACCCGATCTAAGTGATAAGTATGTTATTAGAGTGTATTTGTTTATACCACTCTTGCCTTTTTAGAGTATGTATATTTTATGAAGAACTATTGCTTTGTTATGATGCGAGCTTGTTTTAGATACTTTTGTTTCCTGATAAAAATTTCTAAAGAATAGTATTGCTAGTTCCAGCCGCACCATTGGAAGCAGTTTGGGTTTTGAGACACTAACTGTTTAAAAGGTTGGGTGCATGTGTTATAAGCATAATCATTAATGTACTGCAAAGCCTTGTGTTACATTAATGTTTACATCTAAACTTCACAGAAAATCTTAACTCCTTACTCAGTTGCCACCAGCCCAGAAAGGTTAATTCCTCTAAGAAGACTTCTCATGCACGTGGCAGTCGATCGCAATCCAGAATTTTCACATTCTTATTTCGGGATTATAAGTCATTTTTGTAGAATGTCTGGGTGATAGATTCTAATGAAGGGGAGACTTTCTCTTGGATGCTTCCCTTTTCTGGCCTCTTAAAATTCTTCCTTCCCACTTCTAACTTAAGTTTTATTATGTTTCTCATTTTATCTCATTTCTTTCTCGTCTTATTCTTTTGTTTTCACTGTAGTTTTAATTCCTTTGCTCTTTTCTGTGTGTTTGTGCGTGTGCGTGCGTGTGCATGTTGCATGCTTGTGCGTTTTGTTAGAAGAGCACTTTCAGACCTCTTGGCCTCAGAAGTCTTTGGCACTTAGGAATTTACTAGTTTTGTAGGGTCATTGTTCCTTCAAAAAACCTGTGAGTTCTGCTCTTGTTAAAGAAATACCCCCAGACCTTGAGGGGTCGGTCCAGCGCTTCTGGAGCTAACTTAGCAGCTTCCTTTTGCCCTTTTCTCAGGGAGAAAAGGATTTCTTTCGTTTCTTATCTCGGAGGTAGCTGAGACAAAACAGAACGAGCCTGAGACTTATTACATTACTGTTGGTGTGCGTGTGTGTCACTGTGCAGCTTATGTTGCCTCTGCTTTGGACAGGAGCCCCAGGGCCAGAGAGGGGAGTGTAGTTGCTGGAAGCCAGAACGCAGTGCTCTTCCTCTCGGCCCTTACCTTCACTCTCGCTTTAGTCTTCCCTGGCTCGAATTTCAGATGGCCGACAGGATGCATGTGAATTTTATTTACGTAATTATTATTAAAGAGTTACTGTGGTAGGAAGTGAAAGCTTCCTGCTAAAGTGGCTTAAACTAAATTGTCATCTAAACAGTGTCCTAGTCAGTGGGAAATCATCCCTAAGAGTATTAGAAATTCTAGATGAACTGTGAGTTCTGCACAAGGACCTTGCAATTTTGAGCATCTTTCCAGCAGGAAGCAAGAATAAGGCTTCTGTGTGTGTCAAGTCCTCATCCGCTGCTGGCAGGCTTCCGGAGCTCCCGTGAGCATCTTCTGCACATTTCTGTTGTGTTTAAGTGCAGTTTATGAAGGCCAATGGCAGTTTTTATGAGAAAGTATAATTTATTAGGTTAGGAAAACTTTTAAATTTGGAATCTGGCTTTCTTTTTTTCAGATTCCTCCATTCTTAGAGACAGTTTCTTATAGGAATAGTAATTTAGAGATCTTCATTGATACCAAACAGAGAAATCTAAGGAAAAGAGGTATCTTGAAAACTTCTGAATGTGATTTACTTTCTGTAATTGTCCCCCTACTGACCCTTGCAAAAAAGGGGAGGGGGCAGAAAAAAGCTAGGCTGTAAGCACAGGGAGTTAGACAGGAGCATGTTTCATTGCTCACGAGAAGCAGGAGTATGTGCTGGGCCTTGTCTAGTTGGCACCTGCATTTAGGGCAAGGTGCATGTCACCAGAGGACATCAACCAGCCACGCGGGCTGCAGTTTCCTCTCACTGCAGTCTCTTGGTGCATCAGTTTCTTCAACAGTCAAATGCAGGGATCGGATTAGATGATCTTCGGAGTTCTATTTCTAAAATTCTGTGAGTCCCTACAATTTTGCTTCCTTGTTAAAATCCATGGTTAAGAATTTCAGGTCCTTAAAATGTTTACGATTTCAGTAGAAAGTACAGATAGGCAAACAACCATCATTTTCTTTCAAGAAGAGGTTTATAATAAGAGATGATTTGAATTACCTTTATGAGGCAGTACCATATTTCTCCTTAGTGAGCAAAATAGATAGAACTGGTTTCTGTTTCCAGTCCTCTTTGAATAAAACACTTCTTGTTTTTCTCCTGGAACTTTAAACACATCTTTTTATAATAGGTTTACATTTTTGGAGGCTGTTGCTTTATTTATTCATTATATTTTAAGGTTTCTAAATTTCTGTGAGTTCTGATTACCATCTCACTTAGAATTCATGTTAATATGGCATGGACTAATCAAACTTAAAAAAAATAAAGGTCCAGATTGGTTCCTCTTACTAGTTTTAATATGTTCAAAACTCCCGTGCTGTAGTCTAGTGTGATAGGAATTGATGTAGGCATACCTTTTCTCGCACATTTTTATAGAAAACTGTGTCAAGATCACTTGTAATATTTTTAAATGATCTGTGCTTGAAATGGAGAGAAAATGATGTGCCTGCCTGGATCTTCATGCTCTTCTGAGGAGTTCTTGAAGGTGTTATTCTGTGCCTAGAGGTATTTCTCGGGCTTCCAGGCACTCCTGTCTAGTGATCTTGGCAAGTACCCAGGAGTTGAATCAGACTCTGCATGGGTTTCGCATGATGGTTATTTTGTAGAGCTTCAAAAAATTTCTGCTTTTTCTTGCCTTCATTTTGACTGTTTCTCCCTTTTGATAATATGCTATTTGGAAACAGACTGTAGTGGTATTGCTGAATTAAAGAAAAAATAGAAAATTAATGCAAAATATTTCTTCAGTATGTTAATTTTCTATTTTTTTCCCCTCCTGATTCAGTTCTTAGTTCGGATACTGTAACTTGCTAGTTAAAGCTGGATCTTTCTGAGTGTAGCTTTGGGATTTTACTCAGTTTGATCAGTATTGCAATCAGAAAATGCACAAGAACTTCTCACCTTGTGTAAATGTGATCCCCCCCCCCTTTTTTGTTAACATTTTGAGAAAAAGAACATGAACATGATTGTGTTTATTTCTGAACTTGCTATTGGAGATGGGCCATCCTG
>NW_006791713.1:524782-526285 GCF_000442215.2 Lipotes vexillifer
TGCTGCTGAAAGCTTAATTAATTACTGAACAAACATATTTTGACAGCATGGCTCCTCGCAGATAGTAATGTTCAAAGACTAGTTTATTAGATACTTTTCTGATACAAAGTTCTGTTTTGCACAGGGTGAGAATCTCTTAGGAAATTTTCTGATTGCTTTATATTTTTATTTTATTTTTTTTAAAGCTGTGTTATTTTTTAGTTCTTCATGCTTTGGAAGTAACAGTTGAAGAGAGGTGAGGAAAGTTTGTGAAAATTGTGATCGGTGATTAGCTGCCACCTGCCTGAGGTGTCTTCTGAGAGGAACTAACCTCTTTGTGGTGCTAGAGCAAAGGTCACTGGATAAAAAAGGAACAGGTAACCATCTCATTCCTTGTCTGAAAGTTCTCTTTAAAATTAAGAAATGCAGAATGTTCAGGAGAAGGTGAGCTGCTGTTTGAAGAAGGTGTCTGTTTCCTCCTTAGAAACGAGTAAGGTAGACTACGTCCTCTTTCAAGCTGCCACAGCCATCATGGAGGCCGTTGTCCGCGAGTGGATCCTCCTGGAGAGAGGGAGCGTCGAGTCACTGCGTACATTCCTCTTAACCTACGTCTTACAGAGGCCTCAGTAAGTGCGCAGGGGAGGCGGTGCCAGATGCTTCCCTGAGCCATCCTTTGGGGTGCTTTTTCCTTTAGTTTTTAATGATTGACATTTATGGTTAAGCTCTGTGTGGGCTTGTATTTTAAAAACCCACACACGATTGTAGGTTAGGTCGTTTTGGGACTTAATGAAAGAATACTTTTTAATTTAAGCTTGTGTCACTGGGTTTTGTTTCTTTGAAGAGATTGTGCTTTGATGTTAGGTTTTTTTTGTTGTTGTTTAGTTCCGGGATTTTGGTTATAAATAAAAGTTGATCTTTAACTCTGTCGAAAATCCTTTATACTTAACTTGATCTTCTTTTGGTTCTTGGTATGTATTATAAGACATGTAAGTGAGTAGCCAGGAGGGTGAGGGATCAGGCACCATTATCAGACCAAATGTTACACGTATAAATACGTGTCAGTACCTAGAAACGTGCATTGAAAAGGTTGTAGAAGAGAAAGGACCGGATTCTTTAACGATTTGTTTGGACGGGACCAGATTTGAGGAATGGGATGAGAGGGAATTTTCTTTTTATATTATACACGTATTGTTTAAAAAATTTACAAGATTGTGTGTATTCATTGCTTGTATGATTTAAACACAAATGAAGAAAACTATTAGCCGTACAACTTTGGGAGAAATTCATTTACTCTGTATCTTTTTTTTTAAAGTCCCCTTAATTCCAAGTTGTCTCCTAAGACGAGGCAGCGTACATTGTATGTATGCAGTTTGTGCCGTTGAATACTTTTTTCATAGATACTTAGTTTCGCACTCAGTGAAGAAAATGTTACATAATCAGAAATGCTGGTAATTCGGAATGTTGATTGACGGCGATAAAGATGCATAAAACTTTCGAGCGTGCTGTCATACCTTTGTTCCTGCT
>NW_006791713.1:526295-532737 GCF_000442215.2 Lipotes vexillifer
ACTGGCAGCCTCTGAGTTCATAATATTTAATAATTACTGGCATGACTTTTGCACTCAGTAAAGTGCTAATAAGTGCTTCACATATTGAAAAATGTATGAGGGAAAAAAACCAAGTGTTACTTAGCCTATTAGCATTACAGGTTTAATGGACAGCGTGTTCCAGGGATGAGCAGGTATACATATCTCTGAGTGAGGGTGTGGCTTATTTTTTCTGATTTTAACAGAATAAGGAAAACTTGCCCCCATTTCAAACCTTTCTCTTCTCCTTCATGCTGGTTTTCTTCCTTTATTTAAATTTTAATCCGTTGTTTAATGAACCCTTTTGGGTGGATACCAACTTGCCCTGGAGCTGCTGATTTATCACAGCCCCACCTCCACCCCCCACTGAGCTCGGCCGGTTTCAGCTGTGTTTATGCATGTCATCTCTTGTGTTATCCAGAATCATCTCACCGTAATAATTTTGATTCAGGAGTTATTTTAGAGTTGATTGTAGGGTTCCACATTGAAATAGTTCACTTACATATTGTCTCCCAAACTCTTTCTTTTTTTTGCTGTGCAGCTTGTGGGATCTCAGTTCCCCCACTAGGGATTGAACCTGGGCCATGGTACTGAAAGCCCAGAATCCTAACTACTAGGCCACAGGGAACTCCCCCAAACTCTTATTTTGGAAAAAAGAAAAAAAAAGTTTTCAGCCAAGTTGCAAGAGTAGTACTGGGAACACTCACGTGCCCTCTCTCTAGTAGAGGCTCAGCCAGCATTTAGTGACACTACATCCCTGAAGACTGCAGCATGTCTCTCCTAAGAGATCATCTCAATACTCCTGATATAATTGCTATATTTATATTATTTAATATAATTCTGACCTCATATTTTGATATTCCCAATTTTCTGAAAAATGCTGTTTATATCCTTTTCCTCCTTTATAGGTTACTTTTTTGATCCAGGATTTAGCCTCAGATTACATGTTGTATTTAGTTGTTGTGTCTCTTTTTTTTTTTTTTTTTTTTTTTGCGGTACGTGGGCCTCTCACTGCTGTGGCCTCTCCCGTGGCTCACGGGCCCAGCCGCTCCGCGGCATGTGGGATCTTCCCGGACCGCGGCACAAACCCGTGTCCCCTGCATCGGCAGGCAGACTCTCAACCACTGCGCCACCAGGGAAACCCTGTGTCTCTCTTAATCTAGAATAATTCTGCCTTTTTTTTGTCTTTCATGACACAGACATTTTAATCTTGTAGAATGTCCGATGAATGGATTAGAGTCAAGTTAAAACTTTTGGTGCTCTGCATGGGTAGAACGCTACAAGTTATATACTGTAGAATACTAAGTACGTAATGTTGTGTACTTCCCATTGCATGCATGGAATTTCCTTTTCTATTTTTTCCTCCTAATTGTGATTAAAATTTGCACAGAGTGAAATGCAGGGTATACTTTTTAATTTTTATTTATTTTATTTTTTGGCCACACTGCATGACATGTGGGATCTAGTTCCCTGACCAGGGATCACACCCGCACCCCCTGCATTGGAAGTGCAGAGTCTTAACCACTGGGCCACCAGGGCACACTTTTTTAAAGGCAGTATGGCATAGTGGTTGAGAAAGGGACTGTGAGTCCCCCTCTGCCACTTAACTCCATGACCGTGGGCAAATTATTTAACCTCTCTCTGCATTAATTTTCTGATTATTAAATGGAGTGAATAACAGTACTGATAGTACTTTACTAAAAAGATTGTGAGGATTAAGTGTACTAATTTTTGTGAAGTTAGTTTATATAAAGACAGGTCATAGGCACTCAATAAATGCTGGGTATTATTATTTATTTTCCTAGTAATTTATAATTTTTGCCAGTAACAATGTTTAAAGCTAGCTTTATGTACATTTCTAGTAGCAGTCAGTGTGTTTGAAACTATTGTGTCCCCTCAAAAGTACGAATATTCCCTTTGGTCAGTTCACACTCTTGCACACAGTAGGATCTTTGCTTTTATTCGCTTAGTGAATGCTTCAAGTCTGTTTTGAAGGAATACTTTTCGTTCTTGACAGAGTGAGACACGTTTGTTCGTTTGTATGAATGTCTGGTGAGTGCGTGTTATGCAGCAGGCGGCGTGCTTTTCTGTGGGACTACAGCAGCATGCTCGGCGCGGCGTGCTTCGTGTTGTGTGAAGTGTGAGGGAGCCCTTCTGTGTACTGACCAGCCACGTGCAGAGAGTGGCATTTACAGGCCAGGAACTGAAAGAGGTTCGGTGTAGCTGTGGTCGTGAGAGTGCGTGGAGGGGCTGCGATGAGAGGGGAGCAGATCCCTGGCCATGAAAGGCCTTAGAAGTGGGTGGCCATGTCGTTTATGTCCAAATGGGGGCACTTTTCAGAGTAAAAGAAAGCACTATTCATCACTGTTCTGGACAGCGGGTAAATTGGGAGTACCCCAGGAAGGCTGGGATGGGACCCACTGCTTATAAGCCATGTTAGGGAATTTGGGTTTTATCCCAAGGGCATGTGGTGGTTGTATCTGTACGGCATTCTAGAGGCTGGATTATAAAGTTTAGGGTTATGTTTTCTGAGCCTTCTTTTTTTTCTTTTTAAGAAACCGTTGTGAAAAGGCAGTTAAATCCGTGTGCCCTTGTGGCCCAATGCCCCTTTGTAGGAGGCCTCCATCTGAGATGGGTGCTTCTGCCACCACACTGAGGGACAGATATGAACATTAGATATGAACATTTACAAAGGTTTAGAAGAACGTGTATGTTTCCATAATGTTGTATCTTGGCTAGCTAGCATGTTGCCTTTCCATGTTATAAGGGAATGGATCTAAGATGATACTGCTGGTTGGAGATGGAGATTAGGTCCGAATGTGGCTCTTAACTGGTAGAATGTTCATCTGACTTAGTGAGCTGATAACACCACCCGGAGCTGCTGACACTCACGTAGCGCTTAGTGTGCACGGGGTGCGGTGTTAAGAATATGTAATTCTTGTGGCAACCCTGTTACTGTTATCCCCATTTCACATGTGAGAAAACTGAGGCTCTGAGTGTGAACGGTCTTGCCCAGGGTCACATAGCCAGTAATAACTGGAGTGTGGATTGGAACCCAGGTCTCTGGCTGTGGAGTCAGCGCATAACCAGGAGCACGCTACCTCAGATGTGAGCCGTGCTGTCAGCAGCTGCAGGCACAGTGAGAAATTGGGGAGTATTTTTATATTGGATTTGTGTAAAAGTTTTCACAATGATTTTTATGTTTTACAGCCTCCAAAAGTATGTTCGGGAACAGATTCTATTAGCAGTAGCAGTAATTGTAAAACGAGGATCATTAGATAAATCAATTGACTGCAAAAGCATTTTTCATGAAGTCAGCCAGTTGATAAGTAGTGGCAACCCCACTGTGGTAAGTGTGCTAACTATTCGTAAATACTTAAAAGTTTTATTTTGTGTTACGCAAATACCGTTACAGCAACAGTAATGGATATCTACATAAAAGAAAAAAGGCACAGTCTAAGAAATCAAGCAATTTCCATTTGTTCATGTTTTCCTCTAGTCCGTTTTTTACATGTGTACGTACTGTAGATACAGTATACTTTGCTTTTTCATTTGATTCTGTTTTTTATGTTGCCAGTGTTCATAATCATCATAAGTTCATAAACCTCGTATGGTTTTCATAATCCTGTTTAATGGTGTCAAATATTACAAGCTAATGTACCATAATATTCTTAACCATTTCCCTTCTGTTGAACATTTCCCCCTATTTTTAATAAACCTTTGACAAGTACTAGTGATAATGGAAATGTGAATAAAATATAAAATGATACCTGACATAAAAATTCTTAAATGTTGCAATACTAATAGGCCAAGGTATGCCATGACTACCAGGTGTGACTGTCAGCTTCCTGAGTTTTCTGGGAAGCCTGGTTGGTTTTTCCCCTCTCCATCTCCTGTCTGCCTGTGAGAACAGGTCAGCCGGGAGGGCGACGGGTTGTGGCCGCCCTGTCAGAGGCCAGAGGAGCTGGAGCTGGTGTTTACTGCTCAGCTGTGGTTGTTGGCTGGAACCATTGACTTTTATCAGCTGGGTGAGATTTAACTCATGTTGAATTGGGGTTGGCAATACCGAGCTCTTCTTTTTTTTTTTTTTTTTTCTTTTTTCATTGAATTACAGTTGATTTACAGTGTTGTGCCAGTCTTGGCTCTTCTGATTCTCAGGTATTAAATCTTTAAATATTTTGGGTAGTCTTTTCACTTTCCCGGTTTCTTTTCTTTAATCATTTGAAAGATATCTGTGAGGCTGTACCCCTTACAATTCTGTATGGTTGGTGTCTTCAGTGGGCCCTCGGTGCGCGGTGCGATTTTAGGTTGTTTGTGGTGTGAGTTAGGGTGCTGTGGTCATTTTAGGAGGACCGCGCGCACTGTCCCTTCCCTTTCACGGTGTCTGGGTCTCTCCTCGCCACACAGACGTGTGCTCACCTTCCTGCTCCTGCCATCTGCCCTCCACTCTGCTGGGAGTGACCCAGCAGGGTCTCCACCGAAGGAATAAATGAGCAAGTTGTCAGGATTTCCTGTATCTACCCTAGGTAGTTTTTGTTTTTCCTTTGGAATTTTCCTTATCAACTTTATTGAGGGATAATTTACATGCGTTACTGCGTCCATTGAAAATATACACTTCAGTGAGTTGTGACAGTTCTGTGTTACCAGTGAACAATCACACAATCAAGATACAGAATGTTTCTATCTGTGTTTTCATTATTGCTTGTGTAGATATTGTGTTCTATGTCATTTTTGTGGCAGGTTTCTTCCAAGAGTAGTGCTGTCCAGTAGAACCTTCTGTGTTGATGCAGTGTTCAGTATCTTTCCTCTCCAGTGTGTGGGACCGCACTAGCCACATGCTGCTTTTGAGTGTTTAAAATGTGACTTGTGTGACCAAGGAACTGAATTTTTAATTTTATATAATCTTAATTAAATTTTATTTGAATTCAGATAGCCACATGTCGCTAATGGCAGCCATATTGGACCATGTAGTCTAGAGACTTTAATACCTAAAGGTCTAATTTTATGTTCCTAACACTTAATCTTAGTATTCTAAAATTTGTTTATCTAAAACTAACAACTTCGAAGATGTGCGTGTTTGAATCATTACTTTTTTGTTGTTTTTTTTTTTTGCGGTACGCGGGCCTCTCACTGATGTGGCCTCTCCCGTTGCGGAGCACAGGCTCCGGACGCGCAGGCTCAGCGGCCATGGCTCACGGGCCCAGCCACTCCGCGGCATGTGGGGTCTTCCTGGACCGGGGCGCAGACCCGTGTCCCCTGCATCGGCAGGCAGACTCTCAACCACTGCGCCACCAGGGAAGCCCAATCATTACGGTTTATGAGTTATTTTGGCTTTGTTTTATATAGTGAGGAGCTCTGTTGAAAATAGTCCCCAGATAAGATTCCATTTACAGTTTTTTGAGGTGAAAATGATTGGGAAGCTACTTTTTACTAATAATAATCTATATGCTCTCAAAATTCTCTCTATTGGTATAGTCTCCCATTTCTGATGAAGAGCTTTGCTCTCGAGATACTGATGCTTCAGGGCTGCCCACATTCATTCTATCAGTACATCCGTAGTCTTACATTTCCATGGATTTCTGTTAGCATTTCCTGCCTAACTAATGGCCGTGTGCGCAGTCCAACGGGGACGTCACTGTTGGTCAAGGGAAAATCAAGTGATCTGACTAGCCAGAACTCGTAGGGAAAAGGCTTGGAACTGAGGCTGCTACTTGGAAATAATATCCCAGCCCCTACTGCTCTAAATCAAGTTACTCTTCATAATTTTGGTTCTCTTCGTAATGTGTCAGGTGACACATTGTTTCACTTGACAATCTGCAGTGAAGGAGTCCAGCTCATTGGATTGACCAGGATTTAAACTTTAGGAACTTAAGCAGCAACTCTGGGATCTCTGCTTTTATGATTGTAGTTGGGTGATCATGTTGACTGGGGTTTCAGTATTAAGGTAGGATTTCTACAGTCTGTTCTCACCCCCACGAGTAGCTTCTTGGCAGCCGGATGCCGAAGGATCCAGAGCCCTGGCCCCTCAGGAATGAGCACACACTCGGGAATTGTGTTCTCCGCTTCCTCTCCCCTGGGTAATTTGACCCACCACAAAAAGTAGGCCCACTGCAACCTGGCAATTGGTTTTTTTGAGCCACTGAAATAACTGATGTTCTGAGAATGATTGGAACAGATGTAGCTGTCTAGTTAGGATTTTGCTCTGTTCACAGTACATACACTTTGAGGGGAGTGGATAAATTTAATATCCTCGTGAAATATTCCAAAGCAGGAGGAGTTTTTTAAAGTTGAATTTCTGCTAACAGGGTTGAGAACTTCTGTAGCGGTAAGAAGTCAGTAGCGGGGGGTAGAATTTAATTTCAAGATTGCTGGATGAATTTATTTTGGTGACCACACTGAAAACACAACTCAGAAAGCATTCCTG
>NW_006791713.1:532799-540447 GCF_000442215.2 Lipotes vexillifer
ATTCCTGCTCATTCAGCAGGTCTAAAAAATGAGGTTACAGACCAGTAAAACATTTTAATCTATCTTCCTCTCTGTCTTCTTCTCAGACTGTTAAGAATTTGTGAGAGTGCTTCAAGAATTTACTTAAGATTTTCTTAGTCTCAGAGACATGAATAGCAGTGGGAGAGAGGTTTAAAACTTTGATAAGAAAGTAAAATGGTAAAATCAGAACATTGATATAATGTTGGCTAGAAACTTTCTTTATAAAGGTGATTTTAAGAGATATTTGAAAGGAAGAGGTAACTGACTCTGGTTTTTTTTGGATGAAAGAAAGGGTTGATCTCATGAATTATTAAGTTAGGTGACTAACTTTACCCTTGCATATCTTCTAGAATGATGCTTCCAATCAACCCTAATTGACTGGAAACTGTATGTAGTCTGGCTTTCCTGCTTGCTTTCTAAGAGTGTATTTTTTCGTCGAGCATCATGCGAGTCAAGTATGCATGTTTAAATGAGTTTAGGGGCAGGATAACATGATACAACACAGATTTTGATTTTGGATTTACACTTCGGTTCAAATCCTAGCTCTGCCATTTACTACCTACTTAACTTGAAAAATTGTCTAACTTCTCTAGGTGGTGATTTACTAATACGTGGAATAAATGTAATATCCAGGCCCAGAAGAGGAAAGACAATATTAAGGGCATTTAGTAAGCTTTCAGTGAATGTTTGTTTTATATCCCTAGTTAGTGGTTTCACAACCCTTTGTTTATAGAATCTTAGGACATGAACTATCATCTCTTTCTATCAAATAATATTTTAAGTGTTGAAAACCAGAAGGAAGTATTTATACTATTATCCATGGACGGAAACTAATTGAGTATTTAAAAAATATATAACCAACGTATTAGCTTTCCTTTAAACGCTCTGAGAAGTATCTTATGGTCTTTGTTCTCTGTAGATATTTATGAGTTAAACGATTTCCTATGGAGATTGTATTTTGTAGCCCCATTCAGGTTTCTTTGTAACGTGATGTCCTCTCAGAGGGACAGTGCTCGTGTGGCTCTTATATCCTGTGCTGTCTGCTCCAGTCTGTGCACAGGCTGCCCTCCCTCTGTGGCTGCTTCACCTTGCTTTGCAGTGGTGTTAGACCTCGGAGGGATACATACAGAGGCTTCACTTCCCAAAGAAAGTGGTCAAATTTTTAATTTTAATTAACATTTAAGCTAAATTTTTAACCTATTTCATGTTTGTTTTATTTCCTTTGAAAGCAGTAGGCCTATTTAAGTCACGTTTAAAGCTGTTGAACGCATCATTTAAGCCTCCTTTCTTCCTCTTTGCCGTGCTAGAGAGAAGAGGGTGAGAAATTCCCCGTGTGCTGCAGTGCTGCCCCGACGTGATAGCAACTTAATCTCTCTTATCACAAGTCTCATTGATGTTTGCTTAGAGGAGCAGCTGGAAGTCTGCTTTATGTATGGCAACCTTTCATAAAGTTTATTCTTGGTAATAAAGCTCCTGGGGTAAGAGCCAGGCTATTATAAGAGACAGTCCTCTCTCTGAACAAGAGTATTTTATTTTGTCAGCTGGAGTTAGTGTTTGAGGATCTTGTTCTTGTGACAGTAAGCTGGAGAGTAAGGCAAGCTGTCTCTGAAGGGTGTTTTTCCACTGTCGTGAAATTAATGTCTTTTACTGGAAATGAGAATTGTGCTGAAAGGTTTTCCGTGCGGAGGCTCCAGTCCCTTCAGCTGTAGCCGGTGAGCTCGCTTGTGATCTCTTGGTACTTCAGTGAAGGAGAGCATATTAGACTCTCCACAACCTCGAGACCTCAGTGAGTTCCTTCTACCTGGTTTACATATTTAACTTTTCTCTTTGAAATCCATCAGTAGGGAAAAAAAATAGGGAGCACATCATTTATTCATTTTCTGCCTTCCCTTGTGTTAATGTCGTGTCAGGCACGGAGGCAAACATTGGTTTATTAATCCAGGTGATGTTTAGTGAGTACGCGCTCTATTGCTCTAGTGATGCTTTAGTTTAGTACTTTTTTTTCAATCGATAACTTATTTTGTGATTTTAACTTGGTGGATTGCAGATAACAGTCAAGAAGGACTAAGACGCCAAAATAGGTTTGTTTTTTTTTTTTTTGCGGTACGCGGGCCTCTCACTGTTGTGGCCTCTCCTGTTGCGGAGCACAGGCTCCGGACGCGCAGGCTCAGCGGCCGTGGCTCATGGGCCCTCCGCGGCACGCGGGATCCTCCCAGACCGGGGCACGAACCCCCCTTCATCGGCAGGCAGACTCTCAACCACTGCACCACCAGGGAAGCTCCCGAAATAGGTTATTTTTTATGATAAGGATGAGAATACTGCTGCTGCTTCACCTTATATCTTATCAGAACCTGCTACATTTACATAGTACTTTTTGTTGCGTTATCTGATTTGAAAGTTAGAACAGTCGTGTGGATTCTGCAGTGTACAGGGTAGTAGCCCTTTTCAGAGATAAGGAAATCGAGGCTCAGGTAGATGAAGTGGTTTGCCCTCAGTTACTTGAAGTGACAAATCTTGGACTCTCAGAGCCCAGATTTTCTGACTTCTTTTTCTGCACTATTGAAAGAGACTGCAGAGTGTTGTTATTCAGAATTTATTTGGGAGCTAGTTGTGATAACGATTATTGTTTGGTTTCTGACTTACTGAAAAGGAAAGTTGTCACTTTGGGACTGCTTGTTAGTGCTGGTCAAGTGGCCAGCAGCGGCGAGTGACAGGCACAGACAGAGTGATTGGGCAGAGCTGTGGGCAGACGCGCATCGGGGCTTGGGGCTCTGCCCCCAAGTGTCGTAGGCTGGGAGCCCCGCCCTGTGTGTTTCAGCAGAGTCCAGGTGTTCTCCTTGTCACCACGTCATGTAATCATTGCCTTAGAAATGATTCTCTTGGAAAATTTTACATGAAGGAAGTTTCATTAAAAGTGTTTGCTTGCTGCATTTGGAAAATTAAGATACTACCTGAATTCTTTATGATCCTGGATAAATGAAGCATTGCCATGTGAGCCTCTTGGAAGTCTAAGATTTGTACTAATGGTACTCTATACTGGCTTCATCCCTGTTAACTTCAGTGTTACAACCCCATCCATATATGCTGCTTACCAGTCAGTCCGTCACCTTTCAGCTGGTTTCATTGAGACGCACCTCTCTGCAGTACCCACCACAGGTTTTGGAAGTGGTGAAGTATTGGAGTCACCATCTCTAGTACAGAAATAAGATCCAGCCCTGCCTGAGGCAGAGGCAGCCCTGGAGGCACTGGTCCATCGGGGGAGGGAGGGGGGGTCAAGAGGTAACACACTCGGGGTGACCCCTGACACCTAGAGTGTGAAGCAGGCAGACGGAACCTCCACAAGGGTAAGGCCGACGAGAACTTGTGGGTGCCTTTCCCCCGCTTCCTTCCTCCGTTTCTCTGTCCCGAGAAGGAGCTTCCTCTTTTCTCCCTCTCTGCAGCTTCCCTAGCTGTCTCAGTGGCCCTGCTCCGCAAGTCACTTTATGTTAGTGAGATTTAAATGATAAATGGTTGTGGAAACGAATAAACGTATCGGGTAATGCGTCTTAGACACACGGTGTGTGCTTGATTCCTCTGTGAATAGGGAGAAGTGCTTTGCTGATCTGTGCAGAGTGCTTTGCTCTTTTAATGTGCAATCAGTGCCTCCTATTCATCATTCTCCAGGAATTTCTTAATTAGCACCTCTGAGCCACAGTAGTATAATCTTTTTTTTTTTTTGGGCCACACCTTGCGGCATGTGGGATCCTAGTTCCCCCACCAGGGATCGAAGCCGGGCCCTGACAGTGAAAGTGCCAAGTCCTAACCACTGGGCCGCCAGGGATTTCCCTATAATTAATGTTTATGATGCTAATCTCAAATCCTTTCAGGGCTTCCAGGTTAAGGAGCAATTAAACTGTTTGGTTATCTTTTAATGATGAAAATATCTTACTGAATTTTAGTTCTTATAAAGCTGGTAATTTTAGGTGGGTCAAGGCCAGGACATTTGACTTCTGGCATTACCACAAACCATGCTGCATAATTTATTTTTATGTATTTCTTAAGTCTTTGAGTGGTAAATTTGGTAAGGAGACACTTGTTTTGGAAAATTTGTCCTTTTATTTCATAAGTGGAAAGTGGAAAAAGTAGAATACAAAACAGTACATTGGGTTAATAGTAATGGTATTGTAATAAATAATGTATAACTGCATTTCAAAATTGGAAAGCTGTAAACAAATATTACAGTAGTAACCTATGGATGGTTATTTTTGTAGGAAGAGAAAGTTATTTAAAAACAAAATATTCTTATGTTCAACAAGCTAAGTCCACAATAAGAATGTGTTTTGTTCACACTTACGCAGTAAGAACACACTTTCTTTTATGGGTGAATTTGTACCTCATTGTCGTGACGTCTGTAGTTGTGGTGGGATGTCTTTATTGCTACATCTCAAAAGCAGTCCCATCCCACCGAGGGCTCCTTGTTTGTCTGCTGAGGCTTTTACTTTTAAAAACTCTTCCTAAGTAGTAACCTCAAAAAGCTTGTCCCTTTTCACTGCTCCTGCCCTTTTCTGCGCTCACTGACCACAGACACGTGCTTGTAATCCTAGGAAGTGTTTATTTCACAGAAAAATAAAGCTTTATTGTGAGTACATGTTGGCTTCAGTCATTAATTAGAGTCGTGTTACTAAAAATTTAAATATGGTCGTAGTCTAAAAATATGTTGTTTTGTGGTGAATATAGTTTGGCACTAAAAAAACAATTTGTGGCTAAATTACTTGTACAAAACTACTATAGATAATTTATTTGTAAGAACGATAAGTTTGTGTTTGATAGTGCTTCTGGGTTCTTATCAGCTTGCATGTTTTTGTATAAGTTGTGCATGAATTCTGTTTTCAGTAGATTGATTATCTCACCTGAGATTCCAAAATTAGTTTCCTTTTTTTAGTAAGACGCATTTTCTTAAACATTTAGGTATCTGTTCATAGTGTCCTGTTCACTGAAGTCTTATTTAGAAAGGGTAGGAGAAGAGCAAAAAATATGGGGAAAGATTGTTTTCAGAATCATGTGGTCTTGTAATCCATCATGGTAGATCCTTGTAAATTAACTTTTCCTTTTGAATTTCATTAATTTGAATTTAATACTACCCACTTTCCCCACCAAAGCCTAGCTGTATTTAAAAACTGTGTTCATGGTTGATCCCAACGGTATTTAAATGTATCTGAACTTTTGATTGCTGGCACTTTGATCATTAATCACCATTTTAAAAGAAAGCCATTTTTTAAAATACAATTTTGTCAACTAAAAAAATGAACGATTGTACTTGATGTGTTCTCTGTAAGAGGCTCTTTAATGCTTGGTTTCTTCCTCCTTGTGCCTGGGTCCATGCAAAGGCAGTTGAACTCAGGCACTTTTCTTGAAGATTGGGTAAAAGGGGACATTGTAATGTTAAAACAGATTTATCAGTATATTTTGAAGTACAATTACAGAGAGAGAGAGAGAGAGAGAGAGAGAGAGAGAGAGAGAGAGAGAGTGTGTGTGTGTGTGTGTGTGTGTTTAAGCTAATGGAGCTATAGTCAGAGGACTTACTGTTGAACACAGCCCTGTCTGTATACCCCCGGATTCCCAAGGGTATTTGCATGTATTCTGTGTTGTTAGGGCTTCTTGGTGTGGAAAAGTCTGAGAAACTGCTTGAGTCTCTGGGCTAGTGTGCCATCATAATTGTTAATTATACATCATACTTACCCTAGTTAAGACTGAGGCAAATAGGAATTTAATTCTTTTTCACATTTTCTTAGAGGAAAGTTTTAGACATATACAAAAATATACAGATACACTACAAATAGTCTGTTGGTCACCTATGTAACCATCATTCATCTTCAACAAATATCAACTCATGCTAATCTTTAGGAATTTAATTTTATGTATATTTGCTAAGATTTGCCAAGATAAGCATCTGTAAGGTCAAGGTACTGACATCAGAAGCATTTCTGAGCAAAGATGTTGCAGTTGGTGGGCGGGTAGGACCATGCTCAGCTGTTGTATAAGCTGCATAAATAGTATCATCTTGACTTTAATCTTTCGGTTGTTCAGAGGTAGTGTGCATATTTCTCTGTAACCCTTGGAAACTTGCCAGAATAATTTGTATCGGCCCCGTCATGGCACCTTGACTCTGAATAGTCTATGAATAAAAGCAGCGCGTTGAGAGTAGACCCCTGTTGGGCCATTGAGAAGGAAAATCGTCATTTTCAATTTTAAAAACTTGGGAGTACTACGTGGTTAGTGTTTTGGAGACCATAAAATCCGTTTCACTTTTCATCTATTTGGAAATACATTTTACAGACATCAGAATGTAGAGTCAGACAGACCTGGGTTCAAATCTCAGCTGGCCCGAATTACTTGCCCTTTGAATCTCACTTCTTTCAAATGTAAAATGGGGATAGGGATCGTTGTGTGAATTCAACGAAACGATATGTTAAATACTGATCATCTTAAGATATCATTTACACTCTGTAGTTGAGTACTAGTAGGAGTACTCAGGAGTGTGTCCTGAGTTCAGGTCTCAGATAGGTTTGTATAACTGGAGTGAGGAGGAATACTAAACAGTCTCAAGGCCACTGGGAAAGGAGAGCTAATCTTTATCTTGTCATATCTGACTTTCTGACGGGTAGGTATAAGATCTAAAGATACCATGGAAGATCTAAAGATGAAAATGTTTCATTATGTTTGAACAAATATTGTATTGAAACAAAGCATCGGAAAAATAATGCCTCACAATAATTTGTTATCAAATAATTACAGCAAACTCTGGCCTGTTCTATTCTAACTGCACTATTGAGTGAATTCTCCAGTTCAAGTAAAACTAGCAACATTGGACTGAGTATGGAGTTCCACGGCAACTGCAAAAGGGTTTTTCAGGTACGGCATTTTTGTTCTTGTGTTTTAATTATTAGATCACTCACTTTTCACTCAATTTGCTGCTAATGGACTGAGGACATTGCTTTTATCTAGTTGAACAATAGCCTATACTTGAAGGTTTGCGTTGTGATTTCATAGGATATAGTAAAGCGATAGGTTTGGTGAACATAGTTGACGGTTTAAGATTATTTGTTTAATTCTATCCTTAAAAAGGAAATACTACTATTAAGACCCTTAGCTTATTAATTTTGTTCTTATTGTGTTTAGATAGAACTAATTCAATTGGTGGGACTCCGCTGGCCTTAAAAATAGGCCTGGCTATATGCCAGAGAGGGCTGTGTATTTCAGCGTTATTGCAGATGGTGTGGGCTCTTTGTTTCGTGTGTATTGTTTGGCTCTGAAGTAAAGTTGTGTGAAGGCACTGGTTTCAATCCGAGGGCTCCCACTGAAGCTGCTGAGCCCTCAGCTCTGTCGCGGTTGTCAAGACCTGCTTCTGTAGGGAGTGGCATTTATGTGACGGTAAATGTATTCAGACTGGCATCACTGTAAAGTATAAGCAGGCCTAAAAATGGAAGATGTCCTTAAGGAAGTGATGTTTTCCGTTGGAAGTTTTAAGGTTTTTATTTGTTTGTTTTGTTTTATGGTTCTAAAAGGGAACATATCTTGAATAAGCTTTAGATACAAAAACACATGTGGTTAATTTACTGCAGGAAGAAGACCTCCGTCAGATCTTCCT
>NW_006791713.1:540462-560715 GCF_000442215.2 Lipotes vexillifer
GCTGACAGTGGAAGTCCTGCAGGAATTCAGCAGGCGGGAGCACCTCAGCGCCCAGATGTCATCCGTGTTCCAGCGCTACCTGGCCCTCGCCAACCAAGTCCTGAGCTGGAACTTCCTTCCTCCAAACTATATCCTTTCAACAACCGAACGGTTTATGTGAGGTCATTTTCATAGATTTAATTAATTATGGCTAAAAGTACTTTATCTCTGAAGGTTTATGAAACATGTTTTTGAAAGAAAATAAGAATCTTTTAGAAATGGAATTTTACTTTATTTTATAATACCACAATGCAGTAGAGTACTTAGAAGATTTTCAATTTCATTCATAACTTTGTAGAAGAGGGTTGAATAAATGGAAACATTTGGTGGGTCATTGGGCTGTTGCTAACCAAGGGATAGGAGTATGCCTTAGGAAGGGAAGTGAAAGAGGTGGGAAGTGCATTTTAACCAAGAAACCGAATCATTTTCTCCTGTAACATGTAAATTCCATTCAGATTTTGACTGACTTTCCTTAAGGCGAGTTTGGAGTTCTCTATTTGATCTTTGTGGATTACAGTTGCCCAAGTGTAGATAATAAGGTAGTAACATGTTTACCCTTCGGAGAGTGTTCCCAGTATAAAAATAGGAAAATTCCATTTCTAGCAGGTTATTAGGAATACAAATTAAGTTTAAATAGGTTATATTATAGATACAAAGTGTCTGCTTTTTTATCATTTACTAAAGTGGAGAAATTTGTGTTAGAAATGGAATTCTAGTTCAGAGTTTATGATTTGCTTTTCTAGAACATTGCTACCTCGATAGATTAAAAGCAGTAATGTATGGTGGGCTGCCCGTATGTATCATAGTTGAGTCACACAGATCCAGGCTCAAGGTTCAGCCGATCTCAGGCAGGTTACTCAACGTCTCTGAGTCTCAGTTTCTCCAAATGTAAACTGAGGATATGGATTGTTGAGTGAATTGAAGGAAACAGTACATTTAAAATACACTCGGGAGTTATTAGCCACTGTTTATCGAGCTCTTGGTAGCCTCCTTGAATAAAGAAGTTCCCCAGCTTGCTGTCTGTGCTGTGCCCTTTCTTCTTGATCTGGTATATGCTCCTCATGGCATAGGAAATTACAGGAAGCTTACTTTAACCTGTTCTAGGTGTTGTTAATAGGAGGACGGGGGGGGGGTCTATTTAGGAGAAAAGGGGAGGTGATAAGCAAATAGGACATAGATATCCAGCCACTTGAGAGATGAGGATGAGCCGGGAGCCGTGCACTCACCGACACATATCTGAGCTAATTACCTGGGCTGTAAACTGTGAGGTTTTTAAGGGGGCAGGGGCGGGGTGTAACTCTTTCTTCTGTTTTCAAGCTAATACATTCATGTAATAGAAAATGAGTTGTAAGATGCCATGTAGGGTGCTAGGTCTCTGACGGGAGTCCCGAGTTCTCAGTTCCTTCTCAGAGGCGGTCGTGGTGAGTGGCTGCCTTGCAGGGCAGAGCTCACAGGGAGGCTAGTCATGCCCCCTTCTACCCTAGTCGCTAATCCTCCTTCTGCTAATAGTCAATTTTATATCTTCAGTATATTCCTTTTGGTTGTTAAGAGGCACATATTTTCTTAGGTTTGCTTTTAAAAAATTTTCCCCTTTGTGTTTTGCTATCTAATTTTTGCTCTAGTTTTTGTTAGGGAAAAAAAGAGAAAGATGTTGAAAAACTTTGAGACAGATTTAAAAAGTAACAGGCCATATGGAGCTATCAAAACATTAATTATATATGGGAAAATCAAGGAAAGTTACACTGCATATATTGTAGCCAATTTTAAAGTCTCTGTTTTAGGGGAAAATTCAGTTGGCTGAAAAGTGACTGTTTTGTAAAGGGAAACAGTGCTCTGGGAGTTTGGAAACAAAGTTTGTCTAAAGATACACACATAAAATATTTTTATAAAGCATGTAGATAAAGCTTTGGAAAACTTGTCATCTAAAAATGATAGGCAGGACTACAGTGTTGCTGAAGGAAAGAATTCATCATTTAAAGAAAAGTAGATCTTGCTCTTGATGTACAATGTTCTGTTCATGGCTTACAAGTGAGCTGCTTTGTGCCTATATGTGTTCCTACAGCAGCCATTTGTTGGCTAACAGCTACAGTTAAGCATTCCTTCCTTTAAGTGGATTAGCTTAAGTGTAGGACAAGAATATGGCAATGGAATTAAATGAAGCTGTGTTGTCAGTGCTAATTAAGAAAACTAGTCTCAAGGAACCCAATTCTGCCATAATTTCTAATTTTGGTGATTACTTGCAGATCTGCTGTTCAATAAGCTGGGAAGGAGTTGAATAATTATTTAGTTTTTTAAATTAATTAATTAATTTTTGGCTGCGTTGGGTCTCCGTTGCTGAGCGGCGGCTTTCTCTAGTTGCAGCGAGCGGGGGCTACTCTCCGTTGTGGTGCACGGGCTTCTCATTGTCGTGGCTTCTCTTATTGCAGAACACCGACTCTAGGCGCGCGGGCTTCAGTAGTTGTGGCTTGCAGGCTCTAGAACGCAGGCTCATCAGTTGTGGCGTACGGGCTTAGTTGCTCCGTGGCGTGTGGGTTCTTCGTGGACCAGGGATCGAACCCATGTCCCCTGCAGTGGCAGGCGGATTTTAACCACTGCACCACCAGGGAAGTCCCAATTATTTAGTTTTATACCTTGAAAAAGGTCTAACGATCATATTTAACTTAATTAATATATTGAGTTGATGTCTTTTTAAAATACGATTTGTCTTTTAGGATGGACAGAATAGCAAGTAGACCTTGTAAAAAATACATTGTGTGCTTTGTATCACATCTATTTGATCATTTAGAATGGTATGTTAAATGAGTCTGTGTTAAATTACCAGTATCGATTCCTATTCATAATTTTTGTAATCTGCTATCTTTTTTGTATCTTTTTATTTTGAAGTAATTTTAAGCATGCAGGAAATACTACAAGGGTAGTTGAAAGAATTGCCATATGCCCTTTACCAAGATTCACCAGCTGTTAACATTTTGTTCCATTTCTTATTCTTCCTGTCTCTGTCTCTCATTACACACACACACACACACACACACACACACACACACACGTGTACGTGTGTTTGTATGACAGTATGCGTATATTTAAACACATTTCTCCTGAATCATTTGAGAGCACTTGCAGACATGATACCCATGTACCTCTGAGTACTTCACTGTTTGTTTTCTTGCAAGAATTTTCAGATTGCACTGCGGTTCTTATAGGAGAATGTCTTACAAAACTCTAGTACGATTTTCAAAACCAAGAATTTAATGTTGACCCATTGTTATTATCTAATCTGCAGTCCATATTCAAATTTTGTCAGTTGTCTCACTAATAACCTTTTGTAACTGTTTTCAGTACTTTGTATTTAGTTGTCCTAAGTCATCTTTGATCTGGAAAGCTCCTCAGCTTTTCTTTGTCTTTCATGAATTTGACATATTTGATGTGTATAGATCAATTACTTAAAAAAAATACCCCTCAATTTGGGTCTGTTGGATGTTCCCTCCTGACAGTTTCGGGTTATTGATTTTCGTAGGACTACTGAGCAGTGGTTCCTTTATGTCAGGAGGAGTGTGATCCAGTTTGTCCCATTTGTGGGGAGGGGGGGGTTTCTCTTTGATCTTTTGGTTAAGGTGGTGTGTGCCAGGTTTTTCCATTGTAAAGTTGCTGTTTCTTTTTGTAATTAATAAATGATTTGTGGTGTTATACTTTATATAAATATCCTGTTCCTCCTAGAATTTCAACCATTAGTTCTAGCATCCCTTGGTACTCCTGGCCTGAAACAGTTGGTACGGTCGTTGCACATTGGTGATTTTTCTGATCCCATCATCTCCTTTTGTGCTTACTTTCAGCTTTCTGCCATAAAGAAGGGGTTTCCTTTCTTCATTGATATATTCACTTATATCAGTATCGACTCAGGGATTCTTCTTCAGACTGGATTGTAATCTGTTGCTGCCATTGTGTGTTTTGCTGCCCAAATTGTGCCAGGTCTGGCCCTTGTCAGCTGACTTCTCTGTCCTTTTGGTTTGTCCCACTGTTCTAAGTTTTAACTGAAACAACACGGGTTTAAATTTTTAGGAATGAATGACTTATTTTAGATGTTCTATGAAGAGTTCACTCTAAGTATTTAAAAGTTTTCTTTTAAATGTTAAGAAATTTAAACACGGAGCTCCCTTAAAGAAAATATCTGCACGGACCCACTTTGTCTGTGCCTGTGCTCAGGTAGTGTCCGTTGCAGTGATAATTGGCTATTTTCTAGAACAGCTTTATTGAGATGTATTTCACATTCCAAACCGTCTGCCCATTTAAAGGATACAATTCAGTGGTTCTTTGTGCCATCATAGACTTGTACAGCACGACTGTCGTTAACATTAGAACATTTTCATCACCCCAAAAAAGAAGCCCTTGTATCTGTTAGTGGTCATTCCCTGTTTCCCCCAAATTCACCAGCCCATGGCACTCACTCATCTCCTTTCTGTCTCTATGCTGGACATTTCATGTAAATCGAGTCATGTAATGTATGGTCTTTTGTGACTGGCTTTCATTTAGCCTGATGTTTTCAGGATTCATTCATATTGTAGCATGCATCAGCACTTCATTCCTTTTTATTGCCATGTAATATTCTGTTGTAAGGATATGCCATATTTTTATTTATTCATTGATTAGTTGATTGACAGTTGGATTGTCTCAACTTTTTGGCTATTATGAATAATGCTGCTATGAACATTCGTGTGTAGTACAAGTTTTTGTGTGGACTTAATATTTTCATTCCTCTTGGCTATACCTAGGAGTGGAATTGCTGGATCATAAGGAAACTCATTGTTTAACCTTTTGAGGAACTGCCAAGCTGTTTTCCAAGGTGGCTGTACCATTTTACAGTCCCAGTAGCATTATATGAGGGTTCCAGTTTCTCCACATCCTGGTCAACACTTGTTATCTGTTTTTTGTTTATAACTGTCTTATTTCATATGGAGTGGTATCTCATTGTGATTTTGATTTGCATTACCCTCATGGTTAATGTATCAGACATCTTTTTTGTGGTTATGGGCCATTTGTGAATCTTCTTTGAAGAAATGTTTGTTCATATCCTTTGTCCATTTTTAAATTGGATTATTTGTCTCTTTAAAATTGAGTTGTAACAGTTTTTTATATCTTCGGATAAAAATCCTGTAGCAGATAAATGATTTTCAAATATGTCCTCCCTTTCTGAGTTGTATTTTTACCTTGTTTTTAAAAAACATTTATTCATTCATTCATTCATTCATTTATTCATTTATGGATGGCTGCATTGGGTCTTTGTTGCTATGTGCAGGCTTCTCATTGCAGTGGCTTCTCTTGTTGCGGAGCATGGGCTCCAGGTGCTGGGCTTTAGTAGTTGCGGCACGCCGGTTCAGTAGTTGTGGCTCACGGGCTCTAGAGCGCAGGCTCAGCAGCTGTGGCGCACGGACTTAGTTGCTCTGCGGCATGTGGGATCTTCCCAGACCAGAGCTCGAACCCGTGTCCCCTTCATTGGCAGGCAGATTCTTAACCACTGCGCCACCAGGGAAGTCCATATTTTTACTTTTTTATGGTGAACTTTGAAGCACAGAAAGTTTTAATTTTTATGATATTTATGTCTTTTTTCTCTTGTTGTCCTGTCTCAGAAACCATTGCCTGATCCAAGGCCATGAAGACTATGCCAGTGTTTTTTTCTAAGACTGACTTCTTACATATAGGCTCTTATATTGAGGTCTTTGATCCATTTTGAGTTAATTTCTGTATATCATGAGAAATAATGATGCAACTTGATTCTGTTGCATGTGGATATCCAGTTATCCTAGCAGATCACTGACAGTTGATGAGAGGGAGGAAGAGTCTGGTGGAGTAGGAAGCACTGGAGAGAGAGTGGTGGTGGGCGGTGACTGACTGCAACTTCGTTGCCCTAACGTCATTTGTGGGTTATTCGTCTTTTTAAGATTTATGAGTTGTGGGACTTCCCTGGTGGTTCAGTGGTTAAGACTTTGCCTTCCAGTGTAGGGGATGCGGGTTTGATCCCTGGTAGGGGAGCTAAGATCCCACGTGCCGTGCAACCAAAAAACCAAAACATAAAACAGAAGCAATGTTGTAACAAATTCAATAAAGACTTTAAAAATGGTCCACATCAGGGGCTTCCCTGGTGGCACAGTGGTTAAGAATTCACCTGCCAGTGCAGGGGACACGGGTTCGAGCCCTGGTCCGGGAAGATCCCACATGCTGCAAAGCTACTAAGCCTGTGGACCACAACTGCTGAGCCTGCGCTCTAGAGCCCGTGAGCCACAGCTACTGAGCCCACGCGTCTAGAGCCCGTGCTCTGCAGCAAGAGAAGCCACCGCAACGAGAAGCCTGTGCACTGCAACGAAGAGTAGCCCCCGCTCACCGCAACTAGAGAAAGCCCGTGCACAGCAACGAGGACTCAATGCAGCCAAAAATAAATAAATAAAATAAAAATTTTTTAAATAAATAAATAAAAATGGTCCACATCAAAAAAATCTTTAAAAAGGAAAGATTTATGAGTTGTAAGAGTTCTTTGTGAACTCTGAATATATAACACAAATTCTTTAGTGGATGTATGCTTTTCACATATTTTCTCCCATTCGGTGGGTTGTCTTCTTACTTTCTTGATGATGTCCTTTGAAACAGAAATTTTAAATTTTGTTGATGTCTGATTCATCTCTTTTTTCTTTTGTTGCTTTTGATATATTTAAGATGGCTTTGCATAATCCAAGGTCACAAAGATTTTTTAAAATAGACTTTTGTTTTTTAGAGCAGTTTTCGGTTCATAGCACTCTTGAGCAGGAGGTACAGAAAGTTCCCATGTGCCCTCTCCCCAACACGTGCATGGTCTTCCATCATCAGCACCCTACCAGAGGGTGGCTTTTTTTTATAATGGAAGAACCTGTATTGACACATCATTGTCCCCAAAGTCCGTAGTTTACATTAGGGGTCACTCTTGGTGTTCTGTAGGTTTGGACAAATGTACAATGACATGTATCCACACTGCTGTCTCACATAGAGTAGTTTTACTGCCCTGCAAGTCCTTTGTGATCCACCTGTTCACCCCTTCCTCTCCCTGTACTCTAGGGACCCGCTGATCTGTTCACTGTCTCCACAGTTGTGCCTTTTCCAGAACGCCATATGGTTGGGATCATACAGTGTGTAGCCTTTTCAGATGGGCTTTCCCCGAGTCACATGCAATTAAGGTTCCTCCATGCTCCTCCATGGCTGATAGCTGATTTCTTTATATCACTGATTAATATTCCACTGTCTGGATGCCAGTGGACTCAGCCATTCCACCAATGAAGGACAGCTTGGTTGCTTCCAAGTTTGGGCAGTTATGAATAAACGTGTGTGCAGGTTTTTGTGTGGATATAAAATTTCAGCTCCTTTTGGTAAATTCCAAGGAGTGCAATTGCTGGATTGTTTGGTGGGGGGTATGTTTAGTAAGAAACTGCTAAACTGTCTTCCGAAGTGGCTGCACCATTTTGCGTTCCCACCGACAGTGAGGGAGCGTTCCTGCTGCTCCACACCCTCAGCAGCGATTGGTGTTGTCAGTGTTCTGGATTTGGACCTTTCTCATAGGGGTGGAGTGGTATCTCAGTTGTTTTGCTTTGCATTTCTCTAAAGACCATGTGACGTTGAACATCTTTTCATGTGCTTATTTGACACCTGTATGTCTTCTTTGGTGAGGTGTCTGTTAAGGACCTGGGTCCATTTTTAACCAGATGGTGTGTTTTCTTATTGTTAAATTTTAAGAGCTCTTTTTATATGTTGGATAATAGTCTTTTATCAGAGATGTCTTTTGTAAATATTTCCTCCCAGTCTGTGGCTTATTGTCTTATTCTCTTGACAGTGTCTTTCACAGAGCAGAGGTGTTTAATTTTAGTGAAGTCCAGCTTATCAATTCTTTCTTTCATGGATCATGCCTTGTTATTTTGCTAAAAAGTCATTGCCAAACCCAAGGTCATCTAGATTTTCTCCTATGTTATCTTTTAGGAATTTTACAGGTTTTTGGTTTTGTTTTTGTTTTTCTTGACCACGCTGTGTGTCATGTGGGATCTTAGTTCCCCGACCCGCACCCCCTGCATTGGAAGCATGGGGTCGTAACCACTGGACTGCCAGGGAATTCCCTTACAGTTACGCATTTTACATTTAGGTCTATGATCCAGTTTGAGTTGATTTTTATGAAAGGCGTAAGGTCTATCTGTATCTTGATTCTTTTTTTTTTTTTTTTTTTTTTTTTTTTTTTGTGTGTGGATGTCCAGTAGTTAAGTACCATTTGTTGAAGACTTTTTTTGGCTCCATTGCAGTTTACTACTTTGTTAAAGATCATTTGACTTCACGTATGTAGGTCTGTTTCTGGTTTCTGTATTCTGTGCTGTTGATCTATTTATTCTTTCTCCAATACCATACTGTCTCGGTTATTGTAGATTTATAGTAAGTTGAGTTGTGTCAGTTCTCTGACTTTGTTCTTGTCCTTAAGGTCACAAAGATTTAGTCCTTTATTTTCTTCTAAGGGTTTTATGTAGGCCTTTCATACGGTAGGTCTATGATCCGTTTTATGTTTTGTGGAGGTATAAGGTATAACAGGATCCTGTTGTTCCTGCATCATTTGTTGAAAAAGGTATTTTTTTTTCCAGTCGAATTGTTTTGGCCCCCTTGTATAAGATCACCTGGCTGTAAATGTAACAGTATTTCAAGATTATTTAGTCTTCTCTCTGTCTCTTTCATATCCATTTGAAGTTTAGGATCAGTTTATCAATTTCTGCAAAAAAGGCAGCTGGGATTTTGATAGGGATTATGTTGAATCTGTAGATCAGTTTGAGGAGAGCTGCCATGTTAACAAATGGCAAAATATTAAGTTTTCCGATGCATGAGCATGGGATGTCTTTCCATTTTTTCAGATCTTTAGTTTCTCTCAACACTGTTTTATAGTTTTCAGAGTAGAAGTTTGAATGTCTTCTGTTAAATTTATTCTGAGTATTTTATTTTTTAATTCAATTATAAATGGAGTTGATTTTACAATTATTTTTGTGTTCATAGTGGTGTATAGAAAAACAAATTTTTGTATATTGATCTTGTACCATGTAGCTTTGCTGAACTTGTTTTTTTAGTTCAAATAGTATTTTTTTGGATTTCCTGTGTATATGTCTTCAGCAAACCTTTTTTTTGGGGTGGGGGCAGTGCCATGCAGCATGCGGGATCTTAGTTCCCCCACCAGGGATGGAACCCGTGCTCCATGCGTTGGGAGCGTGGGGTCTTAACCACTGGACTGGACCACCAGGGAAGTCCCTGCAAACCATTATTTTTCTTAAAGGATTATTACATGTAGGTTTTATACATGTAGAAGGTGATTTAGGAAAGCATCCTCCACTCCAGGCCTGGTGCAAAGTCTATAGCTCCTGGGCTTTGGCAGGTGTTAAAATCATCTCCTGGGGCTTCCCTGGTGGCGCAGTGGTTGAGAGTCCGCCTGCCGATGCAGGGGATGCGGGTTCGTGCCCCGGTCTGGGAAGATCCCACATGCTGCGGAGCGGCTGGGCCCGTGAGCCATGGCTGCTGAGCCTGCGCGTCCGGAGCCTGCGCGTCCGGAGCCTGTGCTCCGCAACGGGAGAGGCCACAACAGTGAGAGGCCCGCATACCGCAAAAAAAAAAAAAAAAAAAAAAAAAAAAATCATCTCCTGGCCCAGTGAGCTAATTGCTCTGGCCATTCTGCCCTGGTCTTACTGTCTTGAAAGATCTGAGGTGAAATCCACCTGCTTTTCATTCTGTTTTAGATTATTATTGTGTAAAGAAAGTACCCTAGTCCTAGGATCCTCTGTTATACCACCACCCCATTTACAAACGGGCGCTAGGATTCTGGATGGTTTGGTCTCTACCTTTCTCTCCGAACTCTCTTTGTCCTCTTTCTGTTGGTGCTGCACCCACAGGCCAAGTTTCCTTCTGCCCTGGCACCTTTGCAGGTGAACTTTTCCCTTGCCTCCTAGTTGTGCCTCCGTCATTCACTCCAGACGAGGTCAGGTTTCTTTTGATGTGGCTTTTTTTTTTTTTTAATTTACATTTTTGGCTGCGTTGGGTCTTTGTTGCTGCGTGTGGGTTTTCTCTAGTTGTGGCGAGCAGGGGCTACTCTTAGTTGTGGTGCACGGGCTTCTCATTGCGGTGGCTTCTCTTGTTGTGGAGCACGGGCTCTAGGCGCGTGGGCTCAGTAGTTGTGGCATGTGGCCTCAGTAGTTGTAGCTCGCAGACTCTAGAGCACAGGCTCAGTAGTCGTGGCGCACAGACCCAGTTGCTCCGTGGCATGTGGGATCTTCCTGGACCAGGGCTCGAACCCCATGTCCCCTGCATTGGCAGGCGGATTCTTAACCACTGCACCACCAGGGAATCCCCTGCTGCGGCTCCTGATATGCATGTTATACACACTTCTCTCCCATTTGGCCCACTTCTTCATTGTAATTTTCCTTTTGTTAGCCTGCTGGAGCAGTACATGTTTACTGCTTGCCTGGAGGCTCAGGAAAGCACGGGCCGTGTTTTGTCCACTGTGTTGTCCACACTGTGCAGTATCTAGCATGTAGTAACAGAGGCCTAACAAATAGATATGTTTTAGTTATTGAGACAAGGTGATTCAGAAGCAGTGTCTCAGTTCTCGGCTGTCTGTTTATGCTGCTCGTATTGTTTAGCCATTAGCTCACCTAGCGTCCATAAATGCTTCGGGGCTTTGGCAATGCTAATCATAAATGACAATATCGTTTTGTAATAAGAATGCTTGGCAGGTATGTTTGGTATGTTGGCTTCAGTAATAATTCTTTTTTTAGTTTGGTTACACTGCCTTTTATTGGTATTCTATTTTTGTGTATCTGATTTGGTTTTGGTAAAAATTTTTTCAACTCAAGCTCTTGGGGAAAGCTAACTAGATCATAAAATAGTAACGGGACACAGAAGCTTTCACCTAAATTAGGATTTCCAGTAAAGCCAACGTTACTATTTGGAGGCAAGGCTTTGGAAAACATTCAGGTGAGGTCAGTTCTCCTTTATTTCAAAGGACTTTGGTTACTTGGACTAAGTGCTGTGTGAGACCGGGCTCAGTGGTTCTGTGCTGTGCCAGAAATAGCAGTTTTTGTTGTTAGAAAAATTAGTAGTGACAGAGATTAAATATATAAGAAGAAAAGCTGGGCTTCCCCTTGCTTCTGAAATTTTGTTTTACTAATGAGGTGGGATAAAAAGAATATGGGAAGATGGGGAAATTAAAGTATTCCTTTTTTAAAATGTCCATTGTTGCTACAAGATCTTACTGTATTGTGAAGTTCTTATAAGAATAGGCAGTGGAGATTTTCAGACTTTCCATGTTTGCCTGAGGGTAATTTGTAGCTGTTGTGTGCCTCTTTTGTTGCTTTACTGTCAGTTACCACCACAAGATGATCCCCATACAGAAGGTGTTCATAGATGGACTAGACCTCATTTGCATGTGGAAGGCCCGGTGTGTTTCAGAGGTGACCTCCCCCCTTCTGTTAAGAGCATGCACTTACAGGTCACACTGTGTGGTTGAGACAGAAGACTTTGTGGGTTTATCCAGTGGCAGTCGTGGCCGCTGCGGCTGAGCTCCGTCCTCCTGGCTCCTCAGGTGTGTGTGGTGCTGGCCGGCGTGTCCAGGGCAGGGCAGGGCAGTTGCTGCGTGTCTGTGCCTCTGGTTTCTCAGGAGCGGGTGAGCTTCCCCAGCAGAGAGCTTTAGAGCTCGGTAGGATGGCCGTGGGAGAAAGGCCAGGAGACAGAGAGTTAATTCTTCAGTGTGTGTGTGCGAGGTTGAGTTGACTTCCAGCTGTGACTGATTTCCAGGGAACTGAGAGCGCAGAGCTCAGAAGACGGGCTGGGTTTTCGGACTTCAGAATTACAGCCTTGCTCACAGACGGGCTTGTACGGTGTCCAGTGACAGGAGAGTCCTTGTATGGTAGCTCCTGGTTCTCGAAGTGGTGAAAACATGGCAAGGTGAAGTGATGTTGATGTGATGACAGATTTTTAAAAAGACATAGGATTATTAAAGGCTGAAAGCAGCTCTCTATGGCTGTCACGTGGGGTGAATTTTATTTGATCACAAAATGAATGATTCTGATACAAAATATAAATTAACCTGAGTTTAGTATTTATTTTAGAAAAATATGTAAAGCCATAGCCCCAGAAAATTCTTGGTTTAAAATCTGATTTGAATTTTGGTAAATGATTGCTATCTAATGGTATCAATCTGGTGTGACTTATATGTCTCCGAAAATCTTACAAGCATATAATAAACGATCAATTAGTAAATAATCACTTCATTGTCAGACTTCTCTTTTATTGGTAATATATTTGGATAAAAATAAAGCAATATAATGTTGATATTATGACATGGCTGTTAAAGTAGTTCTGTAAACTGAAACTTTTTTTTGCAACTTTTAAATAGGAACCTGCTGTTTTATTAAAACTGTTAGAGACTATTGCTGTGTATAACAGTTTTTTGGGAAAAGTTATTTTTGGATATCAGGAAGAGAGAAACATGATTAACATTTGTATATGATAGTCTAGGCTTGGAGAGAATTATAGGTTATTAAACAAGAACTTGAAAAAAGTAAAGATTTTTGAGAAGGAGTAAAGGAAGACGCAAAACTAGGAAAGAAGGAGGAAATACTGCTTTATTTAAATTTTAAATCATTTAAAAAAATATTGTCTTAAGAGGAGAAGTGATAGAATTTTAGTGATGGTCTTCTTGTTGTTTTTAAAGTATTCTACATTAAGAATTATCTGAGGAGAAGTGGTATTTGGGGGTCACTTATACATAGATACAGAAATAGTTGGTAATACCAAATTAAAAGTTGAATTGAATATGCAGAAACGGTCCAGATCTGCATGTGAAAGTCTGTTCACACTGTGATAGGCTTCTAACTAGCTTTTTAATTGAAAAGTAGTGCATGTGCCTTCTTAATAACAGTATTTCAGGCAACACAACACAGAAGGGCCCTTATTCCCTCCTCTTTACAGGCAGCGCCTTCAGCAGATTCACAGTCCAGTGTGCTGACTACAACGTGTATTTCTTGTTCGAATAGCACTGTTCTTAAAGATTTGTTCCATTCATTACTGTACTGTTCTTTTTGCTGTTTTTATGTTAAGTTTGTATTAAAATGCTTTTGGAGATAATTACATGTTCTTTTCGTAGAGAGAGAGAGATTATTTATAACTAAGTCATACGGTTGTGTCTCACTGTACACACTGGAGCATGTGTTCATTCTTACTATGAACAACTGGTACTGGGTGGCGGTGCTCGGCTGGCTGGTAAAAGGGAAGGTGGGTTAGTCTGCAGTGCTGTAGGGTAACTTCAGAGAACAGCTAGTGTGGCCTCTTCGCCAGGAGCTCTGCCTGTGAGCTTTCTTAATAGGAGGCAAATGTCATGCCAGAGGTAGAGATCCTTCCCAGGTTTGGAGTTAAAAACAAAACTCACATGGAACTTTAAAATAATTATTGGAGAAAAGTATTTTATGATTGTGTCAGATATTAAAGTCTCAGATCTCCTTGTGCTGTGGGCAACATGTAAGGAATGACAATTCTAAAACCATGCTGGTCGTCGGCTTTTTAAGAGCATTTGGCCATACAGACTGGGCACTGGGAACAGTGTGTTTAAAACCGACCAAGATCAAGAGAAGCTAGCATCAGGTTTAAAAAAAATAAGTAAAAGATTTGAGGATTATTTTGCACCTGATGTTTAGGTGAGCAATTGCATTTAATTCCATCTCATAGCTGGAAAAAAGGCTTCTCTCAAACTTACATCCTTCTGTTTCCTCTTAATATTAGTAACTGATATCTACAAGTATTTATGGAGTGTCCACATTTTGTAATTGAATGAAAGATAGCAAAGAAATCTTGGTCTAGGTCTCGTTTCCTTTTGTAATATTTATTAATCTTTGACGTTAATCAGCTCTCACTTGCTAAAGGACCTGGATGACCCCCTCGTTGTTTTGTAACTGGCAGGCTTGGTCAGTTGCAGGACTCTTCACTCGCTTGAAACGAGCTTTTCCACATTTCCAAGACTAGCAAAGTCCATAAACACCACTCTTTGCGTCCACCCACAGCGCCCCTCCTCTGTGTTGGGCCTCTGAGGGGCCTCCGCTGCTCCTCACCTGAGAGCTGCGTGCATTTGCTCTGCCCAGGTGGCTGTGCGAACGAGACCCAGGACAGGTGGCCTGACCGTTTCATTACGGTTCAGTGACTCTGTCTCACATCCCACCTAAGGTAAAAGTAAAATCATGACACCGTTAGTGAGCAGATAAAGTATTAAGACATTCTGTCATTTTCCTCATGGAAAGTGTTTAGTGATTATACACATACTTTGTTTGTTAGATTTGGGTGTCTGACACATAAAGCTTCTTATCATCTTAATGTCAGATTGCGACTCCTTAAAAAATGTAACTAGATTGTCATAATTTGTGCATCTTTGTTCAATGTAGAACTAAGTATTTAATAAATACTTTTCATTACTGAACAATTTATATACCAAAAAATTGCCTTTTAATTGAAAAAATAGGACACTGAAAATTAAGGGAATTAACCTGGAAAAGAAGTGGAATATTTTTTATGAAGTACAAAAACTTCATCCTCTTACTCTCAGGTGCTTTATTTCATGTGCTTGAGCCTCCTTTTTTGTTGTTGTTGTTGTTGTTTTGGCGGTACGCGGGCCTCTCACTGTTGTGGCCTTTCCTGTTGCGGAGCACAGGCTCTGGACGCGCAGGCTTAGCGGCCATGGCTCACGGGCCCAGCCGCTCCGCGGCACGTGGGATCCTCCCGGACCGGGGCACGAACCCGCGTCCCCTGCGTCGGCAGGCGGATTCTCAACCACTGCGCCACCAGGGAAGCCCGAGCCTCCTTGTTTTATGCCCCAGCTTTTACTGTGGAAAATTCCAAAGGTGCACAAAAATAGAATACAGCTTCACCAGCTGTGTTTTATTTCCTCTCTGCTCTTCCACCCCCAGATTATTGTGAAGCACATCCCAGACATCAGATTTCACCCACCACCATTTCAGTTTGTTTCTCTAAAGGATAATCGAGCCCCCGTTTTTAGACAACACATGGAAAGACCTAGTGTTTAGCTGTTCTCTTCTGGGTGAGAGCCCAGTACTAACAATCTCACACCAGCTAGGTGCCTCGCGAGAAGATGAAGTCGCTCTAGAAGCTACGGACACACCAGTGGCTCTGGGTCAGGAGGCCCCGCGCTGCTGGTGTTGCAGAGTCCGGCAGCTCCTTCCTTCTGGCCCCAGTTCTCCCTGCCGTCCACAAGGGGGCAGACAGAGGAAGAGAAAAGTGAGATTTAAACGAACCTGGTTTGAGTTTCACTTTTATTCAGCAGTTAAGTGCAGTCACAGAACAGTTCTGGAGTGATTTTTCAGAAACAAGCAGTGGCTTCTTTTCTGAAAGAACTCTTGGTACCCCTTCTTGCTCTTCAGACACAAAACAATATTAGTTATTTTAAGAGAGGGTTAAACAAAAATCCTTTTAAACAATTTCCATAGCGTTGCCTTTAATTTTCTGTTAATGATTTGGGCTTTACTGAACATGTAGAATTGGAACTTACATCTCATTTTTGCAAACCGTAGTTGGGATATTAACGTGTTGAAATTTCTCATTGGGTGATGAGAATGGTCTAGCTCAGGGGTCCCCAACCTTTTTGGCACCGGGGACCGGTTTCATGGAAGACGGTTTTTCCACGGGCGGGGCGGGGGGCGTGTTTCAGGCGGTGATGCGAGCGATGGCGGGGTTGTGGGGGTGGGGGGTAGCGGCGGATGAAGCTTCATGTGCTCGCCCGCCGCTCACCTTCTGCCGTGTGGCCGCGGGGTCGATGCTGGACCTTGGCTGGGGGGTTGGGGACCCCTGGTCTAGCTGATGTATTTCTGTTGGGCATTTGATGAGCGTGGAAGGGGCGTAACGCTGTCTGTGCCCAGACAGGTTTCTCCTTTCCTGAAACCTCAGCTACCGTGTCTGTGTCCCTGAATGAGTTAATGTTCACAAACACCTGTAGGTGTATCTTATGGTTACTCTCTGTGTGGTAAAGACGGTGTTCTGTTTGAAGCAGCTTGACAGTGAACACCTGAACATCATAAGCGTTGCTTTTTAGCCTGGGCTAGAGTTTTATGTAAAGTGATAATTGTCTTTGTGTGGAGTTGGATGCTCTGATGTTTGGAAGTCCTTCGGTAGGATGTATATTTGCTCTTCCTGTTCTCTTTTTGTTTCCCAGTAAGTGTATTTCTTTTGGGAAAATGCTATTTTTCCAAGCAGACTGTATGAGACTCACATTTTGTATAAGTGGTTTTAGCTGCTGTAAGATATTGGGGGACGTGATGGGATCAACATGTAGAAATTGGTTCTTTTCTTGCATGTGTTTTGGCATCTGTTTTGCGTTAGTGTTTCTCCTCCTGTTGCCACCACTCAGATCACCTGTGCTCAGACTTTATGTACCCCTGCAGCATGATATATAATTATGATGAAACTGTTATCTGCATTCCTCTAGCATTCTTTTTTTCAGCACTTAATGCCTTTTATTCCTTAGCTTCAGGCGTGAATTATGTAGCATATGTGAAGAGGCTTAAACTGTTTCCATTACATTCTTTCTGTATGGCTCCGTTATATTTAGGATATACTTACATTTTAGACAAAGTCGGAATGTTATTGTGGTTGACCTTGACCCCAGCTAACTGGGAAGACATTATATAGCCATGTTTGAGTCCTCGCAAAATGTGCTCCTGAAGCCCACGGAGTCCTGGCGGGAGGCCCTTCTGGACAGCAGGGTCATGGAGCTTTTCTTTACCGTAAGTCCTGCTCTCCCTCGCCACAGGGAAGCCACAGAAAAGTGCCACGGGAAGAATGCGTGCTTTTGTATCTTTTTTAAGTAAATCAAGACAGATTGCTTTTCTCCTCCAAAGCCTTCTCTCCTGATCAGTATATTTGCTTAAACAAAGATTATATAGAAATGTTTTTGCTGGTTTATTAAAATGTTATATAACTATGAAGGGTTTAACGTTGTAGAGCTCAAGCTTTTTGGTCTCAGGACCTCTTTGTGCTCTTAAAAATCATCGAGGACCCCGAAGGGCTTTTGTTTATGTGGGTTATAGCTATTAGTGTTTACCATTTTAAAAATTCAAACTGAGAACTTACAAAAATAATTTATTAATTCACTTAAAAATAGCGATACCAAACCACTACATATTAACGTAAATAACATTTCAGTGAACAAATAGCTATGTTTTTTAAAACAAGCAGACAAAAAGTTTAGTGAGAAGAGTGGTATTGCTGACATTTTTGCAGACCTCTCCAATGTCTGGTGTCACAGAAGACAGCCAGGCCCTCTCACCTGCTGCTGCGTTCGCTCAGTTGCAGTGTTACAGTCACGTAGAACGTGGGTGTGTGACGGTAGGAATGGAAAAGGCAAACACTGCCTTAGTGGTATTATGAGAGTAGATTTGACCTTACAGACAACTTGACAGGGTGTCAGGAACCTTTGGGGATCCCTGGGCCACACTTTGAGAAGTGCTATTCTAGAGCAGTACACTTTTTGTGTACTGATTAGCAGCCATGGATTAAGTTAGTGTTACTGAGTAACAGTTTATTTCAGCTGTAACTTTCAGTAGTCCTGTTTATTGTTTACTAAATACCAAGAAGTTAGGAATGTGCTCCCATGTTTGCCCAAGAGGACCCCCCAATGTAATAGTCAAAAGCTGGAGAAAATATGGAAAATGCGTGTGTGTCTAGCAAGTATGTGTGTGTGTTTTGGATACAGGTTTGCAGACGTAGGGCAAGCATACAAGTTAGCTAGGTATGATGACTGGGGCAAAAGTCCAAATAAAGACCAATTAAAAAGAAAAAAGAAAGCTATTTTGCTAAATCCAACCATTAATTATAGTTTACCTTTTCATGTGTTTTAAAGGTACTGTTCACGAGCCTTACAAATTTCGCCCCTAGGTGTGGTACGTAAAAATATTTTTCTATAGAAGTGTTCAGACCGAGTATTACCTTGCATTTTCTTCTTGAAATCCGAGACGCGATGGCTAAAAACGTTATCAGTTTCAAAGATAATTGTAACTACATTTTAACATTCTGTTGCCTGCCTCTGGCAGAAATTGTTTTGATGTGTATCCAAGTTCAGTTCTCTGTTACTCATTTGACTGAAATTGGATCCCGTTCCAGCAGTTTTTGAAAAGGTGAAAAACTTGCTGGCGGTGCTGGAAGCAGCTCCCCTGTCTGAACAGCTGTCTGGACGCAGTAGACAGCTGCTCCTGTCAGCTGGGAGCCTCCACATGCAGATAAACTTCTGCATCTGAAAGTTAACCCCTTTCACATTGTGATTTTAACAGTTTTGTGTTTGTGGCCTATTACTTTCACGTATGCACTTTATGAACAATTTTAATTTTGTTATTTGTTAGAAAAATGTCAGTGACTAATCTTTTAATTTCATTCAGTTTTTTTTAAAGTTTATTTTCAATTATGTGAATTCATTGCCTATTTGAAGCAGTTTTCCAATGCATGTCACTTTTTCTCTAGATTTGAATCGCTGCACTTACGTGTACTATGTCGTGGCCTCGAGACCCAGATGTGACCCGTCGGGGTTCAGGAGACCTTAGATGGCCTTCTGCCCCCTGCAAGTTGACAGACTTCTCCAGTTTTCTTCTTTCCATTAGGTGTTGGAGAAACCACTCTCCTTAGTTTTTCCTTTTTGACATATTCTTCCTGATCTCATTTATGGTCTCTTCTATTCTGCTCATTGGATAAATACTGGTGTTCCTATCTCAGTTCTCAGCTTTGCTGACTGTGTACGTGTTCCTTGGGCTTCTTTTTCCACTCGTAGCTCACCGAGCGACACTTCTGCACCAAGGACTCCTCGTCTGCATTCAGCGCAGGCTGCTCCTGTGTCCCAGAGCCTCGTAATCCTCGCGCTGGGTGCTTTAACTTGGATGCCCGAAGTCGTCTCGGATTCAGTGTGTTCCCATAGAACTCAGCGTCTTACTAACGTACTTTTCTTTATTCCTTGTCCGTATTTCTTGTCTTGCTTCTCCAGTCACCTCCCTGGGTCTTCCGCTAGACTTTGCTTTTCTTTATCCCTCTGCTTTTCCCTATTCAGGTGGTGAATTCAGGTTTTAATTTGTGTAACATGGTTCAGATATGGTAGAATTCCTTTGTAATGGAAGAGAGCAAGAATCTACCGTGTTACATAAGAATCAGCCATTGATTTATCATGTTTTATGTGGTTCATATTTTAGGAAACATAAGTATGCCCAGTGAAGTCAGGCTCTGAGGACAGTTTCTTATTTTTATTTTATTTAATCACGTAATCCATGTTGGCTGTTTCTTTTGCTTCCCCATGTCTGGACCAGGATCGAGCAACCATTTGGCTGTGTGGGTGGAGAAGCAGCCCTCTGTGGTCC
This sequence comes from Lipotes vexillifer, assembly GCF_000442215.2. Lineage (NCBI taxonomy): Eukaryota > Metazoa > Chordata > Mammalia > Artiodactyla > Lipotidae > Lipotes > Lipotes vexillifer. Next base: position 559,920 of record NW_006791713.1, read on the forward strand.
CAGGTTGCGTTGTCTCTGTCATGTTTAAATGTTGATAAGGTTAAAAAAACAAGGTGACAGAAATGTAGTTACAGTTTTCACATAAGGAACTTCAGAATAAGCTGTGTTCAGAAGTTCTTGAATAGAATGGATATGTGGATTTGTGATTGTACTTTAAATTTACTATATATAAAACTTAGAATGTATTTTGAAAAACACTTGTGTTGTTCTAGACCAGGGATTGGCTGGGTAGAATATTAGGCTTTGCAGGTCATTAGTTCTCTGAGGCAGCTTCAGCTCTGGCCTCCCAGTACAAGCAGTTACAGCAAAACTTCTCTGACGGCTGTTAAAACGTGAATTTTGTATAATTTTCACATGTCTTGAAATATTATTCTTTGGTTTTGTTTTTCCCAACCACATAAAAAGGTAAAAACCATTCTTACCTCACAGGCCACACAAAAGCAGGCAGGATGCCAGGTCTGGCCTGTGGGCTGTGGATTGACAACCCCTTTTCTAAACCCCTTTCAGCATGTCAGTAGATTAATTAACTTTGTAACTTAACAGTGAGTTTTTAATATTTTAAATTTCTTAGAACCTTAAGAAGTTCAGGAATTAAAGATTAATGGAATCAACCAGTGAATTAAGGGTTTATGAGTATTTACTGTGTCCCCGCACTGTACCAGTGACTAGTTGGGAAACATCCTAACTTCAAGTAATTTATAAATGATTGCAGAGTCAGAGTGAAATAACCTGACACAGATAGAGAATAAATGTTTAAATTGTGTGACACTCAGAAAGCACAGAGATTTGTATAGGG
>NW_006791713.1:560827-598950 GCF_000442215.2 Lipotes vexillifer
AGAGGGGCTGGAAAAGTCAAATCCTTGTGGAAAGTAGAAAGTGGCCACAGTAAATGTGGTGGATGAAGATAAACAATTACCTGTGATTTCTCTGCTAAAAATATTTTCCTTGTCTGTTTTAATTATGTAAGTCTGAGAATATTAATGACACTGTAAAATTAGGGAGCAATATTTTGGGAGTGTTTCCTTCATCAGAACACTGTATGCCAGGTGTTTCACCTCAGTATTGCAGCACTGAAATAAATTCTATGTGAGGTTTAAAGTGAATTTAAATATAATTTAAGTAAAATTTAAACATTAAAAAAATTTATTAATAGCAATGATATAGGATAAAATGAGATTCAAATAAATTGTAGGCAATATCAGAGTTGATGAAAGACCATGTTAATATATTGTTTGAATGAGTGAATTTCTAGGGATTGGAGGGCATGTTGGTTTTGCGAGTGTGTAACTGTCTGCTTCCAGGGAAGCAGCATCTATATGCTCTTGCCCGAACTTTGCTAACTTTAGCAAGAAGCTGCAGCGAGGCATAGTTAGCATAATACAGATGACTGTCGTTGCTGCTGTTTTTAGAAGAAGCAGTATGTCTGACTGGCTGGCATCTGTTTCTTTGTCATAACACGCCGGAGACAGTTCAGTTTTCAAAATGTAGGTAGCTCTCCACTGACAATTAATTGGTATGTTTAAAATCATGGCCTATAACATAAAGTGGACTGAGGGACAATTTTCAAATTTAGTTTAACTTGGGAATTTCTAGTTTTCTAGAAATGCTCAGCTACAGTGAATTTTTCTCTCACCTCGTTTGGCACGATAGACACGTGACCCTTACAAAAGAAGAATTTATGTTTATGGATTAGCGATTCTTTCTAACAGGTACATCGAAAAATCAGAGAAGATTCCGACATGGCACAAGACTCCCTGCAGTGCCTCGCCCAGTTAGCTTCTCTTCACGGACCCATCTTCCCCGACGAAGGGTCCCAAGTGGATTATCTCGCACACTTCATTGAGGGCTTACTGAATACCATCAATGGGTAGGTATCCTGGCCCTTAGAACCAAAAAGGAGCTTCAGTTCTTCCTCATGATTAACAGTGGAGGAAAAAAGAAACTAGCGATTCCCCTGCTTTTATATTTTAGAGTTATATGTGTCCGTTGAAATGAGTACACAGAGATGTGCCTTTGAAAATGAATGGGTGCATGTTTGGAAACGAGTTACCTCTGCTCCACTTAACGCTGATGCTCATGCCTTGGGTTGTAGAATTGAGATAGAAGATTCTGAAGCTGTGGGGATCTCCAGCATCATCAGCAACCTGATAACTGTGTTCCCTCGCAACGTCTTAACCGCCATTCCAAGCGAGCTCTTCTCGTCCTTTGTGAGCTGCCTGACACACCTCACGTGCTCTTTCGGGCGCAGTGCTGCACTGGAGGAGGTGGTGAGTGGCTCCGACTGAACCGCGCTGTCTCGCAGGGGGACCTGCTCTGCCTCTGAAGCGTGTCTCATGGCCACTAATTGTTTTAAAGGAGTGCGTTTTTGTTTATATGTGCAAATCATTTGGCAATCTGTGCTTGGGAACATGACTTCTTAAAAATTTGTGGAAAATCACTTTAGTAGACTAAATTTTATTTGTCTCAAGATTTTATTTTATTTTATTTTATTTTTTAAAAAATTTTTGGCTGCGTTGGGTCTTAGTTGCCGCACGCGGGCTTTCTCTAGTTGCGGCGAGCAGGGGCTACTCTGTGTTGCGGTGCGCGGGCTTCTCGTTGCGGTGGCTTCTCTTGTTGAGGAGCACGGGCTCTGGGCGCGCGGGTTCAGTAGTTGTGGCTTGAGGGCTCTAGAGCGCAGGCTCAGTAGTTGTGGCGCACGGGCTTATTTGCTCTGCAGCATGTGGGATCCTCTTGGACCAGGGCTCGAACCTGAGTCCCCTGCATTGGTAGGCGGATCCTTAACCACTGTGCCACCAGGGAAGTCCCTGGTCTCAAGATTTTAAGTTGAGATAATTTAGTACCTGAAAGTAGGAAATGGAATGAAATGTTTTTATTAAAAACTATGTTGAAAGCCATTTTAATAATAAACTCTTTAAGTTCAAGGGGTGCTAGGAACTTTATGGTATGGTTGTGATTGTGTATAATTTTAAGTGTTTTTTTAGAATTTAGAAATCTTGGGCTTATCTGGAAATTATGTAAATATAATTTAGTTCAAATAATTGTAACCCTGCTTATTTTGATTAATTTTTTTTGGTGTTTTTTTATGGTTTTAATAATATATCTTGGTAAATTTTAATTTGCATTAAAATTAAGACCAATTACTGTAGTACAGCTGTTTTTTGGTACAGATTTTTAAATGCTTATCTTCCACATTTTATATTTAATTTGGAAAACTCGTACTAAACTCCTTGACAACACAGCTGTGTTTGTAACAGTTACTGGGAATAACTATGTTAATCTTGGGAAGTAATTGATTTTTTCCCTACCAAGTAGTTACTAAATTGTTGAAACTAACTGTTTTTTTAATGAAATGTAGATTCTTTTCAAAGATTGTAAGGGTAAAAAGAATATTTGTAGACCTCTGATAGAATTTCATGTTAAGTCCGAGCGGTTGTTTTGTTGGGGGTTTGGCAATATGTGTGGGAGTGATTTGTGCCCCTTCAGAGGTGTCAGAGCACGAAGAACTCGGGAATGACTGTGTTCACAACAGTGGGCACCCCAGTGGTTTGACGGGAAAGGAACCAGGCCAGGAAGTTATTTATGTGTTGGAAAGTGTCGGTCATGGAGGAATAGAAGTTTACGGGCCTCATATGTGAGGTCTGAATTTCTAGGGAGAAAAATCATGTACTAAGCATGGAAACAGAGGGAAATTTTAAGTATTTAAGCTGTACTCAAACTCTTTTCAAATGATCAAAAATTCTGAATCACTCGGGTTTCACGTAACATCCCCCTTTCCCCCACCCCCTCCCCCTTGGTTGAATGTCACGTTGATCACATGTTTAGAAACACAGCTGCCTTTTATTATAGTTTGTTTGTGGGTTAAGGATGCTTCTAGAGGAATTGCTGGAAGATTTGTAACATTCTTGGCTTGCACATTTGAGGTTTAGAATTTATTTTGCCTAGGGGACTAACAACTTGGAAAACAATTTTTCTGCCGAGGTTTGACCTAGAAGTATTGGGACACAGGGAGCCTGGATGCGCTTTCAGAGAGTAGATGTTTAATTGTGCTTCACAGGGAGGCATGCACTGTACCTAATGGGCCTCATTCAGGAAAACGGCTATTTCTTTTCCTTTCTTTTAATTGGTCGATTTCTTTTAATCTGTTTATGACGTTTAAAAAATGGTGTTAGAAACAATTGGTTATCCATGAAAAAGGCAGAGGGAATAGATTAGTCTGATGCTTTTGCATGACTCATAGCAGCCAGATTGGCGAGGGTTGGTGAAGTTGAGGGCTAACGGGGGTCCTTGCACGATGAGTTACCAGAAGACCAAGCGAATCCTAAGTGTATCTCGTGGGGTTTTCATTCTGGCTGTGTGAGCTGGGGGCGGGGCCTGGGGAGTGGGCAGCGGGCAGCGAGGTGCAGGGGCAGACCCAGTCCGGCTGCGGTGGAGCTTCTGGGACGCCGGCCAGGGCACCTCGTGCACAATACATAGTTGTTGATCTGAGATGGCAAAAGGTATAAAGAAATGAGCTTATACATAAAAATTGAAAAGTTGAAGCATATTAAAAAAAAACTGCTTTGGGGAGTCATGTGTGGTGAGAAAGGTCATGAACTTTTGAGGGAGACGCTGCGGCATGAGCCAGAAGTAGTCCTCAGCTGCAGGGCCTTGGGCAGGTTGCTTTACCTTCTGTGAGCGTGTTTCCTTGCGGTGTACTTAGGATACTGGTCTCTTCTGATGTTTCGTGGGGTGGATTAACAATGTGAAAGTGCCCCTACGGTGTGCACAATAAAATGTGGAATTATAATGATACAAATCAACCTTTATAATGGGCTTTACTAACAGCCTGTCCTATGAGTAAGACCAGTTCTTGAGTTTTGTTGTTTAATGCAAATCAGTAATATTATTTGTTTGTTTATTTTTTAAAATGTTGTCTTTTGTGATTTGCTCTCAAATTATATCTTTTTTATTTTTTTATTTTTTTATTTTTATTTTTTGCGGTATGCAGGCCTCTCATTGCCGTGGCCTCTCCCGCTGCGGAGCACAGGCTCCGGACGCGCAGGTCCAGCAGCCATGGCTCACGGGCCTAGCTGCTCCGCGGCACGTGGGACCCCCCCTCCGCCCCAGACGGGGGCACGAACCCGCGTCCCCCTCATCGGCAGGTGGACTCTCAACCACTGCGCCACCAGGGAAGCCCTATATCTCTTCTTTAAAACAAATTTATTTATTTATTTTTGGCTGTGTTGGGTCTTCGTTGCTGCGCGTGGGCTTCTCATTGCAGTGGCTTCTCTTGTGGTGGAGCATGGGCTTCAGTAGTTGCAGCACGTGGACTCAGTAGTTGTGGCACATGGGCTTAGTTGCTCCGTGGCGTGTGGGATCTTCCCAGACCAGGGCTTGAACCCGTGTCCCCTGCATTGGCAGGCAGATTCTTAACCACTATGCTACCAGGAAAGCCCCAAATCAATAATTTTAATATTAGGTTTTTAAAAACAATTTTAATCTTGTGAAATGTTTTGTTTTTATTTAATATTGAAAGAGTTTCTTTTCCCAGTAGGAAAACAGATTCAGCAAAACACTTTTTTTTTTTTTTAGTTGTGCTCAGGAAGGAAGGTTTTATTTTTATTTTTTAATTTTAAAAATTTATTTATTAACATATTTGTTGGAGTATAATTGCTTTACAGTGGTGTGTTAGCTTCTGTGTTATAACAAAGTGAATCAGCTATACATATATATATAACCCCATATCTCCTCCCTCTTGCGTCTCCCTCCCACCCTCCCTATCCCACCCCTCTAAGTGGTCACAGAGCACCGAGATGATCTCCCTGTGCTATGTGGCTGCTTCCCACTAGCTATCTATTTTACATTTGGTAGTGTGTGTATGTCCATGCTACTCTCTCACTTCATCCCAGCTTACCCTCCCCGCTCCCCGTGTCCTCAAGTCCATTCTCTACGTCTGAGTCTTTATTCCTGTCCTGCCCCTAGGTTCATCAGAACCATTTTTTTTTAAGATTCCATATATATGTGTTAGCATACGGTATTTGTTTTTCTCTTTCTGACTTCACTCTGTATGACAGACTCTAGGTCCATCCATCTCACTACAAATAACTCAATTTCGTTTCTTTTTATTGCTGAGTAATATTCCATTGTATATATGTGCCACATCTTCTTTATCCATTCATCTGTTGATGGCGACTTAGGTTGCTTCCATGTCCTGCCTATTGTAAATAGTGCTGCAGTGAACATCATGGTACCCAGCAATACACTTTTGTTTTACTGTGGTATTTTTTCAAAACTATATTTATTTAGGAATACATATAGATTGTCTCCTGTTTTAGGAACTCAGGTCTTAGATGGTGATTATGTTGCTGTAGCAAGAAGAAAAAGAAAGCAACTTCATGGGAAGAAAAATTCTTGATACTAACATGTATTCTTGAACTATGTTCTTGTTTGGTGGCTGTAGCGTGTGTATGAAGAGAGGCTGTTATTTATGACTGCCCTCAACTTGTAGTGAACTGAAAGTCTCAGCTCAAAAAGAGCAACTCCAGTCTTCAGCCACTTTATTCTATTGGCTGTTAAAATTTCTTGGTGTTGGGCTTCCGTGGTGGCGCAGTGGTTGAGGGTCCGCCTGCCGATGCAGGGGACATGGGTTCGTGCCCTGGTCCAGGAAGATCCCACATGCCGTGGAGCGGCTAGGTCCGTGAGGCATGGCCGCTGAGGCTGCACGTCCAGAGCCTGTGCTCCGCAACGGGAGAGGCTACAACAGTGAGAGGCCCACGTACAGCAAAAAAAAAAAAAATTTCTTGGTGTTAACTTGAGGCTTCCTGAAGCCAAGAATTTTTTCGTTGCACCTGAGAAATCAAATTTTTGTCTATTGCTAGACTGGAGAGGTGAGATGGATTATAAGATGAAATTATTGCCTTAAAAATTAAAATCCTAACAAAATAATTGTTCATATTATTATGTCAACTGTTTTATAAAATGTTTATAACACTAGTACTTGCATTTGAATTGATTCAGTGAAATTTGAAGAGAATATGGCTTGAACTCTAGACTCTCATTTGTTTCTTGGTTTCTTTTGTCGGTTAAGTTCAGCCCCCAGTAGGTTCATCAGCCAGAAGCCACATAACATGTTAACTGAACAGAGCAACCATCATGGTCCTTAAACTTTGAAGTGTGTGTGTGTGTGTGTGTGTGTGTGTGTGTGTGTGTGTGTGTGTACGTGCGCATGGGGGCTGTGGGCTGGATATGTAAGGGAGGTGGGAGGTGATGGTAGTAAACTTTACAAAGGAAGAACTTCACATTTCATTTTAGTGCATTTGTTCCCTGACCTCAAGACCAGCAAAGCCAAGGTAGAAGAAGAAGAATCTTGATAAAGTTGTTGGGAAGAGAGCCCATTATAGAGTGTAAGGCAGCACACTAATTGTGCAGTTCCTTGGGTGAGTTGAGTGCATTTAAAGTTCAGCATTCTTAACTCAAAATCTAGTTTCTCCAGCTCAATGGATGATTACTCTGTGGAGAGGAGGTGTGGTGAAAGAAATGCATTGAAGCCGAGTTACAAATGGAGAGGTGGGAAGCAGGAATTTGGGGGTGTTTCAGGGATAAGAGGGAATAACTTACTGTCTGGAATGGTGATGTCAGTACACCACACAAATGTGTGGTCGACCCTGCACCTTAACTCCCGGGGGAAGGGATGGTTTGAGAAGCTGTGCCAACCTCCCTACCCAGCATTCTGCTGGCCGGGGAGGAATGAATGGATGATAGTCCAGAGGGCGACACAGCTGTCCAGCTGCGCTGTGTGCACACATTTCCTCTGCCTGTTGATCAGAGAAGAATTAAATGAGATGCATGAGTAGCCTTGCACATGTAAAGTATGCTTCTTTTTGATCCTAACAGTGGCTTTACCTCTGTTCAGGATATTTGAAAGAAAATTGGTTACTATTACAACTTAAATACAGATTCTTATTAAAAGAATCCTTAAAATAATTTCCATGTTTCATTTAATTCTGGTTGGGTCGTAATTTTGCCATGCAGTGTTTCCTAACTTGGATATGAGTCAGCCCTGATTTTTCAGTCTGCTTCCAGTCCTAGCACAGAACCAATGTTTGTTTTACAGAATTCTTGCACTTGAGATAGAATGTAGTGGATTTAGATTAAAGCTTATTTATTGTCATAACTGTGGCTTCTATAGTAACCTTTGTATTGCTTACAAGACTAGCATTAGAAACATAACCAGATCTAATGGGCCAGAGTTTTGAAAATGGACGCTAGAATGAGGTGGAAGAAGAGATGGCCCTCCTACCTCAGGTAAGGCAGGTGAGTCCCAGCATTGCCGGCCCCATGGGAGTACTGCTGAGTCGGTTCAGTTCCGTGAATATTTACCCATCACCTACATGTGCCAGGGACTGTGTTTGATGAATATACGTTCTTTAGCATTAAGAATTTGGAAATACATATATGTTTCCAAAAGGAAAAAGTTATGTTAATCTAGGAGCGTAACATTTAAAAACTCTCTGAAAATTACACCTTGGACTCTTGGTGTGTTTGTGGGGAGTCGATTTTTTTTACGTGATCTATTTATAGGATTCTTCTAGCAGCTGCACTGCTTGTCCACTAAGTCAATTTCTCTTGGGGGATTTCAGAAGCCAGGAATACTGTCAGCTGCATAGGTAGTCAGGAGTCAAATTAATTCTGTGCTGTCAGGACTGGCTAGGGGAAAAAAAATGAGAGAATGAATTAATTTCTTTTGCATTTGACATTCAAAGGCTTCTGAATTCTTTTTAAAATGGAGAGCTCATGATCTGTTTGTGACATTTCTGCGACTTTTCTCTGTATTGCCATTGTTGCTTTATATGATGCTACACTAGGAAAGAATATTTATAGCAGATGAATAGCAGCATGATCTATTATAATTCAATCTTGAATCTTTCATATGCCCTTTCTTATTGTTTCACACCGTGCAGTACATGTATTATTTGACCTGTCATTGGACTTGGGGGTTATGGCAATGCCTGTAAATTTTAAACTTACTGTGAAATATTCTGTTCACGTAAAGTAAAAGCTTTATATATATATATATATATATATATATATATGAACATTTGTAAAGGATAATAAAATGAACAACTGTTTGCCAGCCATGCAGATTAAGAAACACTATACTGATAGGACCTTTTCCCCCTTCATTTACCTGGAGTTTCCCCATCTGTTGTTATAAGCACGGTTTATGTTGTGCAGACTTATTTCTGCCAGTTGATTTTGTATCATGTTTGCAAATGAGCGCTGCCAGGGAACCCCTGGCCAGTGCTGTTGGCTCCTTTCCCACCCCTCTGCAACCTCTTGACTGTTCAGTTTGCTTTCGTTCCCAAGTCCTTACGAGAGCAGTAGAGCAGCCCCAGGCTCTAAATAGGGAACACAGAATTCAACAGGGTTACTCCTCAGAAATGAAACATTCCATGTGAGAGCTAATGGCCCACACCCACCTTATTGCAATTTTTATGTCTATGAATCATAATGCTTTTCTTTTTCGTTAATAAATAAGTAAATTTATTATTATTATTATTATTATTATTTGGCTGTGTTGGGTCCTCGTTGCAGCGTGTGGGCTTTCTCTAGTTGTGGCGAGTGGGGGCTACTCTTTGTTGCGGTGCGCAGGCTTCTCATTGCGGTGGCTTCTCTTGTTGCAGAGCACGGGCACTAGGTGCACGGGCTTCAGTAGTTGTGGCTCGTGGGCTCAGTAGTTGTGGCTTGTGGGCTCTAGAGTGCAGGCTCCATAGTTGTGGCACATGGGCTTAGTTGCTCTGTGGCATGTGGGATCTTCCTGGACCAGGGCTTGAACCCGTGTCCCCTGCATTGGCAGGCGGACTCTTAACGACTGCGCCACCAGGGAAGCCCCTATGGATCATAATGCTTTTCTTAACAGACTCATGGAACTTATGTTTACATATGAAGATAGCACTCAGGGTCAAAGAAAGAGCTTTCCGATTTCATAGAAATGATTCGGAGTTGTCACGTTGGTTATTTGCTGTTTGTAGGAAAAAAGCTATTGGAGTTCTTTGCAGCATAACAGATATTAGAACTACTGTAGCACAGGATTTATCATGCATACTTTTACAGTATCTAACGTTAGGGACACATGCACACTTAATTTTTTTAGAACAGTTTTAGATTCACAGCAAAATTGAGTGAAAATACAGAGTTCCCACCCCTGCCCCAGTACACCCAGCCCCCCGCCATCAGCATCCCTACCAGAGAGTGCATGTGCTACACCTGATGAACCTGCACCGAGGCCGTCATCATCCTGAGCCCATGGTCTACATCAGAGTTCACTCTTTGTGTTGTACACTCTATGGGTTTGGACAAATGTGCAGGGATGTGTAGCCACTGTTACAGTCTCATGCAGGCTAGTGTCACTGCCCTGAAAATCCCCTGAGCTCTGCTCTTCACACCCCCACCCAGCCCCTGGCAACCACGGATCCTTTTATTGTCTCCACAGTTTGGCCTTTTCCAAAATGTTGTATAGTTGGAATTGTACAGTAATGTTAGATTTTAATCCGAAGTTCACATCATTGTTAAAAGGCGGAGCAGTTCCACATACTGAAAGTTGTCTTTCCCAAGCTTCATTTGCCAACATGTCCAGAGACAAAATGTACTGCTGCTTCTATATGTCCAAATAGTCACCAGACACAAAAGCAGATTTCTTTCTGCGGCTGAAGAGCTGCAGGTTCACCTCCAGTACACTTGCAGGTTAATTATGGACGTCGACATGTCAGTGCTGATAGCATGTTTTGGTTACCTTCTCCACCCTCCGTTCCCAAATGGGGGAAAGTGGAGTCAAGTAGCCTCCTAAGCTCTGCGCCCCTCTCCAAAGCCCTCCTGGCAGCAGGCCTGAGCCACCCCAGGCACGAGCAGAGTGTCTGGCTTGGGCCCTCGTCATCTTGGGGCACGTGCTCTGGCTCGGCGGCTGGGTCTTGGCCAGAGGGGCTGTGGAGCAGGGCCAAGGTATTAGGAAAAACCACTCAGCTGGGTTTCAGTTCTCTGTGATTAGACTGAAAGATTTAGCTGCCAATTGTCATCAGCCAAATTTCTCACACTTTGCCTGATGAGTTACTTGTATTGGTTTCCAAGTGGAACAGAGGCCCTGTACAAGTTGGCAGTTCTTATTTTAAATCACCATCCAGTGAGTAGGGGCTCTGATGGTCCGCTGTGATCTTCTGTTTTCTCTAATATCAGGGCTCTATGGGAGGAATTATGGAATGCTCTTGCAATAGTAAAAGGCTTATAAGGCTTTTCCATTTTATTTGTACTTTTCTGTATCTGAATGATTAAACCATGATAAGCATGCATTGCATATGTGCTAGGGAACAACAGAGAGAGTTCTTAGAAATGCCCTACTGCTTCCTTCTGAGCTGTGGGGTCAGAGGATGCTGTTCCTCTTAAGATATGTTACCAGTCCGTTTATTTTGGCAACATAAACTGTTAAGACTTAACAAATGATTTCTGCAAAGCACATGCTTTAAGTATGCAGAAACAGTCTTACTCATCTCCTGCTCTGGTACTTAGCTGGCATTAGTGATTTCTGCTGCAGGCACACACCAGCTGCTGCAGCGACCAGATGGGCACTTACCTGGCCTTTTGTTTAAAAATTTTTTTAACATCTTTATTGGAATATAATTGCCTTACAGTGGTGTGTTAACTTCTGCGGTGTAACAAAGTGAATCAGCTATACATAAACATACGTCCCCATATCTCCTCCCTCTTGCGTCTCCCTCCTACCCTCCCTATCACCCCTCTAGGTGGTCACAAAGCACCAAGCTGATCTCCCTGTGCTATGTGGCTGTTTCCCACTAGCTAGCTGTTATACACTTGGTAGTGTGTGTATGTCCATGCCACTCTCTCACTTCGTCCCAGCTTACCCTTCCCTCTCCCTGTGTCCTCAAGTCCAACCTCTGTGTCTGTGTCTTTATTCCTCTCCTGCCCCTAGGTTCTTCAGAACCATTTTTTTTTTTAAGATTCCATATATATGTTAGCATACGGTATTTGTTTTTCTCTTTCTGACTTACTTCACTCTGTATGACAGACTCTGGGTCCATCCACCTCACTACAAATAACTCAGTTTCATTTCTTTTTATGGCTGAGTAATATTCCATTGTATATATGTGCCACATCTTCTTTATCCATTCATCTGTCGATGGCCACTTAGGTTGCTTCCATAGCGTGGCTATTGTAAATACTGCTGCAGTGAATATTGTGATACATGTCTCTCTTTGAATTATGGTTTTCTCAGGGTATATGCCCAGTAGTGGGATTGCTGGGTCATATGGTAGTTCTATTTTTAGTTTTTTAAGGAACCTCCATACTGTTCTCCATAGTGGCTATATCAATTTACATTCCCACCAACAGTGCAAAGGGTTCCCTTTCTCCACACCCTCTCCAGCATTTATTGTTTGTAGATTTTTTGATGGTGGCCATTCTGACTGGTGTGAGGTGATACCTCATTGTAGTTTTGATTTGCATTTCTCTAATGATTAGTGATGTTGAGCATCCTTTCATGTGTTTGCTGGCAATCTGTATATCTTCTTTGGAGAAACGAGGTCTTCTGCTAACTTTTGGATTGGGTTGTTTGTTTTTTTGATATTGAGCTGCATGAGCTGCTTGTATGTTTTGGAGATTAATCCTTTGTCAGTTGCTTCATTTACGAATATTTTATCCCTTCATCTTGTTTATGGTTTCTTTTGCTGTACAAAAGCTTTTAAGTTTCATTAGGTCCCATTTGTTTATTTTTGTTTGTATTTCTGTTTCTCTAGGAGGTGGGTCAAAAATGATCTTGCTGTGATTTATGTCATTTATGTCATAGAGCGTTCTGCCTATGTTTTCCTCTAAGAGTTTTATAGTTTCTGGCCTTATATTTATTTTTTTAAAGTAAATTTATTTATGTATGTATTTATTTATATTTATTTATTTATTTATTTATTTATTGTCTGAGTTGGGTCTTTGTTGCTGTGTGCGGGCTTTCTCTAGTTGCCGTGAGCAGGGGCTGCTCTTTGTTGCGGTGCATAGGCTTCTCATTGTGGTGGCTTCTCTTGTTGCGGAGCACAGGCTCTAGGTGTGCGGGCTTCAGTAGTCGTGGCACACAGGCTTCAGTAGTTGTGCCATACAGGCTCTAGAGCGCAGGCTTAGTAGTTGTGGTGCACGGGCTTAGTTGCTCTGTTCCATGTGGGATCTTCCCAGACCAGGGCTCAAACCCATGTCCCCTGCATTGGCAGGCGGATTCCTAACCACTGCACCACCAGGAAAGCCCTGGCCTTACATTTAGGTCTTCAATCCATTTTGAGTTTATTTTTGTGTACAGTGTTAGGGAGTGTTCTAATTTCATTCTTGTACATGTAGCTGTCCAGTTTTCCCAGCACCACTTATTGAAGAGGCTGTCTTTTCTCCATTGCATATTCTTGCCTTCTTATCAAAGATAAGGTGACAGTATGTGCGTGGGTTTATCTCTGGGCTTTCTATCCTGTTGCATTGATCTATATTTCTGTTTTTGTGCCAGTACCATACCGTCTTGATTACTGTAGCTTTGTAGTGTAGTCTGAAGTCTGGGAGCCTGATTCGTCCAGCTCCGTTTCTCTTTCTCAAGATTGCTTTGGCTGTTTGGGGTCTTTTGTGTTTCCATGCAAATTGTGAAGTTTTTTGTTCTAGTTCTGTGAAAAATGCCATTGGTAGTTTGATAGGGATTGCATTGAATCTGTAGATTGCTTTGGGTAGTATAGTCATTTTCACAATGTTGATTCTTCCAATCCAAGAACATGGTATATCTCTCCATCTCTTTGTGTCGTCTTTAATTTCTTTCATCAGTGTCTTATATTTTTCTGCATACAGGTCTTTTGTCTCCTTAGGTAGGTTTATTCCTAAGTATTTTACTCTTTTTGTTGCAGTGGTAAATGGGAGTGTTTCCTTAATTTCTCTTTCAGATTTTTCATCATCAGTGTATAGGAATGCCAGAGATTTCTGTGCATTAATTTTGTATCCTGCAACTTTACCAAATTCATTGATTAGCTCTAGTAGTTTTCTGGTAGCTTCTTTAGGATTCTCTGTGTATAGTATTATGTCATCTGCAAACAGTGACAGCTTTACTTCTTTTACGATTTGGGGTCCTTTTATTTCTTTTTCTTCTCTGAATGCTGTGGCTAAAGCTTCCACTATTATGTTGAATAATAGTGGTGAGAGTGGGCAACCGTGTCTTGTTCCTGATCTTAGAGGAAGTGGTTTTAGTTTTTCACCATTGAGACTGATGTTGGCTGTGGGTTTGTCATATATGGCCTTTATTATGTTGAGGTAGATTACCTCTGTGCCTTCTTTCTGGAGAGTTTTTGTCATAAATGGGTGCTGAATTTTGTCGAAAGCTTTTTCTGCATCTGTTGAGATTATCATATTGTTTTTATCCTTCAAGTTGTTAATATGGTGTATCACATTGATTGATTTGTGTATACTGAAGAATCCTTGCATTCCTGAGATAAACCCCACTTGATCATGGTGTATGATCCTTTTAATGTGCTGTTGGATTCTGTTTGCTAGTATTTTGTTTTGAGGATTTTTGCATCTATGTTCATCAGTGATATTGGCCTGTAGTTTTCTTCCTTTGTGACATCTTTGTCAGGTTTTGGTATCAGGGTGATGGTGGACTCGTAGAATGAGTTTGGGAGTGTTCTTCCCTCTGCTATATTTTGGAAGAGTTTGAGAAGGATAGGTGTTAATAGAATTCGCCTGTGAAGCCATCTGGTCCTGGGCTTTTGTTTGAATTTCAGTGCTTGTGATTGGTCTGTTTATATTTTCTATTTCTTCCTGGTTCAGTCTCAGAAGGTTGTGCATTTCTAAGAATTTGTCCGTTTCTTCCAGGTTGTCCATTTTATTAGTATATAGTTGCTTGTAGTAATCTCTCATGATCTTTTGTATTTCTTCAGTGTCAGTTGTTACTTCGCCTTTTTCATTTCTAATTCTGTTGATTTGAGGCTTCTCCCTTTTTTTCTTGATGAGTCTGGCTAACGGTTTATCAATTTTCTTTATCTTCTCAGAGAACCAGCTTTTAGTTTTATTGATCTTTGCTGTTGTTTCATTTCTTTTTCATTTATTTCTGATCTGATCATTATGATTTCTTCTGCTAACTTTGGGTTTTTTTTGTTCTTCTTTCTGTATTCTTGTTTCTTGAGGTAGGATTGTATTGCTATAAACTTCCCTCTTAGAACTGCTTTTACTGCATCCCATAGGTTTTGGGTCGTCGTGTTTTCATTGTCATTTGTTTCTTGGTATTTTTTGATTTCCTCTTTGATGTTTTTCAGTAATCTCTTGGTTATTTAGTAGCGTACTGTTTAGCTTCCACGTTTGTATTTTTTACAGTTTTTTTTCTGTAATTGATATCTAGTCTCATAGTGTTGTGGTCGGAAAAGATACTTTATATGCTTTCAACTTTCTTAAATTTACCAAGGCTTGATTTGTGACCCAAGATATGACCTATCCTAGAGAATGTTCCATGAGCGCTTGAGAAGAAAGTGTATTCTGTTGTTTTTGGATGGAATGTCCTATAAATATCAGTTAAGTCCATCTTGTTTAATGTGTTAAACACAATTTAAAGCTTGTGTTTCCTTATTTATTTTCATTTTGGATGATCTGTCCATTGGTGAAAGTGGCGTGTTAAAGCCCCCTACTATTATTGTGTTACTGTCGATTTTCCTTTTTATGGCCATTAGCATTTGCCTTATGTATTGAGGTGCTCCTGTGTTGGATGCCAAAATATTTACAATTATTATATCTTCTTCCTGGATTGATCCCTTGATCATTATGTAGTGTCCTTCTTTGTCTCTTGTATTAGTCTTTATTTTAAAGTCTATTTTGTCCGATATGAGAATTGCTACTCCAGCTTTCTTTTGTTTTCCATTTGCATGGAATATCTTTTTCCATCCCCTCACTTTCAGTCTGTATGTGTCCCTAGGTCTGAAGTGGGTGTCTTGTAGACAGCATATATACGGGTCTTGTTTTTGTGTCTGTTCAGCCAGTCTGTGTCTTTTGGTTGGAGCATTTAATCCATTTACATTTAAGGTAATTATCAATATGTGTGTGCCTGTTACCATTTTCTTAATTGTTTTGGGTTTGTTTTTGTAGGTCTTTTCCTTCTCCTGTGTTTCCTGTCTAGAGAAGTTCCTTTATTTGTTGTAAAGCTGGTTTGGTGGTACTGAATTCTCGTAACTTTTGCTTGTCTGTAAAGATTTCAATTTCTCTGTCGAATCTGAATGAGATCCTTGCTGGGTAGAGTAATCATGGTTGTAGGTTTTTCCCTTTCATCACTTTAAATATGTTCTGCCACTCCCTTCTGGCTTGCAGAGTTTCTGCTGAAATATAAACTGTTAACCTTATGGGGATTCCCTTGTATGTTATTTGTTGCTTTCCCCTTGCTGCTTTTAATATTTTTTCTTTGTATTTAATTTTTGATACTTGGATTAGTATGTGTCTTGGTGTGTTTATCCTTGGATTTATCCTGTATGGGATTCTCTGCGCTTCCTGGACTTGACTGACTGTTTCCTTTCTCATGTTAGGGAAGTTTTCAACTATAATCTCTTCAGAAATTTTCTCAGACCCTTTCTCTTTCTCTTCTTCTTCTGGGACCCCTGTAATTCAACTGTTGGTGCGTTTAATGTCGTCCCAGAGGTCTCTGAGACTGTCCTCAATTCTTTTCATTCTTTTTTCTTTATTCTGCTCTGCAGTAGTTGTTTCCGCTATTTTATCTTCCAGGTCACTTATCCGTTCTTCTGCCTCAGTTATCCTGCTATTCATTCCTTCTAGAGAATTTTTAATTAATTTATTGTGTTGTTCATCATTGTTTATTTGCTCTTTAGTTCTTCTAGGTCCTTGTTAAACCTTTCTTATATTTTCTCCATTCTACTTCCAAGATTTTGGATCATCTTTGCTGTCATTACTCTGAATTCTTTTTCAGGTGGACTGCCTATTTCCTCTTCATTTGTTTGGTCTGGTGGGTTTTACCTTTCTCCTTTATCTGCTGCATATTTCTCTGTCTTCTCATTTTGTTTCACTTACTGTGTTTGGGGTCTCCTTTTCGCAGGCTGCAGGTTTCATAGTTCCCGTTGTTTTTGGTGTCTGCCCCCAGTGGATGGGGTTGGTTCAGTGGGTTGCGTAGGGCTTCCTGGTGGAGGGGACTGGTGCCTGTGTTCTGGTGGGTGGGGCTGGATCTTGTCTTTCTGGTGGGCAGGGCTGCATCCAGTGGTGTGTTTTGGGGTGTCTGTGAACTTATTATGATTTTAAGCAGCCTCTCTCTTAATGGGTGGGGTTGCGTTCCTGTCTTGCTAGTTGATTGGCATGGGGTGTCCAGCACTGGAGCTTGCTGGCTGTTGGGTGGAGCTGGGTCTTAGCGTTGAGACAGAGATCTCTGGGAGAGCTCTCGCCGATTGATATTATGTGGGACCGCGAGGTCCCTGGTGGACCAGTGTCCTGAACTCAGCTCTCCCACCTCAGACGCTCAGGCGTGACATCAGGCCGGAGCACCAGGACCCTGTCAGCCACACAGCAACTCGTGCAGATGTCGCATTGCCAACCTGATTCCAACTGACACTGTGGGGAAGGAAGGAACGCCGAACCGCCCTCACCAGCAGAACGGGAGAGGCGAGTGCCTCCCCCATCCCCCGTCATGCCCACTGTTCCCTCACTCTACCGTCCGACGCCTCTACCTGGCCTTTTTTTTTTTTGACAAGTCTCTACCTTTATTGGCCAGTAGGCTACTTAAGGGGGATGAAGCGGGAGGAGTGGGTGGCCCCAATGCCGGGCCGGCCATGCTTCACAGGCTTGTAGGTGATGGAGAACTTGCCTAGGTAGTGGCCGATCATCTCAGGCTTGACTTCCACCTGGTTGAAAGTCTTGCCGTTGTAGACGCCCACCATGCTGCCCACCAGCTCGGGCAGGATGATCATGTCACGCAGGTGCGTCTTCACCACCTCGGGCTTCTCCATGGGCGGTGCCTCCTTCTTGGCCTTGCGCAGCCGCTTCAGCAGCGAGTGCTCAGCTCCTGCCGCTGCCGCGAGCTGTACAGCTGCATCAGCTGCTCATAGGACGTGTCCAGCAGCTGGTCGAGGTCCACGCCGCAGTAGGTGAACTTGCGGAAGGTCCGCTGCTTCTTCTGCTCCACTTCCGCCATCTGGTCGGCTCTTAAGAAAGGCTCTACCTGGCCATTTTATACGCCTTTTCTTCTGTCCTCAGGACCAGCATCAATGACTTTATTATATCATTTATGATGAAGAGAAAAAATAAAACAGATAATAAAGTGACTGTGGGAGAGCCCACAGCCCAACTCGAGAACTTTCCTGGTCCTGAGGTTGCTGTAACTGGAGTGCTCATCCACTCTTGTTGCTAGCTGCACCCCCCCACCCCACCCCCGCCGCCACCCCTGCAGGAGAGGTGGCCACTGTTCTAAATTTTAACATTCCCTTGTCTTAAATTCTCTGATTATTTATATGGTAAGCTGTGTCATTGTGTGAATATTATACCACACCTTGTTTTCCCATTCTGCCGTAAAGGAAATTTTGGGTTTCCCTTTTCTGCCGTTACGGTGTTAAAGTAAACGTTCTTCCACGTGTTTCCTAGCACACTTTCGTGAGACTTTCCTAAGGTCTAAACCTTGGAATGGAAGTTTTGGATCATAGTCTATGTAACGTTCAGTTTTCAGAGATAGTTTTCTGGGACTTCGCTGGTGGTCCAGTGATAAGACTCTGTGCTCCCAGTGCAGGGGGCCCGGGTTCGATCCCTGGTCAGGGAACTAGTTCCCGCATGCTGCAACTAAGAGTCCGCATGCCACAACTAAAGGTCCCACGTGCTGCAACTAAGACCCGGCGCAGTCAAATAAATAAAATAAATGAATAATAATAATAAAAAAAAGATAGTTTCCCATTGTTTGCTCAAGTGACTGGACTCCATGCTCATGGTGGTGTCTGCATTCCCGTTGACCCACATCTTCACCAGCACAGTTTCTGCCAGACTCACAATATGAAATATGATCTTAATTTGCTTTCCCAGGTACTAATAACATTGAGCATCTTTTCATACATATCAATACATAATTCCCATGATTATTATTATGAAATGCTTGTTTACTCTGTTGCTTGTTTTCCTATCAGATTATCTTTTCCTTACTGATTTAAAGAAATTCTTTATATAGTCTGCACACTAATTTCTTATTGGTTTATTTGTATTGCCGATCTCCTAGTTTTGTGGCTCCCCCTTTCACTTTATGGTATCTTTTTTTTTTTTTTTTTTTTAATTTGGAATACTTTTAGATTTACAGAAAAGTTGCAAAGCTAGTACGGTATTCCCATATACCTAGTTTCCCCTAATAATGCCATCTTGTATAGCCATGGTACATTTATTAAAACTAAGAGATTAACATTGGTGCGTTTTTAAAAACAAATTTCTTTCTTTATTTATATATTTATTTTTGGCTGGGTTGGGTCTTCATTGCTGTGTGCGGGCTTTCTCTAGTTGTGGCGAGCAGGGGCTACTCTGTGTTGCGGTGCACAGGCTTCTCATTGCGGTGGCTTCTCTTGTGGAGCACGGGCTCTAGGTGCGTGGGCTTCAGTAGTTGTGGCACTCATGCTCAGTAGTTGTGGCTCGCGGGCTTTAGAGCGCAGGCTCAGTAGTTGTGGCACACAGGGTTCGTTGCTCCATGGCATGTGGGATCTTCCTGGACCAGGGCTCTAACCTATGTCCCCTGCATTGGCAGGCGGATTCTTAACCACTGTGCCACCAGGGAAGTCCCAACATAGGTGCATTTTCGTTAGCTAATATGTAGGCTTTATTTGGGTTTAACCATTTTTCCAACCATGTTCCTTTTTTGTTCGAGGATCCAGTTATATCATACCATATTGCATTTAGACTTAATGGTATTTTTTTTCCTTTTTAAATATTTATTTATTTTGGCTGCGCTCTTAGTTGCGGGATCTTTTAGTTGTGGCATGTGGACTCCTTAGTTGTGGCATGTGGACTCTTAGTTGCGGCATGCATGTGCGATCTAGTTCCCCAACCAGGTATTGAACCCGGGCCCCCTGCATTAGGAGTGTGGAGTCTTACCCACTGGACCACCAGGGAAGTCCCTAGACTTGTTGGTATCTTTTGATGAACAAATGTTCTTCATCTTAGTGTAGTTGTCATTGTCAAATGAACTTAATGACTTTTTTTTATAATTTGTTTTATTAGTTTCCTGTTTCAGACACCTGCCCTTCCAGTGTTTTCTTCTAAATGCTGTAAAAGTTTGCCTTTCATGACATTACCATCTTAGAATTTACTTTCGAATATGGTATCAAGTAGGGATCCCATTTCACTTTTTCCCATATGGATAACAGGTTTTTTCAGCAGCATACATACATACATTCATTCATTCATTTATATTTCTGTTTCCTTTTCTTTTTTTGCCGCCAGTTTTATTAAGAAATGATTCACATAGATCACCATATAAGTTTAAGGTGTACAGCGTAATTTTGATTTACACATCTATAGTTTGGTTTATATGTATTGTGAAATGATTATCACAATAGGTTTAATTAACATTCATTATCTCATAGACACAATAAAAAGAAAAGAATAAAACTTTCTCCTTGTGATGAGAACTGTTAAGATCTTCTCTCTGGGGCTTCCCTGGTGGCGCAGTGGTTGGGAGTCCGCCTGCCGATGCAGGGGACGCGGGTTCGTGCCCCGGTCTGGGAGGATCCCACATGCCGCAGAGTGTCTGGGCCCGTGGGCCATGGCCGCTGAGCCTGCACGTCTGGAGCCTGTGCTCCGCGGCGGGAGAGGCCACAGCGGTGAGAGGCCCCCGTACCGCAAAAACAAAACAAAAAAACAAAAAAAGATCTTCTCTCTGAACAGCTTTCCTGTACACCACACAGCAGTGTTAGCTGTAGTCACCATGTGTGCGTTACATCCCCAGAACTTACTTATCATATGACTGGAAGTTTGTGACTTTTGACCACGTTCCTCCAATCTCCCGCCCCCGATACCCCACCTCTGGTAACCCCAAATCTGATCTGTTAAGATTCCATATAGCATTTGTCTCTCTGTCTGATTCCTTCACTTAGCGTAATGCCCTCAAGGTCCATCCATGTTGTCACAAAACATGATGGGATTTCCTCTTTCTTTTTTTATGGCTGAATAATATTCCATTGTTATGTGTACCACAATTTCTTCATTCATTCATCCATCCATTGACACTTAGGTTGTTTCTATGTCTTGGCTATTGTAAATAATGTTGCTATGAACATGGGAGTGCTTATATCTTTTGGAGTTAGTGTTTTTGTCTCCTTTGGAAAATACCCCGAAGTGGAATTGCTGGATCATATGGCAGTTCTGTTTTTAATTTTTTTTTTTTTCTAATAAATTTTTTCATACTATATTTTTGTTATTTTTTCCTTTCTTTTTTTGTGGTACATGGGCCTCTCACTGTTGTGGCTTCTCCCGTTGCGGAGCACAGGCTCCGGACGCAGGCTCAGCGGCCATGGCTCACGGGCCCAGCAGCTCCGCGGCATGTGGGATCTTCCCAGACCGGGGCACGAACCCGTGTCCCCTGCATCGGCAGGCGGACTCTCAACCACTGCGCCACCAGGGAAGCCTCCCTGTTTTTAATTTTTTGAAGAACCTCCATACTGCTTTCCACAGTGGCTGTACCAGTTTCAGTCCCACCAACAATGCACAATTGTTCTCTTTTCTCCATATTGTCACTGATGCTTGTTATCTCTTTTTGATGGTGGCCATTCTAACAGGTGTGAGGTGATAATCTCCTTGTGGTTTTAATTTGCATTTTCCTGATGATTAGTAACGTTAAGCATCTTTCATGTACGTGTTGGCCATTTGTACATCTTTTTCGGAAAAATGTCTATTTGGGGGCTCTGCCCAGGTTTTAATCAGATTCTTTTTTTTTTTTAATTGAAGTATAGTTGATTTACAATGTTATGTTAGTTTCTGGTGTACAGCAAAGTGTTTCAGATATATATCTGAATATACATATGTTCTTTTCCTTTATGGTTTATTACAAGATATTGAATATAGTTTTTTGTGCTATACAATAGGACCTTGTTGTTTATCTATTTTATTTATAGTAGTTTGTATCTGCTAATCCCAGACTCCTAATTTAACCCTCCCTCCCTCCCTCTCCCCTTTGGTAACCTTAAGTTTTCTATGTCTGTGAGTCTGTTTCTGCTTTGTAAATAAGTTCATTTATAATCTTTTTTTTTTTTTTTTTTTTTTTTGGCTGCATTGGGGCTTAGTTGATCTGCGGCATGTGGGATCTTCCCAGACCAGGGATCGAACCTGTGTCCCCTGCATTGGCAGGCGGATTCTTAACCGCTGCACCACCAGGGAAGTCCCTGCAGAATTTTTAAGGATGACCATTCTCACTGGTGTGAGGTGATACCTCATTGTAGTTTTGATTTGCATTTCTCTGATAATTATCGAAGTTGAGCATCTTTTCATGTGTCTGTTGGCCATCTGTATGTCTTCTTCGAAGAAATGACTATTTAGGTCTTCTGCTCACCTTTTTTGATTGGGTTGTTTGTTTGTTTGTTATTAAGTTGTTTGAGCTTTGTGTATATTTTGGAAACTAAACCCTTGCCAGCTGCATCGTTAGCAAATATTTTCTCCCAGTCAGTAGGTTGTCTTTTTGTTCTGTTTATGGTTTGCTGTGCTGTGCAAAAGCTTACAAGTTTGATTAGGTCCCATTTGTTTATTTTTGCTTTTATTTTTATTACCTTGAGAGACTGACCTAAGAAAACTTTGCTATGATTTATCTCAGAGAATGTTTTTTTGCCTATGCTCTCTTCTAGGAGTTTTATGGCATCATGTCTTATATTTAAGTCTTTAAGCCATTTTGAGTTCATTTTTGTGCATGGTGTGAGAGTGTGTTCTATCTTCAGTAATTTACATGCAGCTGTCCAACTTTCCCAGCACCACTGCTGGTTCTTTCTCCCATTGTATATTTTTGCCTCCTTTGTTGAAGATTAATTGACCGTAGTTAATTTCTGGGCTCTCTATTCTGTTCCATTAATCCATATGTCTGTTTTTGTGCCAGTACCACACTGTTTTGATTACCATAGCTTTGTAGTATTGTCTGAAGTCTGGGTGGGTTATGCCTCCAGATTTGTTGTTTTTCATCAAAATTGCTTTGGCAATCCTGGATCTTTTGTGGTTCCATATAAATTTTAGGATTATTTATTCTAGTTCTGTGAAAAATGTCATGGGTAATTTTGTGGGGATTGCATTAAATCTGTAGATTGTTTTGGGTAGTATGGCCATTTTAACAATATTAATTCTTCCAATACAAGAGGATGGGATGTCTTTGCATTTCTTTGTACCATCTTCAGTTTCCTTTATCAACTTTTTATAGTTCTCATCATATAAGTCTTTCACCTCCTTGGTCAGGTTTATTCCTAAGTATTTTATTTTTTTGTATGTGATTTTAAAAGGGATTATTTTTTTACTTTCCCTTTCTGATATTTCATTATTAGTGTAAAGAAATGCAGCCATTTCTGCATGTTAATCTCATATCCTGCTACCTTGTGGAATTCATTCATCAGTTTATGAAGTTTCTGTGGTGGCCCTGGCCCACCCTTCAAGGGCACTAGCAATGGGGCTTTTGTGGTGGACTTGGGCTCATTCCTGCACACACCCCTGGTTGTGGCTTGGACTACACTTCAGCCCCTTCAGGCTGTCTCCACGCAGCCAACCCCAGTCCTCCCCCTGCATGTGTCCTCTGAAGCCCGAGTTCAGACCCCAGTCCCTGCCTGCACCAGCAGATGCATCTAGGACTGGGGAGTGCAAGGGAGATGGCCAGGACCCTCTGCACGTCTCTGTGTCCTGCCTCCCGCAGTCCACCTGCTGTGCTCTCCTCCGGGTCTCTGAAGCTCCCTGTGCGTCCTGCTCATCTCGCAGCTGGTGAAGGAGGTTCCCAGGGTGAGGGCACCTTTCCGTTTTCAGAGCTCCCTCCCAGAGGCATGGGTCCCACCCCAATTCCTTTTTTTTTTTTTTTTTCCTTTTTGTCTTGCCTGGCTACGTGATGATCTTTCTTCCAGTTTTGGTTGTATGAGGTCTTTTGTCAGCGTTCAGTGGGTGTTCTGTGAGAATTCTTCCACATGTAGATGTAGTTTTAATGTATTTATGGGAGGGGGTGAGCTCCACATTCTTCTCTTCCGCCATCTTGATCTCCCAGCCTTAATCATATTCTTAATCTGTTTCTTTAATGTGTTTTTTTTTTGCTTTTGTTTTGTTGGGTTTTTAATTTAATTTTATTTATTTATTTATTTTGTGGTACGCGGGCCTCTCACTGTTGCGGCCTCTCCCGTTGCGGAGCACAGGCTCCGGACGCGCAGGCTCAGCGGCCATGGCTCACGGGCCCAGCCACTCCGCAGCATGTGGGATCCTCCCGGACCGGGGCACGAACCTGTGTCCCCTGCATCAGCAGGCGGACTCTCAACCACTGCGCCACCAGGGAAGCCCAATTTATTTTATTTTAGAGTGGCAAGAGTTTCTTATATATTTTGGATATTAACCCCTTATCAAATATATGGTTTGCAAATATTTTTTCCCCATTTGTTAGGTTGTCTTTTTGCTTTGTTGCTGGTTTCCTTTGCTGCCAGCAATATTCACCAAATAGCCCTTCATTTCTCAATGATTTGTAGGACTATTAGTGTCATATGTTTAGTGTTCACATATTAGTGGGTCCTTCCTGAGCTCTCTAATCACTTCCATTGGTCAGTTAGTCTAGTTTTGCACCTATGTTTTGCTTTGTTTTTTATTGATTGATTGATTGATTGATGGCTGCGTTGGGTCTTCGTTGTGGTGTGTGGGCTTCTTATTACAATGGCTTCTCTTGTTGAGGAGCATGGGCTCTAGGCATGTGGGCTTCAGTAGTTGTGGCTCACGGGCTCTAGAGCGCAGGCTCAGTAGTTGTGGCGCATGGGCTTAGTTGCTTTGTGGCATGTGGGATCTTCCCGGACCAGGGCTCAAACCTGTGCCCCCTGCATTGGCAGGCGGATTCTTAACCGCTGCGCCACCAGGGAAGCCCTGTTTTGCTTTGTTTTAAGAGGATGTCAATTCCCATCCCCCCTCCCACCCCAGATTTTCAGAAAGAATCTTGGATATATTTGGCTTTTTATTCTTCTATATAAATTTTGCAGTTTTTCAGATTGGATTGTGCCTGGGATTATAGGGATTCTTTAGTGAAGAATGGACATCTCTATTGTATTAACTCTATCCATAAATGTGGTACTTATACTAATTTAGGTCTAAAATTTTCTTTAGTACCTTTTATATTTGTTGCTGTTATAAATATTTCTTTTGTAAACCTCATTTTTGAGATTGCTGCTGGCATAGAGAAGTGAAGTTGGTATTTGTATGTTGATCTGATATTTACTACTTTTTCAAAATTCTTATTGATTCTAACAACTTGTCTTTAGAAGCTTTTTAGTCTTTTCAGTAGTCACAGTTTGTATTTCTGATGCTTATCATATGATATGTTTCTTTTTCTTACGGTGCAGTGTTGAATACAAGTGGTAATAGAAATCTTTTCTGGTTCATCATTAGGAGTAACGTTTGCTAAAGGTTTTTGAGGTCTCCTTTATCAGAATCGCAACATGACTGAGTACTGAATATTATTAACTGTGTTTCTACTTAATCCATTGGTGTGATAAATTGGTTTCATAACGTTTCTAATCTTAAAATTGCCCCTGCATTTCTGGGGTCGACCCAGCTTGAGCATGTGTCATGGCCATT
Organism: Lipotes vexillifer; assembly: GCF_000442215.2. Lineage (NCBI taxonomy): Eukaryota > Metazoa > Chordata > Mammalia > Artiodactyla > Lipotidae > Lipotes > Lipotes vexillifer. The sequence continues at coordinate 585,771 of NW_006791713.1, forward strand.
GTGAACGGCTGGATTTGTTTGGTATCAGGGTTACAGCACTTACTGGATCACCGTCCAACTCATTCTCTTTTCCTCTTTCTGTGGATCAGTTTGTATAAGATTGGTTGTTTTTGTTTTGTTTTTTGCTAGTTCAGTAGATCTCACGTGTAAATTTACTAAGCCTGGTATTTTCTTTGGGGGAAAAATTTTTAAAGTTTAAACAGTTAGTTATGGGAGTATTCAGGTTTTCTTTTTTCTTTTTTTCCTTGATCCAAATACAAAGATACATTTTTCTAATAATGCATTTATTAGAGTGGAATATATCTATTTCTTGTAATTTTGTTCCTAATATTATTTCAGAATACAGTTTTAATGTGAGAATGGTATATGCTCATTGGTGAAAATAATTCAAACAGTGCATGATGTTAAAATTCTCCAATAATCCATCATTTATCACTTTCTTGGCATCTGTTTATTCACGCGTAGACCTATATAGTACCTTTATATTATGATAATTTTATGTCATTAATTGGTGTTAGAAGTTATGTTTTTAATGTAAAAAATTAGGGGAGTCGTTCAGTGAATGGTTCAATAAAGTTATTTGTACTGTTTTCAGTAATGCTGCAGCAAATATTCTCATACACAAATCACCGAGTGACTCTCCTGTTAAGTAGACATTCTTAAATCAGTTCCGTTTTCAGTTAACCCCTCAAATGTGTCTTGGTCTAGGTAAGGCTACTTTTCACAGCTGCTCTTCCATGAATCGGGCAGCCTTTTAAAAGAGTGGATATGTCCTAGAGAGATAGAACAAAGGTAATAAGCATAGTCATGAAAACTATAATAGAGATTAATTTTTTTAATAATTTTTTGTTTCATGCCAAATTTCTGATGGCTTATAAAAAGAACATTTAGAATGAAACAATCTTTTCAGAACTTGCCAAAGACAATTAGAGTAGAAAGTCAAGCCTAGAGAAAAAGAGCAGTCTTGATATTCAGGCTGTAATATCTGTATATACAAGTTTGACTTTTTAGAAGGGGCTGAAGATACAGTTCCTTAGGAGGATCTCATGCAAAAAGAGGAAGCACACCTGCTTCTCAGAGGACTGTTTCCTAATAATAAGTAAAAAGAAAAAGAAAAAATCTCTTGCAAAGCTTCATATAGTGAATGATATGGAATCCTCAATCCCATGACAACAGATGATGCTTGAACAGGTTTTATTTGGTCTTTCTTACAACATTGTTTAACCCTCAGTATACCACCAGGGTCTAGTTTTTGAGTTTAGTTTTTGAACAGTTCTAACTATTTTAAATGTCAGTTTTTCATGACTTTTATTCTTTCTTAGAGACTTTAGAACGAAAAGAACATTTATTACCATGTAATTATCTTAGTATAAATCTAAAACACATTATGGATTTTTAGTGATCTGATTTCTCCCATATCTTGAAGCATTTTGCTATTTCATGATCTTGGGAGGTATTTCACCATTACTCATCAACTCCCATCCATAATAAAAAAGAGACTAAAAGAATAAGAAAATGGAAGAATGATAGAGTGACCTACAAGGATGGTATAGTAGTGAAATGAATCACCACAAATAGAATAAATGGCTACTCTTCATTATTTTTCAGTTTTCTAATTGCATTTTCCAAAATATAGCACAGTCTTTCAAGAAGTCTTGAGATAACCATTTTTTACGTTTTGTTGTTAATTGTTGTTTTTAACATTTCATTGGATGCTATTTGAAATCCAGAATTTTTCATTTTCTGCCCATAGAAACAAAGAAAAGGAAATTGTCAGAATAAGATGTTTCAGTGATAAAATGAATCAGAAGGTGAATGTAAAGAGACAGCAGCACTCTGAGCTGTAATAATGTTGGGAAAATTGATAGTATAAGTGAAATCTGAGACTGAGTTTTAGGTGCTCAGTTTTCTCAAGCTCAATAATTTATGAGCAAACAGTATATTTCCAAGGACAAAACGAAAATATGGCATTCCTGTCCAGTCAGTTATTCCATAGAAAACCTTCACCCAATATTTTGTGAGTTTAGAGTTTACTAAAGGATATTGACAGTATTTCTGTATCTTTTTTGATGTTCATGCAACAGCATTTACTTAATATGGTTTGTAATTGTATTGATGGTGAAAGCAGTATTTACAAAAGGGGTTGGAAGGAAATAAATGATGTAATGAATTGAATTGATCATTTTTATTGGTATTTATAAGCCTAAATGATTATGTTACTGCATTTATGGAACCAGGAATATGGCTGGCCTTCAACAAAATTATGAGCTGTCAAGGTTTTAAAAAGTGTAAAGCATTTTGATGCTTTGAGCTTTGAGCGAGCAGAGAGCCAGCATTAGTAGTAAGTTAGAACCTCCTAGAGTTAGATTTTGCAAGTACAGTTGGTCCTCATCATTTGTGGATTCCATATTTACAAATTCACTTCCTTGCTAAAAATCCTTTGCAACCCCAAAATCAGCACTTGTGGAACTTTTCATGATTATTCGTGGACATGTGTGTGCAAAGAGTGACGAAAAGTATGATCCGCCGGCTTGCTTGTTCCCAGCAGGGGTCAAGCCGGGTAGTCGCGCTCTGCGACTTCTTGTTTTCACCCTCACACCATAAACAGGTGTCCTTCTCACCGTCTCCAGTGCTTCATTTTTCACATTTTTGTGTGAAACGGCATTTTCCAAAATTCTGTCACAAAATATTGAAGTTCTTGCAGTGCAATGACTGATAGGATGATTTTGCTGTTTCCGATGGCCTCCAGGTGTTGTGCCCAAGTGCAGGGAGGGTGGGGTGAGCCTTAGGGAGAAAATGTGGGTGTTAGATGAGCTTTGCTGGACAGGCTGCTAGCCATGAATCAGCAGTGCATGTGAAATAAGGTGTCTGTACACAGAAACACACAGAAACAAGGTGGTTATTGACCTCTCCACCTGCGCATGGTGAAAGCTGCAGTGACCAGAGTATTAGCTAATTCAGTGTTTGCGGGGACTTTGTAGGACACAAACATCACAGGTAATAGTAAGAGTCCAGTATTCACAACGTGAACATGTCCTAGTTAGTTACATTCAAAGAATGTTGCCTGTTTTCAGTATAAACACTTTCAAGGCCAGAAAAATAGGAATAAAATTTGGGTTTGCTATTTTAAAATTCTTAATAAAATTATCTAGTGAAGTTTTTTTCACTTTCCCTTTAGTCTTATGTAAAGTTTTCACAAAATTACTTTCTAAAAAAATAATAAATTTATTTATTTATTTATGTTTGGCTGTGTTGGGTCTTCGTTGCAGTGCGCGGGCTTCTCATTGCGGTGGCTTCTCTTGTTGTGGAGCACGGCTCTAGGCGCACGGGCTTCAGTAGTTGCAGCATGCAGGCTCAGCAGTTGTGGTGCGTAGGCTCAGTAGTTGTGGTGCACGGGCTTAGCTGCTCCACAGCATGTAGGATCTTCCCAGACCAGGGATCGAACCTGTGTCCCCTGCATTAGCAGGTGGATTCTCAACCACTGTGCCACCAGGGAAGTCCCCACAAAATTACTTATAAATATTTTTTAAAAATTTAAAGGTTCATTTGATCCAGAATATGACAATTTTTCCTTTGTATTCCGTGGGTTAATAAAAGCAAAAGACATAAAACACCATTCACTGGAAGCAGTTCCTTAGGTGCTTGTGTATTCTAATCTGGAGGTGGTATCCTGATGGTCCAGCTTACGCTGGAATACTAGAAATAGATCTCCCATTACTTTCTTTTTTGAGTCATTGACAAATTGCTGAAATAACAGTTTGGGGTGGCGTTCTCTGATGGAGGTTCTAGAGTTGGTGTATTTGTAGGATGAGGCCTGTCTGTTTTGGAAACCAGGAGAGCAAGTTGTAGACCAGACCTGTAGACCTTTCATGTTCCTGGTTCCTGGTTCGCTGCCTATTAACAGAACATCTGAAACTGTGGATTGTGCCAAACAAAACCTTTTAAGGTCAAATACATAGCTCGAAGGCTCTGCTCCTTTATTTTTCACAAATTACTTACGAGAGATGCCAATATTAAAAACTGACCCCGGAATGTATGCTTATCTCTTGTGGCCTGTAGTGTATTTTCTGCAAGTGCTTTGCTTGCTTCTCACTTTTTTCCATTGGGTTGAGCTTGAAAGTCAGTGAATGGTATGTTACTTATGTTTTTGCACCAAACATGGTGCCTGGCACCTAAGTGTTCTGAGTTTCACTGAGTAGCGATCTAGTGAATTTGTGGATGGAGAAGACTGAATTATGGCCCCGTTACTAACTAATGGCAGAGTTCGGACGTGGATTCCTGCCAGCGTGTGAGAAGATGAGCAGAGCTGCCTGGCGTCCTCCATGTGAGCTCTTCCTCCTCAAGTGGCGGAATCCTTTACTCTGAAGCTGTGTTAGGACCCAGCCTGTACATGGTGGTCGCATCCAGGCCTGGCTCCTTCCAGTCCGTCTGCTCACCGTCCGCGGGGCTTCCCTGTGGGTCCTCACACATGCTGCGCTGTTCCCGAGTGTCCTCCTGCCTCTGTGCCCTCCTCTGGCTTCTTTCAGGCCCATCCTTGCCTTCCTGGTTTCTAATAAAATGGCAAGGAGCATCTGTGAAGCTCTCCCCATGTGTTCTTAAATATGCTAATTAGGCCAGTCTGTTCTCATCATTCTTCAGTTTTTCTAAAATCGTCTAATCTTACTTTAATCTAACAGTTCTCATCTTGACTACAGAAAAACATTAACATTATTTTTGTTTGAAAAACACATGATCTGCAAAGCGCTGAATGGCTAGTCTTTTACAGAAATAAACATTAATTCCTATTTGCCTAAGAATTTAGATTAAGTTAGAAAGATTTTAGAAAGTTTAATAAAAAGCCTACACATATTTACTGCAGTGTTTGAATTGATCAGTTAATTTTAAGACGAGCTCAGTTAGCTTGATCATTGATTAATAATTGGGAACCTTTGTTAAAGGAAAACCTGTAAACCTGTCTGTATGGCTGTGGGATGCTTGCTGTGATGTCCGTCTTACTCTCTGGCCATCTGTCTTGTGAATGTCCTTTGCTCTTAGCTGGATAAAGACGACATGGTGTACATGGAAGCATATGACAGACTGCTGGAGTCCTGGCTGACGCTGGTCCAAGACGACAAGCATTTCCATAAAGGCTTTTTCACCCAACACGCAGTTCAAGTGTTCAATTCCTATATTCAGTGCCACCTAGCAGCTCCCGATGGCACAAGGAATTTGGTAAGTTTTAAGCCAGATTGTAATTAAAAATCTATTTCATCATATAATAAATACTAGAAACATAGGTGAGCTCCTTCAGAGGACTTGCTGAGAGCATCAGATGGAGAGCAAAAGTCTAAACAGGTTCGTGTTTTGTGGGATGTGGCTTGTAGTTACCTTCATCTCCTTAGTTTTCAGTAACCCACCTGTGTCCTGCTAGTTGCCAGGTGATATCCAAAGGACTGTGGATCTTAAAGGTGTCAGATCTTTTCACTGACAGAAGTTGAAGTCTCTGGTGTGGGAGGTGGCTGGGAGGTGTGTGCTGGCTGTGTTTACGTGCAGTAGTGGGGGGGGCCACACCCCCACTCTTGCTCTTCGAGTTTCCCCCTTTTTGGTACCTGCCTGGGCAGCCGGCACGGCTCTGCTCAGCCTTCCTCTTCGCGTGTGGTGTTGCGGTTACGTGACAGCTCAGTCTTTATTTCTTTCATCGATAACAGACTGCCAACGGAGTGGCCTCTCGTGAGGAAGAAGAGATAAGTGAACTTCAGGAGGATGATCGAGACCAGTTTTCAGATCAACTAGCCAGTGTAGGAATGCTAGGACGCATTGCTGCAGAGCACTGTATACCTCTCCTGACAAGGTACACACAGTCCAAAGACACCCCATGGACAAATAACTGTCTATTCACAATCCCCCGGCGAGCACTTAAAGTGTTTAAAGACTTTAAACACCCCCTCCCCGTACCCCAGCACACGGAACAAATGGACAGAAACACACTCATGATTGCGTTCCTTGGCTTGTACATTTGGAGCCCAGGCACTACAGCATAGATGGCAGAGAGATTATGGAAAACATGGTATGAGAAGTGATGGGACCCGTATCAGTAACATCTTGGAATAACCGGTTTTCAAATGCCTGTTGTAATAAACCTTGACTGTTTGTAAAGCGATGTTTTAATTCTATGTCATAAACAATAAATCACAATTCTTATAGCGCCATGAGAACATTGTGTACATAATAAATATTTTTGTATATGTGTTTTGTGCTAACATCTTAATTTCTGCTGTCTAATAAGTGGCAATAAGTCGTTCTGGGTCTTTGCTTACTGAGCTTCATGAAGCCGTTGATATTTTCCTTCTTGTAGTTTATTAGAGGAAAGAGTAACGCGGCTCCATGGGCAGTTGCAGCGGCGGCAACAGCAGCTCCTCGCTTCACCTGCTTCAGGCTCTGCCGACAGCAAGGTGCTGGATGATCTGTATGAAGATATCCACTGGCTTATTTTAGTTACAGGTCGGTTGGTTGTTTCTTTGTAAAATGTAATTGCCAGCTGAGCAGTCTCAGCCTTAAGAGAAGCTTCATGAGTTAATAATGGTAGTTCATACATAGGGTTGACCTTGAGATCTGGATACAGCTGTCGTATGTCACAGAGCTGCGGATGCTCTTCTTTATAGTATTGGCTGGCATGTGTTCAGTGCCTGTTCTGTACCACATGTTTTATGTGGAATTCATTGTAGCCCCTGCATTAGTACTATTATTAGGTATTATGGTTGTCCTTGTTGCTGCTATTATTGCTATCATTATTAATTATCACCCCGTCTTATACGCAAAGAATCTGAAACTTGGAGACCAGCCCTGGTCACACTGGTGTTAATGTTTGGAGCCAGAGTTCAAATCCCAGCAGTCTGACTTTTCTTTGGGGTCTTCTTCTGTAACCATGTTGTCAGTGTTTCTGTATTTTAAATAATCAGGGAAAAAAAAAACACAACCTTAATGTTTGGAAAGGCATTCCCAAATATTGACTTTTGATAAAGATAATAGTAGAATTCCTATTAACTTTACAGAATATAGTACTGAAAATTATTAAAAGATCACAGAGTAAAAAGCCTACATGTCAGTATGAATTATAAAATTGGTGAATAAAACTTTTGTCCTTTGTCCTTTCCTGTGTTTTTTGAGGGTTAATTATCTTAGAAACAAAGTTTCTTCTCATCAAACTTGAATGAACATATTAACATTTATAATTTATTTTTGCATCAATTTATATGGTGTATATAAATCAGATAAAACTGAAAACATTTATAGTGCAATTTGTTAAATGTAGATTGTTAAGTGTTCATTTTTAATTCTTTTTAAACTGAAGGCTACCTCTTAGCTGATGATACTCAGGGAGAGACTCCGCTAATACCTCCAGAAATAATGGAATATTCCATTAAGCATTCATCTGAAGTTGACATTAATACAACACTTCAAATTTTGGGATCTCCAGGAGAAAAGGCTTCTTCCATCCCAGGGTACAACAGAACAGATTCTGTGATTAGGTAATATGACCTCTATAGCTGTGCTCTTGTAATTTATTCTGTTTTATAAGTTCTGAGTTGACGGGTAGATGACTCGAGTGACAGGCGGGTTGTAAAGCTGACACACGAAAGAAGATAAAACTCGGAGAAGCCTTGAAACAAACAAGGATGGCAAGTACTCAGCACACTTAAGCGGTGCCACTCTGGTGGGAATTGACAGCTGTGTCCAGTACCGAGGAGGACAAGTATAAGATTATTCTGGATGCAGTGAGGCATTGAAGGGACATTTGGTCTAATTCCTGCAAACACATCCCTTGACCATCAGAAAGCAGTGCTAATGCGGGTTCAGGCACCTGAATGAAAGCACAAAGAATGGGAAATTCTTAGAAACCAGGTGAACGTGAACACGTATTTATTGTTCAGGAAGCTGGAATGACTTTCCAGTGGCTTTCCTGGCCTCTCATAAAGTAGAAATATTTGTCCTGAGTGTGTGTGAACCTTGAGAGCCCTGTCATAAGATGGCAGTGTGCCTCAAATGAAAGAATTCACTGTGATCTTCCTGAAAGGAGTGGTAAAACTTCCATTAATTCTTGATGGTGAAGTTAAGGAGGGATGAACGTGAACTAAATATCCTCCTAAAAGTGGATTTGAAAACAGCAATTTAAGTTTCAGCATCTTAAACTTTAAATTTAGGTTGCAGACAGAATAATGACATAATATTGGTTTTTGTCTGTTTCAAAATCATGAACTCAAACAAGGGGCTGTCCCCTCATTCTTTTTATTTTAATGCAAAATAACATAGATACCATTTAAACCTGTGCAACAGAAAATATGTTTTTTTTTTTTAATTAAACTGTTAAGTGGATATCAAGGAAATGTTTGGGAATTTATTTCCTTTATTGTTGCATTCTCTGATTTGAAATAAAATGTCAATGTCAATGCTCTATTGGAAAAGTTTTATTTCTTCCTTTTGGGATTGCTTTCGGCATTAGATGGAGTAATTGCTTTGGTTTGGTTCATGGTGAATGTTAACTGCGGAGTCAGTTCATTTCAGGGTGCTGTCCTGTTGTGTTCTGTGTCACTGTTCTTGCCTGGGCAGTACCCTCAGGAATGCTTTCCTTGTATTTTCAGTGCTTTTTCCATTTTTGCCAGTCTTGGGTATCAGTGAGGGAGCAAAACATTTTGGTGCCTGAGAGCAAAGCCTGTGAAGGGTTGAGGTGGGGACCGGAACAACAGGAGTCACCGTTGTTCTTCAGTCCAAAGAGCGAGTGTGACATTGAACGGCAGGAGGGAGACAGGCCTTGTTTACTAAGAAAGTGGTTCGCATTTCTTGAAAGAAATCATCATTTGACAAGTAACTATCGAGTGCTTACTCTGTACCAGGCACTGTTCTAGAGCAGACAGATTGCTCCCCCTTTCAAGCTCCTCGTGTGGGGGAGGGAAGAAGTAAGGGAATGGCGCGGTTGTTAGCAGACTGTCAGTGCCGTGGGAAGGAGGCCGGCTGCCCGAGGGCCAGGTGTGCAGACCTCAGGGTGTTACAGACCTGTCGGTGTTACAGGGTGCCGCCAGCGTGAGCTTTACTCCGCGTGCTTGAGGGACCCCACTGTTCTAAAGACGCCTCCCATTCATTTATGTGAACGCGTTTTCTCGGTGCTCATATCTATTGAAATGAAAAACAGGAATCAAATTACACATGGACTAATTTGGAAAAATCAAACCCTGCCACATTAATCTTATTAAGATACATCCGTTTTATTTACTTATTTTAATTTTTTAAAATTGCAGTATAGCTGGCCTACAATATTGTGTAAGTTACTGGTGTAGAATGTAGTAATTCACAGTTTTTAAAGTTTATACTCCGTTTATAGTTACTATAAAATATTGGCTATATTCCCTGTGTTGTACGTAAAGTTTCATTTTTAATAAATGTGTTTAATAATTTATTTAAATTTGTGTGATATTTTGCTCAGTTGTGTACTACTAAGTTTTGTAACGATAACTCAATCCAGAAGACATTTTTAACACAGTCTTATCACTGGAAATTTTTAAAAATTATATTTTAATATCTATACATACTTGTTTCAGAGAAGTATATGGTGTGATCGATAAAGCGAGTATAAGAAGTTTATTATATTAGGATAATAGTCTGTGGGGAAATGAAATAGGAATAAAAATTTAAGGAGAAAAAGAAACAGTGTAAAGCTTCCAACTGTGAAAGAAAAACTTGTTTCTCTTTCACATGGATGGTGATGGGTATCAGAATTCTAGGATAGTGAAATCCCAGTGCGTCCATTTACATGGTTACCGTGATCGCTTAGTGCACGTTCTGAGAGGCTGCAGATTACATCATTTAAGCTCTTTATTCTTACGGGGAAAATTTGAGACTTCAACTTAAAATGCATTGTGAGGTCGTTGGCTTAGTTTTGCTCACATACACTCAAATCATTTTTAAAACTTCGAGCACTGTTGGCCATAGCGAGTGTATGTAGTGAAACAAGAAGACCTTAAACCCACCTGTGTAAAGAAGGTGGTCAGAGAAGGGGGGATGTCGCCAGCTGCGAAGGAGGTAGCAGTGGGTCAGGGGCTGAAACTGCCCTGAGGTTTCACAGCAGGGAGATGGCTTCACTCACCCTGAGAGCAGCGATGAAAGCAGCGTTCCTGCCTTAGCGCCGATATTCCTAGAATGGTGTCATGATGGGCTCTTTCGCTTAAGTCCTTTGCTTCTTTGCCTTTTAGCTAAAGTCAGGTTAAATATAGATCCCTTGTGCCCCCCTTCCAGACCCAGAACAAGGCCTTTTTTTTTTTTTTTTTACTGGTCTGCATATCATCTGTGTTAACGCTGCTCAGCATATGAATTCCGTAGTGTAGAAGGGACAATGCATGCACTTATATGTAGGTAATTCTAGCAACATTTTTATTTAAAAATAATGTTAAAAGTCGAGTTTGTTAGGAAATAAATAGGACTGTCAGATTTAGAGACAAGACTGAATATTCAGAACATTCTGGATAAGTCACTGACCCGTCCCCACACCATAAAATGACCAGTGTCCGTGGGTTTTAAGTAGCTTTTAACTGTGTGCATTTCTCTGTTTTGAACCTGAAAAATCTCTTTAGACTGTAGTGCTGAGACTCGCACGTATAATCACAGCCCAACAGAGGCCATGACTAGTCTAGCCATGACTCTTCCTTTTCTTTTCTCCTGCTTCTTGAAAGGTCAGCAATAAAATGGGGCATTTGCCTCCAACCCTCTTGAAGAAAATTTCAGAGTTGAGAAACAGAAAAGGGCTTTTTAGGAAAAAAAATACGGTTAGACAGCCAATGAACTGATAAAGGAATAAATGACTTCCTTTTTGTACCTACAGGCTGTTGTCTGCTGTTCTCAGAGTTTCAGAAGTTGAGTCTCGGGCAATAAGGGCAGATCTCACACACCTGCTAAGCCCTCAGATGGGCAAAGATATTGTTTGGTTTCTAAAACGCTGGGCAAAGACTTATCTCCTGGTGGATGAGAAACTGTACGATCAGGTCAGAATGTAAAACCGTTTGATTTCGTTTGGATTTATGAGGATGGGAATGATAGAAATGAGAACGTTTTTCTTGGTGATTTTCTCATCAGAATGTGAGTAAGAGCTGAGCATCTTCCACACTGGAGAAAACTGTGTGGACAGCGTGCGGTTTTGTTAACTTTTCCTAGAGCATATCATGTGATTTCTGCTTATTTTAACCTATATTAAGTTCAGAGTACTGTTTGGGAATGGATTAATTTATGTTCTTTGTATTTGGTGTGAATATGTGACTGTGTATGTAACATGAGAATAATTAAAGCTAATAGGAAAACCACACTGGGAAACGTCAGTGGATTGATGATGTTCCTTTTTGGACTTTGGAAATGAACACATTTAGAAAATTGGTGTGAAGTAAGCAGCACTTAAGATTTAGTGCAATTTCAGTTTGATTTCTCTACGGGGTTTTCTGGTTTTGTTTTCTTTCCTTTTTCCAGCAGATCTTTCTTTCTGACCTTAAAAAATTTGTTTTCTCTGAAGATAAGCGTGCCATTCAGTACAGCATTTGGAGCAGACACAGAGGGCTCTCAGTGGATCGTTGGCTACCTCTTGCAGAAGGTCCTCAGCAACCTCTCGGTGTGCAGCAGTGAGCAGGACCTCGCAAATGACACGGTGCAGCTGCTCGTCACCTTGGTGGAGAGAAGGGAGAGGTGAGCTGACGGGTGTGACTTCAGTGGGGTCTTTTCAAGTGGTGAATGGCCTCACGGTCCTAAGGTCTAGGTAGACCCTGCGTTTTCGGAGCAATGTGTTTTAAAAAATATATCATAGTCTTGTCACAAATGCAAACAGGGCTTTTCCATGTTACGACTGAAGATTGCATAGATGTTCAAGGATTTGTCATCAAAGAATCTTTATGAGTAACATATGTATTTAATTTAGTAATTTACAGTTTTAATATAGAACAGTCTTATTTGAATTTTCAGCTATCGCATTAGTATTATCCCATTTTAAAGATGAGAAAAACTGATAATTTGACAATTAATAATTTAATTTTGCAAAGTAAAATTTTTAGTGCTTTCTACAACAGATCCTGGAGATGTTTTCAGTTTTCTTACTGCATAGGAAAATGATTGTTATTACTACTGTCATTGGCTACTATTTATTGAATTCTTGTAATTTATCAGGTACTGTTGCAAACACTTCATATGTAGTATCTGATTTAATCATTTCATCAGTCTCAGCCATGAAATTTAGGGCTGTTACTACTGTTGTTATCTTTATTTTACAGATCAGGAAACTGATAATTAAGAGAGATTAAATAAACTTTACATTGACAAATGGCTAATTGGGTCCGAATACAAGACTCCAAAGTCTATACCAAGTTGTCTGTGCTGGACTTTAAACAGAAGTTGAAACTCGTAGCCCTGCACTTTGTTTACTTAGTGCACATGCAGTGTGAGCAAGTAATGCGTCTTGTCTCTCCCTGCAGGGCAAACCTGGTGATCCAGTGTGAAAGCTGGTGGAACCTAGCCAAGCAGTTTGCTAGCCGAAGCCCACCTCTGAACTTCTTGTCCAGCCCTGTGCAGAGGACGCTGATGAAGGCACTTGTCTTGGGGGGCTTCGCTCACATGGACGCAGAGACCAAGCAGCAGTACTGGACAGAGGTAACCATTCCCCTGCCTTTGACGGCTTTTCCGCGTCGCCCTGCCGGGGTTTCATCTATGTGTTGCCGCAGACGGTTTGTGGAAACATAGCTTTTCTGGTGTTTTCCCTCCTAACGAGTGGGTTGGCACTTTTGGTTTGTCTGACCTGCTGACCTGCTTGCGTGAGGACGTTGAACGCTGTCGAGTGCCCAGTAGTTTAGACACCTTTTCCCCAACGCGAATGACAGCCTGAGCTGGTGTGTTGCTTCTCCATGAAGCACCCGTGACATGTTCCTTTGTCTTGGACAAGGACATGCAAATTAACCACTGTGTTGGCTTGCTAGGGCTGCTTTGACAAAATACCACAAACTTAGTGGATTAAACAACGGAAATTTACCGTCTCACGGTTCTGGAGGCCAGAAATCCGAGATCAAGGTGTGGGCAGGGCTGGTTCCTTCTGAGGCTGTGACGGAGGGCCTGGGGTTCCCAGCCTTTCCCGGAGCTCCTGGTGCTTTGCTGGCAGTCTGCGGCATTCCTCGGCTTGTGGGGG
>NW_006791713.1:600117-666606 GCF_000442215.2 Lipotes vexillifer
GGCATTCCTCGGCTTGTGGGTGCATCACCCTGATTCCCCTGCATCTCCGTGTGCCCATGTCTGTTCCAAATTTCCCCTTCTTATAGGAACACCAGTCATACTGGGTTAGGGGCCCGCCCAAAGGACCTCATCTTAATAACTAATTACATCTGAAACAGCCCTATTTCCAAATAAGGTCATGTTCTGAGGTACCAGGGGTTCGGACTTCAACACATCAATTTTGGCGGGGTGTAATTCAACCCATAGCCACCACCCTGGACACGTCGTCTTATATAATAAGGTTTAAATTGGGAACCAAGAGTTACCCAGTACATGTAGGTTGCCAGCCTGTAATCCCTGTGACTGGATGCCCTTAGTGTCGAGAAAGGGCACAGTAACAGAAATAGGCAGTAGTCTGCGACTTCAGAGCCAGAATGAAAATCAGCCTGACCATGTGTTTCCAGTTTAAATCATTTATTTTCATACGTGCAGCTTTAAATAGAATTAAGAGATCCTCTTCATGAATATGCCTGTTTACTCTCATACCCAGGGGAGTTGGAAGGGGAAAAACAGGCTGGAGCTTTGTGTTGGTCTTCACCCAGTAGGACAGAGGTTGGACATTGCAGCCCACAGACCAAATCTGGCCTGCTGTTTTTATAAATAAAGTTAAAAAAAAATATCTATTTAGGGCTTCCCTGGTGGCGCAGTGGTTGAGAGTCCGCCTGCCGATGCAGGGGACGTGGGTTCGTGCCCCGGTCCGGGAGGATCCCACATGCCGCGGAGCGGCTGGGCCCGTGAGCCATGGCCGCTGAGCCTGCGCCTCCGGAGCCTGTGCTCCGCAACGGGAGGGGCCGCAACAGTGAGAGGCCCGCGTACTGCCAAAAAAAAACAAAAAAAAAAACTTTATTCATATATTTGGCTGTGACGGGTCTTTGTTGCGGCATGCGAACTTCTAGTTGTGGCACGTGGGATCTAGTTTCCTGACCAGGGGTCGAACCCGGGCCCCCTGCATTGGGAACGTGGATTCTTAAGCCACTGGACCACCAGGGAAGTCCCTATAAATAAAGTTTTATTGAAACACAGTCATGCTTAACCGATTACGTCTTTTCCATGGCTACTTCTGCACTGCAGTGAAATCGTAATTGAATAGTTGGGCCAGAGATAGTATGTCCTGTAAAGTGTAAAAGATTTACCCTCTGGCCCTTTATGAAATATCTTCTTCTTTTTTTTTTTTTGCTAATGGGAAAGAGATGAAGATAGTGGCAGAATCCTGTGAATGGCGTCGAGGAAGTCTTTTTTTTTCTTCTTTTGAACTTAAATTACTTAAGGAAGTATGATGATAGCATGCACTTATATTCTTTTCCATAAGTAATTATTTTTTTTCAGTTTTACTGAGATGTAATTGACATACATCATCGTGTAACTTTAAGGTGTACAGCATAATGGTTTGACTTACATATATTGTGACACAGACAGCATCCGTCATCTCATAGATACCAAAAAAAGAAAAAGAAAAAAAAATAATTAAGGAGCATTTTTTTCCTTGAGATGAGAACTCTCCGATCTCCTCTCTTCACTTTCCTACATCTCATATAGTCATCATGATGTACGTTACATCCCCAGGACCTTTTTTTTTTTTGCGGTACGCGGGCGTCTCACTGTTGTGGCCTCTCCCGTTGCGGAGCACAGGCTCCGGACGCGCAGGCTCAGCGGCCATGGCTCGCGGGCCCAGCCACTCCGGGGCATGTGGGATCTTCCCGGACCGGGGCACAAACCCGCATCCCCTGCATCGGCAGGCGGACTCTCAACCACTGCACCACCAGGGAAGCCCCCCAGGACTTATTAATCCTGTAACTGAGAGTTTGTATCTTTGTCTTCCTCCCTCCTCGATTCCACGTATAAGTGAGATCGTACAGTATTTGTCTTTCTCTGTCTTATTTTACTTAGCATAATGCCCTCAAGATCCATCCATGTTTTCATGAGTGGCACGATTTCCTTGCTCTTTATGGCTGAGTAATATTCCATTGTATATATGTACCACATCTCCTTTATCCATTCATCTGTCGATGGACACGGGTTGCTTCCGTGTCCTGGCTATTGTAAATAGTGCTGCTATGAACATAGGGGTGCGTGTATCTTTTCGAATTAGTGTTTTCACTTTTTCAGATAAATATGCGAGGTGAAATTGCTGGATCCTATGGTAATTCTATTTTTAATTTTTTGAGGAACATCCGTACTGTTTCCAAAGTGGCCGTACCAATCTGAGTTCCCACCAACAGTGTACGAGGGTTCCCTTTCCTCCACACCCTCGCCAGCACTTGTTATTTCTTGTCTTTTTGATGGCCATTCTGATAGATGTGAGGTGATATCTCATTGTGGTTTTGATTTCTGTTTTCCCGTTGACTGGTGATATGAGCACCTTTGCATGTGCTGTGTTATTTGTTTGCCAGAAGTTAGGATCACCTTCAAAGTGGGGCTTGTAACATGTGGTTCAGGTATTTTTTTGTTTTTTGTGCTTTTTTGCCTCCAACAATTAGAAATGTTTTGGAAAGTAAATATTTACCCACGTTGAAGAAACTAAGCATGTGAATCAGACTTTTAAAAAATTCACGCTTTATTTTTGTAGGTTCTTCAGCCTCTTCAGCAGCGATTCTTAAGAGTGATAAACCAGGAAAACTTCCCGCAGATGTGCCAGCAGGAGGAGGTGAAGCAGGAGATCACTGCCACGCTGGAGGCCCTGTGTGGCATTGCTGAGGCTACCCAGGTTGACAATGTAGCCATCCTTTTTAACTTTTTAATGGACTTCCTTACCAATTGCATTGGATTGATGGAAGTTTACAAAAATACCCCCGAGACTGTCAATCTCATTATAGAAGTTTTTGTTGAAGTCGCACATAAGCAGATATGCTATCTCGGAGAGGTGAGCGCGGTCCACTTTGCTACCTTCCAGATCAAAACTCCTGATAGCTATAACAGAATGATAGCTACTTTGCTTCAGATTGAATGAACGTTATTTGAAATAATATTTCTATGCCTCCAAAAGATTTTTCAAAAGAACTCAGAGTTCAGAGGAAGGCATATTGAATGAATGTAAATTCTTGCCCTAAAAATGTTAATAATGAGGCATTTCTTTGGGCTAATATGTTACTCTGTCAAACTCATTCACGTGAGGAATATTTGATAGAACAAAATGGATTATGGTAGAAAATTTTAATAAATTTCTCTGTGGTGGAACCCTAGGACTTTAGCATTTTAAGTGGCAGTTTGCATCTTTGTTTTGTAAGTCAGATGAATGTTCAGATACACTAAGTTCTTTTATATTCAGTCAGCAAAGATGTTCCTGATTTGTGTGTTTGTTGTTGTAGATCAAAGGAGCCTGCTTAAAAGTGAGGTTACATTTGGTCAGTGTTACAAAGGTCGTCACAGGTGCACTGTTCAGAGGTCAGGCTAGTGCCGTTTATTCTAATGCTTGGTGCTCTGTGCTTCTGCACCTTGAACCATTTTACAGCTTAAAATAATCCACGTCGTACAAGAAGTTGAACAGCAGGAATAAAGCGGTTCTGTTGCCAAAATTATATTGTCTTTCTAGTAGGCACAATCTAATGCACACAAAAAGAGTGTCAGATTTTATTGTTAGAAAACTAATGTTTTAAATATAACCGTAATCTACGCTTTCTCATTTTTGTCAGTGCTGTAATGTAGTTTACGACAAGCGTTAGAGCTGCTGTTGGAATTCAGAGTAAATTTATTGGATTACATCTTGGACTTCTGTAGTGTTTATGTCTGTTCCCCAGCCAGGCTCCCCCAGCAGCCTGACCTCTGCCTGCTTTTTCCCAGTCCAAAGCCATGAACCTGTACGAGGCGTGCCTCACCCTGCTGCGCGTGTACTCCAGGAACAACGTGGGGCGGCAGCGGGCCGACGCCCCCGCGGAGGAGGAGGAGCAGTACCAGGACCTGCTGCTCATCATGGAGCTCCTCACCAACCTCCTGTCCAAGGAGTTCATAGACTTCAGCGACACGGGTAGGTGCGCTGCGGCTCCCGCGCTCGGCCTCTAGGCCTGCGCTTGCTTCTGTCCGAGCGAAGCAGTGCTTGCAGTTTGTGACACCCCACGAGGAGGGTCCATTCACAGAACAGGCGGGAGCCAGTCCCCGCGGCCGCGGGCAGGGCGGGACCAACAGCCCTGTGTGCCTGGCCCTCCTCTGGTAGAGATGAAAGTGCTGGTGTCTTCCCTGTCCCAGGCTCCTAGCCAGTGCCGGGCACTGTCCCTGTCACGGCAACATGAGTCTGGTGCCACTGGTGCTTGCGTTTTAGAGGTGAGGAAACAGGCCCAGGAGTTTACACCACTTGCCTGCAGATGTGCAGCTCGCACACCCCAGCGTCTGACTTCAGAGGCCAGTGTCCAGAGCTCGCTTTACTGACGAGTTCCCCCTCTGTGTCCTCTGAGGAAGCCCCAGCCCTGTGCCCACTGCAGCCTGGGAGCCACTGGACTTGGGGGCTGACAGGCGACACTCCGAAGCCCTAACCTGGGGCTCCCCAGCAGCATGACCTTGCGGAGCCTGTTGCCTTCCTGGGCCTCCCTTGCTGTTACAGGGGCTGTGACGATCGGTGCCTGGCAAACTGTGTTCACGATGTGCCGGCAGGTACCTCTGGTGCCTGCCGTTGCCGTTCTCGTCACCGCTGTTGTCACAGGCGGGCGTGTCCGGGTGCCCGGAGCCTCGCGTGCCCGCAGCTCTCTTTCACCGCCTCTTGCCCACTGCCTGCCTAGCCTCAGGACACAGGGACCTCCAGCTCCACGGGGAAGATGTGCTGTCCACGTCTCCTCCCCGGGCTGAGCTGCCCCCGGGCAGTGGGTGCTGCTGCCCCTCCCTCTTCCGACCCCTTCTCACCCCCTGCGCTCAGCACACCTGACACTGGACATGTTCTTCTCTGTTCCCTCCACCGGTTCACCTCCCTTGTTCACTCAGCAGAGGTTTCTGGCAGAGCTGCCCTGTGCCAGGCACCATCAGCTTCAGCCCAGGAGCTTTACTGCCCTGGACGGCTGACAGTCAGGGCACCAAGGTGAAGGGCTTCCGCTGCCACTGTTTCCAGGCCCAGCCACTCGTGCGGGTGTCCGTCCCAGGCTTTCTGATTCCTTCAGGCCGGGGTTGCTTCACCTTTTCTAGATCAGATGTGCCTCTGAGGCCTCAAGTTGTTCTGAGCCTTTGCCTTGAAGGGTGTGTGTTACATGACCCGCTGAGCTTCACATGCCGTGTTAGTTGATTTGTAGACTTTCCAGGGGTGTAAGGACCAGGGTAAGAGCCCTGTACCCTGATGAACTGACTCTCAGTTAAGAACTGATATTGAGAGGGATGGGAGAACTTTGTATGAAGGGCATCTGGAGGGGACAGAAGCCCTCTCAGGCTCCCCTGGGAGCGAGCTGTGGAGTAAACAGTATGGGTGAGTGTGGACGGGCAGGTTTTCAAAAGAAAAAAGCAGAAGGATTGAAATCGTAATACAATGTTAGAAAAGAAATTGAGGCCAAAATGCTCAGGATTGAAAGTACAAAATAAGGGCACGAAGAATAGAATAAGGTGGATAGGGTTGAGGTCTAGAAAAAAGAAAATGAAGACAATTAAAATAGGAAATGATAAAGCAACAGGTAAAATAGATGGTAAAAAGGGAGAGAATATTTTTAAGTAATTATTCAAAAAATAAAATACAGATAATAGGTGAGATAAGGGAAAATATTTTAAATATTATGAAATAAAATTAACATACCAGGTGAGATATAAAAGCATAACTGAAAGTGAGCCTCTGCACGACATGCTTGAGCCCCTGGCAGAGCCCGTGGCCGCAGAGCTGGGTCCCATAACCCAGGCCAGGAGCCATCTCTCGAGCAGACCCAGCGGCGGTGGCCAGCCTGCCGTGGCCCCTACCCAGCAGGCCCAGGCTTCGTACTGGATGGATCCAGGCTCGCCATGCCCGGCTTTGGAAAATGGGATTCTTCCAGCTAGAACTGAGGCTCTTGGAGAAAAGTACAGAATTAGGCTGAAAAAGTGGTTTTTAAGTAGAAGTGCTTTTTTACACTTTGTCCTTTTTCCCCCCCCTTGTTGTGAAAGTAAATACGCTCATAATAGAAAAAATTTGAAGTATAAGGACAGAAAAATCACCCATACTTTGACATAATCCAGAGTAATTGCATTTTGTTAATTTCCCTTTTGGTTATTTTGTATAATTTTTTTGTGATTATGCTCCAAATATAATTTTATATTCTGCCTTTTTCATTAATGTATTATTAGCCTCTTCCTTGTCATTAAAATTTTTCATGACTTTTTGATGGCTGCGTGGTAATCCACATTTTGGAACCTAACCCTGTTTTTGTAATATAGGACATCTGGAGTATTTACAACTTTGCTGTTACAGTGATTAACTAATTAATTCTGTGGATGAATCACTGTCTAAATTTATGTTTATATCCTTACTATATACAGTGCTCAAAAGTCTCATATTACATTGCTTTTGAGGGTAACTGTCGCACTGTATCCTCACCACCATTTAAATGTTATCATTCAGAAGTCGCTTGTAATCTAATGAATCAGAAGTAGTGTCTTCAGAAACTTGGTGTTGCTTTTGCTTAACGATTGGATCCAACTTGTTTTTTTTCATTGGGCTTATGGTTTTGTTAGGTGTTTGTTTGTGGATTTTGGTCCTTTATCTGTTTAGGTTTTAAGATTCTGAGTAATTTATATGCCTCATTTATGGATTAAGGGTAATAACCCTTTGTCATATTGGTAGCTTTTTAAAAAAAAAAACTTCCTTTTTTTATGCAATATTTAATTCCTATATTTACCCCCATTCCTTTCCAGCTTAGAAAAATCCCACACACCTAGGAGAAAAGTGAATAGTACTGTGGAAATTATTTAACTCACAGTATGACCAGTGTGTCAGTGGGGTCAATTTTACTTGTCAAAAAACATTGATTAAGTGTTAGTTTTACTTTCATCGTCGTAGAATGATAATGTAAACACAGAATATCTGCATCCAGTATTCAGACCCTAAACAGTACAACACGAAAGGCTGTATTATCCTCTTGTAGATTTATTTTGTCTTGGGGGCTTGACTCCACTTTCACTTTCATGCAGGAGAACATACCCACCTTCGTAGGTTTATTGATGTTACAGCTGTAAGACTGCGTTGTTCTCACTTTATAGATGAAGTGTTTAGGGGTCAGGAGCCTGGGCCAGCAGCAAACAGATCTGTGTCGGCAGCCGATGTTGTGTTATATGGAGTGAACCTGATTCTGCCCTTGATGTCACAGGACCTCTTGAAGGTAAGTGAAGAGAGGAATGTGAACATTAAAACCGCATATGCTTGAACTCGAAGGTTCAAGATATTTCAGGCACGAATACACGTCCGATTTAATTAAGGGGGCCATTACCTACTCATCTGTTACGTGTGTGTGGAAATAAAGTGTTTGTGTTGTTGTTCTGTGTCCTTCACACCCATGCCTTCCCTGGAGCCCTGCACTCACTGATCCCTCAGTGTCAGGGAAAGGCTGGTTCTTCTCGAACCTGAGTGCCGATGTTCGCGGTTTTGATTCCCTCGTCATTTGTCGTTCAGCAAATACAGGAAGTTTCATGTGTAGTGTATTTCTCTGGTGCTTTGCCAACATCATTCTCAGGCTGAGGGTTTGGGCAACAGAAGGCATTTCCCAGCCGCTCCGTGGAGAAATGGGATGGTAAGAAACCAGGGCTCATACAGCTGGTCAAGTTCCGTACGTTCTGACCGTACTGGGCCTTGGTTTCTCTCACTGGTTGATGTCAAGGGTGTGGTGGTGATGAGGCTGCCCTTTCTCCCACTCTGAGTACCATTGAGGGAGGGTCTCTTCTCCTGCGTCGTCAGGAGGTGGGAGGTTGGAGAGGAAGAGTGAGGTGGACAAAATAGAAGGGCAGAGGGAGGGGGCTGGGGAGGAAGCAGGACTGGGAGGGGCCTGTGCAGTTGAGGGTCAGAGTGAGAGCTGTTAGGTTCCCAGCGCGCGGCTGTGACTGTAGGCTTGTCCCTCCTGGAGAAGTGTCTCTGCGGAAAGCAGCCAGCAGGATGGGAAGTTTAGGAAGCTCTGTGTATTGATTTGCTTTTCAGGTTTTTTTGTTTTTTGGCGTTTATTCATCAAATAAACCGTTAGACATTTAGATGTGTATTTTCTTAAATGAGGTTAGCTGTAGATTACCTGCTTTTTACCTCAGTTCTCCAGGACTGTGCAACCAGTAAATAGATATTGGAAGTGTGCAAGACTGAATACTCCGTTCTAATCATAATTTTAACAGTTGGTATTATGTTCTTGAATTTTTCCAACATGCTTGAATGCAAATGAATACATTTGCGAAATGGTTTTATTCACAGGTCATTTAATAATTTGAGATTTGGCTGCTTTGTTCACTTTTTCAAGGTAAACATAGAATATCTGGAATTGGCTGTGGCTTTTGTAACTATCCAGAAGATGACTGTTTCTGCTACGTATTACTTTCATATTAGTTACTAAAGTGTTCCCGTTCTTGTAACTCATTTTTACATTTAATTAGGTCTTTCTGTTTTCTATATCCTGTATATGTTTTAAACAAATCATTCTACTTAGAAGCTTGATGGTTATTACTTTATTCCATTAGTGAAAACAAGTTAGATATCGTTAAACATCTAAATATTTAATATTTCTTTTTCAGTTTCCAACCCTTTGTAATCAATACTACAAATTAATCACATTTATCTGTGAGATTTTTCCTGAAAAAATACCACAGCTTCCTGAAGATCTTTTTAAAAGTCTGATGTACTCGTTGGAACTAGGAATGACATCATATCCTTTGAGTGAACATCGTGATCACTTGTCACTAGAGAAAAAGAGGTTGCTAGAAGAAAAGTTTTAAAATTTGTATTTTTTCTTTTGTGGTTCAGTCTTATTTCTTTAAAAAGCAGTCATGCCTATAGCTGCCCTACTTCTGTGTTTCTTTCATTAACCTGCCCCCTCGTCCTCCTTTCACAGACCCAGAGGCGTTCAGCCCCTGGCCCCAAAGTCACTGTCTCATGGAGCCCAGGTAGTAGTGCCACGTCCTGTTGCCGCGTCTCTGATCTTTACCACTTGGTTGTGTGCATCACAGTCAGAACACACACAAACCTCCAGTCCTGGGCCCCAGACACATATGGATAATCTCGGAAACACTGGGCATCTCCTGTCCTCACCTAGCTCAGTAAAGACACACCGATGTACTCACCTTCTAGAAATAGCCATCCGTTGGATAATAGCTTTAATTTTTTATCTTTTGTAAGTCAAGTATCTCTAGTTTGTTCTTTGACCTTCGTGATCAGAATGAGTTCGGAGGTTTGCCAGCTGTGCCTGGAAGCTTTGACCCCGTTAGCTGAACAGTGTGCAAAAGCACAGGAGACAGACTCGCCACTTTTCCTGGCAACACGGCACTTTCTCAAGGTGAGATGTTTGGGTGCAGTCATTGCCCGGGGGGTCTTCCCTCCAGGGAGGAGTGCTGACACCTTCATCCACGAGGAGATCATGCCTTTCTGTTCACTGCAGTTTTTGGAGATCAGCTTTCTTGGATACATTATCCTCCACGGTTATTTTGTGTTCTTGAAATTTTATGTGGTGAATATAACATGGAATTTGATAATTTGATTATTTCATAACACCACAGCAAGCAATAACATCTTCACGTTATCCTTGGAGTTTTAAAAACCGTTTTCTTTACTTTTCAGATTTGTTTAATAAAGAAGAATAACCTCTTTTTCCCTCTTTTTCCCTTTCGGAATGGGGAGGGGCTGGAGGGTTATATGGTCATCGTGTGTCTTTATTGAGAGGTGTTACTGTGTACTTTCAGCTGGTGTTTGATATGCTGGTTTTGCAAAAGCACAACACAGAGATGACCACCGCGGCTGGCGAGGCGTTCTACACGCTGGTGTGCTTACATCAGGTACTGGACGTGCCTCCCCGGGCCCCTTGCTCTGTGTAGTGAGGGGATTTTCAGACAGATGGGCCGTTTGTCCCTCAGTTCTCAGAGGGTCTGTGCCTCGGCGCTTCCACACCATTCAGTGAGGCTGTATTTTCTTTTTTATTTATTTTTGCCTGTGTTGAGTCTTCATTGCTGCGTGTGGGCTTTCTCTAGTTGCGGCGAGCGGGGGGCTACTCTTCGTTGCGGTGCGTGGGCTTCTCACTGCCGTGGCTTCTCGTTGCAGAGCACGGGCTCTAGACATGCGGGCTTCAGTAGTTGTGGCTCGCAGGCTCTAGAGCTCAGGCTCAGTAGTTGTGGTGCACGGGCTTAGTTGCTCTGCGGCATGTGGGATCTTCCCGGACCAGGGCTCGAACCCGTGTCCCTTGCATTGGCAGGCAGATTCTTAACCACTGCGCCACCAGGGAAGTCCAAGGCTGTATTTCTTCACACTCTCAATAGCTCTAACTTTTTATTTTGTGTTTATCTGACAAGCTGTTAATAGCAACTGCTTTCCCTTCTCCACTGCTATGAACCGTCCTTTATGTTGATCGCTGCCCTAAAGCTTGTCCTTACGCAGCTGTGCTGGGAACCAGGACTCAGGACGAAGTAACGGAGACACAGTCTCTGTTCTTGAGGAACTCACAGCTTTGCAAGAAACAAGATGGATAAACCTGGGGACCCCGAGGAGTCTGCCTTCAGAAAGCATGGAAAGCCGCAGTGTGTTATTTCATAGCGCAGTCTGGAAAACTGTGGTTGGTTGGAGCCTGTAAAGCCCCTGCAGCACTCCGTGACAGGGGCCATAGCAGAAGGAGAGTTAGGCTGGCTTACCTGTCCCTCCCTGTCCCTGTGGAGGGTGCCCATCAGGTTTGCGAGAAGAGCCGTGTCGGGTCCTCAGCTGACTCGGTTTCCAGTCTGTACCCCCACCCCTCCTCCCCACGCACAGGCACACAACCCAGTGTGACCAAGTCACTGGCCAGAGCAACTTTTTTTTTTTTTCCCCCTTCAGTATAGAGGCTGTAGCATTTGCTGTGACTGGTACGCAGGGTTTGATTTTATTTCCCTTCTTTTAAAAAGGGAGGATTTTGAGGAGTCTTGCATGCTACTTAAAGACCCCCTTCCTGCAGCACCTGCGCCCCAGGCGGGGCAGCTCTGGGCTCATCTCTTGCCTCTGCCCTGGATACTGCCTCCTGCGGATGGTGCCCTTCTTGGGGGTGGACCTCCTTGCTCTGCATACATAAGCCGTTGCTTTCTGATGTCCTTTTTTTTTTTTTTTCGCGGTACGCTCTCACTGTTGTGGCCTCTCCCGTTGCGGAGCACAGGCTCCGGATGCGCAGGCTCAGCGGCCATGGCTCACGGGCCCAGCCGCTCCACAGCATGTGGGGTCTTCCCAGACTAGGGCACGAACCCATGTCCTCTGCATCGGCAGGCGGACTCTCAACCACTGCGCCACCAGGGAAGCCCCTCTGATGTCCTTTTAAAAACCTGGGTGCATGTTGTAGACAAGGGAGCAGGGACTGGGGCTGGGCTGGCCCTGGAGGCACTGCCATTTCTCAGGCAGGGGGCGCGGGCGGGGGACTTGAGTTTATACTTAACCCCGTGCGCAGGCCTGCCTCTGGGAAGGGCAGCTAGCGCAGCCCCCTGGCCCCATGTGGGGGGGCGTGCCTTACTGCTCTTTTCCAAACGGAATTAACATCTGGTTTCCCCATTTGCGTCTATCATGACATCCCAAGAAGCTAATGAGGAAGAGTGACAGGCCTGCTTTTCTCATGAGATCTTAGCTTTGAGAGCTGCCCTGGTTCTGTTCCCCTTAACCTCACACCCTCTCCTCTGTGTAAGGCTTGACATGCAGGGCAGTAAAACCAGGAAAACTCCAGCCATGCCCTACTGTTCTGTGTCGCTGAGCCCCTTCCTCAGGGAGCCCCTCTGCACAGCGCTCCCTTCTGCCCCTTGCCAACTCCCACGCAGCCCCCATCTGCACGTGTGCGCATCTGCCATGTCGTGGCTGCCACCGTGTGGGCAAGACGTCTGCGTAAACCTCCAGGAAATCTGAGAGTCAGCTTGCAGACTTAGGGCCTGAGAATCTACCATAAATCTGTTGTACTAAGAATCCATCATAAAATGCAAAAAAAAAAAAGTGCTTTGAAAACACAGAAGGAAGAGGCAACGTGACAAGGTAGGTGATCGTATGGGTTCTGGCGCCGCACGGCCGGTTCTTGCTCAGAGGCCTGTGCTCTTGGGTAGGTTGTGTGATCTCACTGTGTGGAAGAACTTCGGTGTGTAAAACAGGGATATAAACGATATCTTCCTCACACGGTTGTTATAAAACAGTGAGTTACTAATGGAAAAGCTTGGAACAGTACCTAGATGACAGTAAACTTTTACTAAATGTTAAATATTAAAAAGAGCTGCCAGACCCTGCCTTTTGGACCCCCACAGCCCACTAATTTGTATTTCGTGTGGTATTTGAGGAAGGTGTGTGTTCTTACGTGTACTTATCTCTTCAACAGGCGGAATATTCTGAACTGGTTGAAACATTACTGTCAAGTCAGCAAGACCCAGTTATTTACCAGAGATTAGCAGACGCCTTCAACAAGCTCACTGCAAGCAGCACGCCCCCTGTGCTGGACCGGAAGCAGAAGATGGCCTTCCTGAAGAGTTTAGAAGAGTTTATGGCAAATGTTGGTGGTCTCCTTTGTGTAAAATAAACAACAGAGCTTTATGCTTAATCAGATCCTTCCTGCAAAGTGCACTGAATTGCTAACAGTTGACTTGAGTCTTGTCCTTTTTGTCAGTTCGTTGGCCGTTTGGATTTTGGGAGCCTGGCAGGGCACTGTGTGGTGCAGGGAAGCATTAGCCTCAGTCCGTCGTGGGTCTTGTAGCTTTTGAATGGTGATTTCAGATTCTCAAAATGAAATTCCACATATGTGCAAAGGGATATGGGCACCATGAAATACGTATTCAGTGCCTTTTCCTTCTTTATCAAAGCATTAGGTGGCTACCCAAAGTTTAGCGTTTTCATTATCAGATATCAGCTGGATATCTGCTCATCTGCATCACTGAGGAGCTGGTTGAAAGGACAGATTCTTGGGCCCACCTGTAGACAGACCCTCAGAGTCAGCATTTGTTTGTCGGACCTTGGATTCTTGGTTTTAACAAGCGCCTCTCCTCTGCTACCCCTGCAGTTTTCAGTCAGTGCAGAAGGCCTGGAAAGCTTCTAGAGGTGTGTGCTTTCCCAGCCCTCCCTTTGAGGAGGGGGAGGTGATTGGGCAGGGGGAAGGGCACTGCCAGGTGTTTGTGGCTTCCTGTTACCACGCTCTCCCTGTCTGTCTTGTGTCACAGCAGCCTGGTAATTGCAGGTTTTGTGAATCTACTCTGATGCCTGAACTTGAGGAGGAAAATACATGTATATTTTTGTTCCATAAGAAGAACTTTAGGAACTGTAGCCATTTCATTGCCTTAATTTTAAGAAGAAATTACAAAAAGCAGATTTGTTTTAGTAAGAAATCAAGTCTTGATGCTTCAGAGTCGGTTTAGGGTGTTAGCTGCTGTGAACGTGGGGCCCTTTTGATTGTGTGTATTTATGTGGTTTTATGGGTGAAATGAAAGGCTCATTCAGATGTAGTCTAACTTTCTGAGTATGTTTCTGTCCAGCCACGTAGCCCATGGCTAATAATCTGCTATGAATGGCTTGCTTAAGCAATAACTATTTTAAAGGGTGTGAATTAGTGATTCATACAGACTCTTACACGTTGGGACATTAGGGCAGTAATTATTCTAGAGTGGGTATTATACTCATTTCACAGGAGCCACGTAAATTTAATTTAAGAGATTAAAAAATTCACTTTAGATCCTGTAGTTTGATTTTTCTAATCAGGATTTTTGTACTGCTGCCATGCTCCCCTTAACTCTGTGTGCCAGCTTTCATAATTATGAAAACGAAAGCTAACTTATAAACACCAGGCACGTGACACTGTGCCCACTTCAGTGTCAGAATCACACAGCACAGTGACAGGCGCGTTCTGAAACTGCGCCTCCGAGGGGCGGGCTTTCTCGTCCCGGCCTTAACATCGTGTGCTCAACTGACCTCCGAACGTGGTGTTAATAGCTGGACTGCACAGAGTGGATGCGCCTTCCCATGCACTGCTGCACAACGGTGAGGGTAGCTCTGTGCTCTTGGCAGTTGCAGTTAACCAGACGGAGCATCTGAATTCCATCCAGCCTGGGCAGGTGCCGCTGGACGCAGATGAAAGCAAAGCCTAGAGCCACAGCTTTCTGAGGAACATTTCTCTTAATTCGATCACCACTGAGTAACCGAGGTGGAGCAAAAAGTCTTAAAAGACATCTAGGGCAAAACTAGTATCACTCTTTCTGAAGTGTACGTATTATTGTGTTCTTAAACATACTTTGGACACAGCATTTATTTTTAGATTTCTTCTTCTTTCCCTTAAAGAACTTGAAGTCAGAGGCAGCGGTAGTCACTTTGTTTGCATTGCTTCTGGTGTTTCATGTTTCCCAGCTCCCTAGCGCCCAGCAGTTGTGAGCCAAATATGTCCCTGTCCCCTTGCCTAAGGGCACCAAGACACGCAGCCGACTGGATTGGTCCACTGACTGCGACAAAACTGTAATCAAGTTGTTATTGAAAATAAAGATGAGTAGGAAAGGAATGCCATGGTAAACAAAAAGGGCATCCGTATTTAATACCTTTTATCTAGACAGATGTATTTGCTGTTTGCCCAGATTTTATTACAGTCCTGCATTTTCATTAGACGACTTTTAATTGAAACAAGATTTTCTTCAGATTGGACCAAATAATACATAAGATATCATCAGAATGTTGGTTAGTGGCAAACTGGAAGGAAACGCCACCACCGTTTTTAGGTAGTGGGAAAGGCCACTTAATTGCAACAGCCAGGCTCTTTTCAGTTGTTCGCATTTTGTTTTCCTGATTGGATATTTGTTTAGTTTGGGGCTTTTGTTTTATTTTGTCGAGTTTTGTCTTCAGCTATGTTTGTTGGCTTTTCAGTTTTGGGGGGTTTTGTTTTAATGCTCTTGGCCCAGTGGGTGTCAAGAATACTGGCTTAATTCTAGTAAATTGATTTTTACTGCTAAAACTGTTGTCAAAGGAGTTTTAAAAACAAAAACATTATTTGTGCCCCTTTTTATATATGTTAAAGGGACACTGTTGAGTATTTGATTTTTTATAATGCTGTGTTTTATAAACTTTCTCTTATTCATACACAGTATCCTATCACCTCCGTTTTCAGTTCAGTCTTTGCTTGATTTTATTTTCCTTGGCCCTTTTATTTCTGAAGGCACAGTCTCTGCAGACTTTGTACCTTCACAGTTTGTATTTGTGTGACAGCACCTGTAACTAATTCTGGTAGCTCTGTTTGAAGGATTGGTTTGCATTTGTGGTCCTGGATGGGTGGCTGCCTGGCGGGTAGAGGCCACCTGAGACAGTATCTGACAGTGTCCTTGCTGTCTCTTCATCTGCTGGGAGACAGTGGCGTGTAACCATCACTGCAGTGAGTTTTCAACAGTGTGACCTTTTATGTAAAAAAGCTTTGCAATTTTTTTCTAACTGGTTTTAAGAATTTAGTCTTATTTTGTTGTAAACCGTGTTTCTAATCATATTCCATTACTCTGTTCAGAGGAGATGGTTACTACTATTTTTTCACAGTTCGCATTTCAAAACCAAACATCTCTGTGATACCTACCCCAGTCAGCATTATTTAACTTCCCGTACTGTCTTTGGTTGAACTTTCTCTTTTATCAAAAATCTCAAGTCTTCGTATTTCTCCTATCACCATATTTCCCATTTCTGTTAATACTTGTATGAACCCCTCAAGTATTGAAGGGAACAAGTTGTCAATTTCAAGGATTTCAAGTTTGAGTATCTTAATTTACAGTGTCAGTTGGACCCTTAAAATACTTTTTTTTTTGTCTGTTACAATTTTACTTCTTTCTGTTTGCCACCTCTGTCATTAGAGGTGTTGTCATTAGACCTTAGTAAGCTAGCTGTCTCTGACAGATGATTATCATTGTTAGCTCCTGAATAAAATATTAACTGTTTTGAAACCTCAGTACTTCTTAGGGTTTTATCAAAACCAGAGAATAAGGCACTGATTTGGATATGAGTTCTTAACATTATAATTTTCTGTAAATTCCTCTATAAAACAACATAGCTGATTTGAGGATGTAATAATGTTTTAAATTATTTTAAAATGTAGGTGGATATTCTCTGACTTGGTAACTATATTCTGAAAACACTGCATCTAAGAATTCTTGAAAAATTGATTTTCTAAAATTTTAAAATGTCCAGCTTTAGGTATATTGCTGAGCTCAAATTAATTTGCAGTGAGTGCCATGGTTCACGTTGAACTTGAAACATTTTAATTTAGATGTAAGAAATGTGAAGTATTCCTGATGGATTATAATGGGAACCCATGACATATTTAGCCAAAGACTGTATTTGGTTCAGGTAAAGATAAAAGCATAATAATGGGCATCCATTCTGTTCTAAAGAGGATGGATGAGGTGATGTGTTTCTGGCCCCTAGCTCTGCACACGTAAGTCTTTGTAAAGGCGGAAACGTGGTGGCAGGGAGGCCCGTGTGTTAGCCCCCCGAGGCTCACACTGCAAACTCTCTTTGTCCCCCTCGTCCTCTGTGGTTTGCTCTTCGCCTGGTCCCAGGCTTCGCAGCAGTGGAGAGGTTTTGTTTTGGGGTTTTCTTCTAAGTCCGTTTTCTTAGGCCTCTCAGCTCTTAGGAGCTGTCAGAATGTACTAGCCTGACATTCAACACTGCACCTGCACTATGTACCTAACGGGGATGTGACCTCAAGTGTGTCCTGAGCCCAGGCTACCTGGTGTGGTGTCTTTTACCACATAACAATTATTGACAGATTGCAAAGGTTGGTATTGTGATTTGGTTCTCTGTACAAAGGAAAAGTCTCCATGCAGTGAGTTTCTGGTTTAATGGTCACAAAATGTTAGCACTGCTACCATTCAGCACGTGTAAAATTTTTTAAATTTATAAATATTAAAATTTTAAACTTATACTGACTTTTCAGTTTTTTTAAGAGACCCAGGGATGAGTATACTGTTTAAATATTTACCTCTATTAACATTAATAAAGGTATAAAGTTGCATTTAATTTTTCAGAAGATGCTACAATACGATTTTAGGAAATAAGGCCATGTACTGAGCCAGTTACAAGCTGAATATAAAATTTTATTTGTATTTTTTAATCCATAAATGGGAGTTAAAATGTCTTTTCACTAAATATTTTTATGACATTTTTGTTTTGACCATGTGTGATTTGTTCATGGGTGTCTAGCTAGACTGTTGCATGAAACTTATTGAATGGTGCTATAGTTGATTTACCAGCCTAGGGTGACTGACACTGGGGACATTACACAATCAGAATAATTTTAAATAAAAAACATGAGGACATATCTGCACAGGTAAAATAGGGATTTGCATTACCTTCTGGGAGAACACCCAACCCTAATAGAATCTCCAGAATTCAGAAAGAAAATCAAAGTTTCATTTATATTCTGTAATATTGAGCATATTTATTTTTATCTCAGCTCACAATCTTAGAAACAATTTCACTTATTAGTTAAATCATTGGATTTGGGGCATATTTGTAGTAAATGTAGTTTGGGTCATTCTTTTTGGCCTTTCAGGGAAAGTGGAAAAGTACCATTCTTCTGTGTGTCAGACAGACTTTCCTTTTTACCTAATTCTAAATCTTGTAAACATATGCAGTGAAAAGTTAATTTTTTTAAGGAAGAAAATGCATTTTGAAAATATATTTATTTTAAACTTTATATTGCTTGGAATGTTCATTGACTTGTAATGGTATTTCTTAGGTTATATTGAGTTCTGATTCCACTCCAAGGATGGATAAAGAACCATTAGGCTGTTCAGGAACTAAGTAGAGCTCATTCATTTTCAGGGGGGGGAGCCTTAGGCCCAGGCTGATCATCTTTCATTGGAGGGAGCTGTGGATGATTTTAGAGGCCCCAGATATAAAAATCTGGTATTGTTTCTTAAAAGACATCTTTAAAATATTGGTGCTCTCTAAAAATACAGTCTGTTTATATTGAGTGGTTTATGAATGATGACTTTGGTGCATTAATTAGACTGTGAAACATTTTTGTTTGTTTCTTAAACATAGGATCGTGCACTCTTTGTAATCTCGAATGGCAGTTCTTTTAAAACTAAATGGAAGCAAAGGGCATATTCGGTGATATTAAGGAGAAAATCTTTTGCCTGGAGTCTCCATACAGTACTAATGGTAGCATACTGTCGGTTCTAGCACGTAAGTCAACATCCTGGTGAACTCTTGCATTGTAAATTATTTTATCTAGCAAGAGAGTGAACTGTGGTTAAGTCATTGATGCTTCCCAGAACTGATAAATGGAAAAAAAAAAAAAATTGAAGCAAAGAGAGTTTATTTTTATTTATTTATTTTTTATTTAAAAAAATTTTTTGGCTGTGCCACGCAGCATGTGGGATCTTAGTTCCCCGACCAGGGATCGAACCCGCACCCCCTGCATTGGAAGCGCAGAATCTTAACCACTGGACCTCCAGGGAAGTCCTGCAGAGAGAGTTTGAACAGGGATGTGCTAAGTATTTTTATTCCCATGGTAGTTAGCAGTTTTCTTTTTAAGTTTCGATAGTTCGAAACTTTGCTGATTACTACTGATTACTTTGCCAGGTCAGTTGTCAAATATTCCTTTTAGTAAGCTCCAAATCTTAGGCTACAATTTTGCAGCTCATAACTGCACTGCCCTGGATGGTCCTTTCTGAGGACTGATTTGGTAAAGCTGTTTGAACTGGCAGAGTACAGGGTAGAGGCCGGGAGACCTAGATTCAGTTCACAGCTACACTACTCAGGGTTTACATGGATTTCCACAGTCTGTCATCTTATCATAGGACCAGAAGTGTTGTTAATTCCCAAAGAACAAATTTAAAGCACAGTGATGGATAAAATATAATAGTAGGTGCTCAATAAATTCCATTCTGTTTAAAGATCATTGATAAGAACACATTTTGCTCCATTAGATAAATGTGCCCTAACACAAAGTCTGACACCTGACAGTCATTCACTCTGGTGGTATTATGATAGAGTTAACTATTATTTACTGCATCTTCTTTTCTAAATGAGAGAATTGATCTATTTAAGTCAGTGGTTTCAGTTTCTGTTGAATATACTCCTATTATTCCCACAACAAAAAGGCCTAATAGTGATTACCAAAATAAGTTTCATGCACCACTAATTCTTTATAACTTAGCTGTTACCAAGTAATTGGAGAAATAAAACTAGTTTCTTCACTGTGTGAAGTTAAATGCTTTACTGCACAAGTGCACGTTGGGAGGCTGTAGGGGAAGATCTTAATCCGACTTTCCTTACGTGGTGGCCTCTTCACAAAGCACCTTATGGGACTAGACTTCTAGGGACTATGCTTTGCAGCATACTTGGGTTAATTTGAGTAATTTGGTAACAAACCACTAAAAGAAGGAAGAAAAACCTGAATCTGTGTTCTTGTAAGTATAGGTTATACTAGATATTTTTAAGAGAGGAAAACCAAGTCTCGTTCCATCTCTATCTTAAGAGGTCTTTCCAGAGTAATCTCCATTTCTTTTATGCCCGGTTTCTGAAGAGTAGCATGACGAACAAAAATCACTTCTGAATACACAAAAGGAGTAATTCCTGAACTAAGGTTGATTTGAACTTGCCTGGCAAATCCAGTGTACTGGACAAATAATTTCCCATTTATTTACTTACTTAACTTAGCTCGCGGCTTGTGGGATCTCAGTTCCCCAACCAGGGATTGAACCCTGACCCTCAGCAGTGAAAGCGTGGAGTCCTAACCACTGGACCGCCACGGAATTCCTGTAATTTCCCCTTTATTTCAATGATGATAAAATTGCCTCTTAATATTTTAAATTTTTTATGATTTGCAAAAACCGTTAAATTACCTTGCAGAAGTTTCATATGGAAAATTCTGATCTTCATGTATCACTGTGACATGCTGTCTGAGCAGTCAGCACTATTGGTGGAGGTGTAACTATTTGAACTTCCTGACAATTAGGGTCACTTGAATTATAAAAACAACATAGTAATACACATTACATGCAGATAACTATTGTGTCACATGATATGAAAGCAACTGAAACTCTGAAAGCTTAAAATAGATCTGTTTCAAACCATAAATAATTTGCTTTAACGTAGCCTTTCTGTTAAGCCAAGGCAGTTTCCTATGTATGGAACACTACCTCTGTAAAAAAAATATACTACCATAAAAGTTGGTTATTGTTTCTCGGTTCATGTTGTTGCTTTCTTTTAGCTTGTGTGTTTTCTTTCCTGCTCCTTTGCTAATAAGTTACAGCTGGTTTTGAAATACCTGGCTTAGTGGAGTTGTCATCAAAGCAAAGAAAAAAAAAAGTATGGATTGCTATAAGCCTGGAAACAGTATTTAAAATGGAAATTATGGTTCTGCCAAAGCTGTAAACCTGTTTTTTCATTTATATCCTTACCTTATACCGAAAAGATGTAAAGCTATTCAGCAGAATTTAACTTAACAAGATCATAGAATTGGTAAGGAAAATGAAGGAAAAGAAGGTAGGAACATAATACAGATAGATAGCCTTGGAGAATGGAAAGTAAATACATCACTTAATAATTGGTAACTGCCAGGGTGGGAGGGAGCCTTCCTTTCCGTGTGCAGGTGCTGTGTTGGGTGCCTTAGAGCCGGCCTGCGAGCGCACTCCTCCCTGGAGGCTCTGAAAGACTGAGCCAGTGGGCTGACCAAACACCATCCTACGTTTGGGTCATTTCCATAGAAATTGTAGTGGCTTCATAATGAGACTGCCGGATTAGTAGCTGGTCTTATTTCAGCGCGGAGACAGCGCGTGCGTCTTCGGTTCAGGCGCCTCTCGCCCTCTTCACAGCAAACCCCAGCGTGACAGGTGCAGGTGCTGGTCTCACCTCAACCACGTCAGGTTTGGGAAGGGAGAGCACACCGCGGCGAAAGTCGAGCGCAGGGTTTTGAAGGTTTTTTCTAACGCTGTCTTTACTATAAAGCTTCAGGTTAATGTCCGAATTTCTCGATTAGACGTTGGAGACGGAGCAGACAGAGCCTTAATGTCTGTGAAACGTACAAGCGTATAGAGTGCAAAAGAGCAGGTCCCTTGGTATGCGTTTGACCTGAAGGGAATCTAGTTAAAACCTCAAGTACCTTTTATTGCCTCCATCTGAAGCACCTGCTGAGTCCGGCGCCTCCCACCAGCACGAGGCAGCCCAGCGACTGACGCGGGACCCAACCGCCTGCCGGAAGCGCCCGACTGGGCGGTGTACGCGTGCGCGGAGCCAGCAACCCCGCCCACGCCCGGGTTCTGCTGGTTGCTGCGCGTGCGTGGGCGGCCCCCCGCCCACGCTTCCGGCCTGGTGGGACGGTGTGCGCACGCGCAGACGCAGTCGGCTGTCCGGGCCAGCGAGGGGAGGCGGCGGCGCACGGGCGGAGGCGAGTGGGGTGCGTTGGTGAGTAACCAGAGCAGCCTCCGTGCTCCTGTGTTCGGGTTTCTGCTCCTTCGGGTTTCCCGGCGCAGCCCGGGGGCTGCGGCTGTAGTCAACGGGGCCGGGGTAGGTGGGAGCTGAGGAGCGTCAGCCCCGGCTGGCGGGGGCGGGGCGGAGGGGCTGCCGCCTCCCGTCCCCTCAGGGCGGCCGCAGGGGCTGAGGCGTCTCGGCCGGGCAGAGGGGGCGGGGTGGGCCGGGGGCTCGTGCGCGTCGAGCCGCGCTTCAGGCAGGTGGATTTCACCCCCGTGTCTTAGTTGTAAAATAACAGGGTAGAGTTTTCGAAGGCGGGAGAGCAGGCGCCGTACGGGGCGGGAGACCACGCGGACCGCCCGGGCTGTTCCACCGGGTCACTCGGGAGGCCCCCGTGCCCCGCCCTCCCCCTCCTGCGCGGCCCCGGGGTGGCCTTGGCCAGGAGACACCGTGTGCGTGGTGTGGACAGGGAGGAGCGGCCGGCTGTAAACCTGACACGTGGAAGTAGGCTTGTGTAGGCGTTTGAAACGTGCATGGCCTAAGGTTGCCTCTTGCGGGAGGGTCGCTTTGGTTTTGTGGAGTTGTTCACGGCAACGCAGGGTAGCCTGCTCCTCCCTGCTGACGCAGCTCCTTGAGGTGCAGCCTTCGCGCGTGCTGTCCGCCTGCACGCCCCCTTCCGCATCCTTGCCTGTCCCTCAAGGCCCAGGTACGAGCCACCTGCTGCTTGTCTCTGCCCTCCACCCGCACGCGCTGCTCGTTCTGCTCTCAGGGCACTAAGCGGTGCCCCTCGGATAGAGGGCTCGGCACGTTGCCACACTCAGCTGCCTCCTGTGCGTCTTTCTGCCGAGAGCAGGGTCTCAGCCCTAGCGCTGGTGACTTTGGGGCCGGGGAGTTCTTTGCTGTGGAGGGTGATTCTCTAAATCGTACGGTATTTACCAGCATCCCTGGCCCCTACCCATTAGATGCCAGCGCACCCTCCGCAGAGAACCACTGAGCTGCAGTAGCAGCCACATGAGGCTTAGTAGCATCAGTTTAATAGCAGTGTAGCACAGCACTTCCCAGCTCTTCTTGTCTCCTCTTTTTCTTTTTTGGCTGCACCAGGCTGCTTTCAGGATCTTAGTTCCCCAACCAGATCTTGAACCGGCCCCCGGGCAGTGAAAGCATGGAGTCCTCATAACCAGGGGACTGCCAGGGAATGCCCTTCCCAACTCTTTTGGAATTGAAAATCTCACAGCAGTTTCACAGGCCCACTTAGAAAAATTTTTTAAGATGCTAAAGATATGATAAAGTAGTGACTGAAGTTTAAAAAAAATTTACTGTATTATAACTAAAGTTCAGTTAATTTAGAATTTAGTAATGTTTATTATATAAACAGATTTTAATTTTTCCCACTTGTGATGCTCTCATGAACTCACTCTAATAATGTATGTGAAATAGTGTATGATGGCTAACATTTGCAATTCATGTCTCTCCATTGAGCGTCTCTTACCGTAATCCAAAATATATTTTATTCCTATTGTTTTCTCCCTGCCTCACTAGAATGTAAGCGCCAAGAGGACAGGGACTTGGATTCCCATCACCAAGAATAGTGCTAGTGCAAAGTAGTGCCTTGGTAAATGATTATCAGCTTTAAAAATAAACTTTTAGGGCCCAATTTATATTGAAATACAGATTGAAACTTAGTTGCTTTTTACAGCCACAAAAGTAGGCAGTTTTTTTAAATTGCTCTTTGGAATTCTTTCATTTGAACGAAGTCAACTTTTTTTTTTTTATGGTTTTCATGTGCTATGTCTAAATAATTAGCTAACAGATTTCAAGTTGCAAATTGAAAACCTTTCTCCATCCACAAATGCAGCTTTGGAAAGTGTTTAGTACTAATAAATAAAAATTCAGATACTCCTGTCTGTATGAAGGATACACACGAACCTGTGTTTATATGAATGTATATGGACACACACACATTTTTCTTTGTCCTTCTAGACAGTATTGTGGGGCAGCTTGGATCAGGAATCGGTTGTGTTCACTTCAAATTTCTCAGGAGACATTGGATTTTAATATTTGCCTGATTCTGACTCTTGAAATACAGGACTAAAATGAAGCCTCTTAGTACTTTGCAGATAAGTTTGCTGTGTTCTCAGACTTTCTCGGCTCAGCATTGCACACACTAATGATTCTCCCTTCTTTTCTTCTTCTGGGACTCCCACAGTGCGTATGTTGGGCCACCTGAAGGTGTACCCCATCTCTGCTGACATCTCCATTTTGTTCATCATTTTCTTAATGTTCTCCACATCTTTTAGCATCTTTAAGACAGTTGTTTTGCCATCTGATCTTTCTCAGGGTTGGTTTCTGTTGGTTTACTTTTTTCCTTTGAATGGGCCATACATTCCTGTTTCTTTGTATGCCTTGTGATTTTTTTGTGGAAAACGCTGGAAATCTCAGATTCTCCCCCTTCCCCAGGATTTGCTTTTTTTGTCATTCTGTTGTTGTTGCTATTATTGTAGGCTGTTTTTGTGCCAAGGATCAGCCTGAGGAAACTTAAGGTCTTTCTAAGCCTACACCTTTTCCTGGGCATGCATAGTGACCTTCTAAATTCCTCCATATATTCAGTTGCTATTTATAATGGTCTAGTCCTTAAATGTGTGGCCCCCAAAAGGGCGAAAAGAGAAAAATGGAAGCAGGGGAGGTGCTGGCACTTCAAATCCCCTCAAAGTTGCTTCTGCTGGAGGTGGGAAGTGCTAACAACAATATGAGCCTTGCAGCGATGGCTGCCTGACTCTGTCTTTGCCTCCATGATTAGAAGTAGCTGTCAGCGATCAGAATACAGATCCCCATTATTTGAAGGGCAGGGTCCTTACTGCCCACCTTGCTCCCACAGGCTGCTCCTGGAGCTCTTGAAATTGTGTGTTCTCAGACTTTATTATGTTTGTCTGCTTGGCATCCATTAATTACAGGGCCCTGTAATTCCTTACATCTTCTCTGCACGTTAGCTCTCATGGGCACGTGAAAGTCATATCACAGACCTTCCAGACCACACATTATAGAGTGTGTTTTCCCTTCCTGCCCACTGTCTTAACAATAAAGACACTGTCCCAGTTCTCTCTCTGCTT
Source organism: Lipotes vexillifer (assembly GCF_000442215.2). Taxonomy (NCBI): domain Eukaryota; kingdom Metazoa; phylum Chordata; class Mammalia; order Artiodactyla; family Lipotidae; genus Lipotes; species Lipotes vexillifer. The sequence continues at coordinate 624,730 of NW_006791713.1, forward strand.
CCTTGTTCCTGCATGTGACAGGTTTCATGTGGTCCTTCACCATGTGCTGTGCCTCTCATTTCCTGGGGAACTGTGAATAACAAACTCCTCTTTCAGTGGCATTGACCCCTCCATATCCTCATTCAGCTGTATAAATTAATCCCTGAGCACAAAACAGGTATTTCTGCACACCTTCCTGAGGCAGGAATGAGGAGTGAGGAATGGGTAGCCACTGCCAAGTTAAGTGCCCAAATTGAGTGAAATTAACCAAATGTTAAGTCTTCCCCTGGGAGCTGCAAGCCTTTGAATAGACTCTAGGGATCCAAGATAGTTACATCAGATAGATTTTGCCAGTAAAATTATCTAGGTATGGAGACAGTCTTCCCAGAACCTTCTAATAACCTTTATACACACTCTCTCACCATTCACTCCCATTGATACCACCTTGATGGTGTCAACCTTCAGAACAGTCTCACCTCTCTGACCACTTTATTTTGAGGCTGTAAAATGATAGATCTGCTATATCTGCATTTTGTTTAAAAGTGATAATAGTGATAACTGTATTTTATCAAATCTCAAGAAAACATGCTGACAATTAAACTTACACTCATTTTAAAGCCATTTGTTAAAGTAATTAAAAGAAATGTGTATCTTAAGTCTGTGAATGTGATACATGTGACAAGTCAGTCAAAGTCAGTCCTGCTCCAGGTAGACAGCATCCACCGTGCTCCATGCAGACAGCATTCATCCACCGTGCTCCAGGCAGACAGCATCCACCATGCTCCATGCAGACAGCATTCACCATCCTCCACGCAGAGTTTCCTGTCACACTTCATAGTATTCCCTTTAGTTACTAATTTCCTGTGCTCCAGTTTCACTCATTCCCTCTTCTGCCAATTCACTTTTTGTAAAGTAGACAGTCATATGGAGGTACTAAACTGTCTTATTTAGTGGTTATAACAGATACCATATTATTAGTGGTATACTTACAACTTCAGGGAGTACTGAAGGTAATATTTGTGTTCCTGTTGTGTGCCAAGGACTATTAGGCACTTTATAGATAGTAATTCATCTAACTCAAAATAACCCTATTAAGTAGGTGTTTGTTAATATTTGTCCATTTTATAGATGAGAAAATTGAGGCATAGAGGGGTTAAATACTTGCTTCAAGCTATGCAGTTAGTAAGTGGCAAAACCATGATTTAAGTCTAGGTAATTTGGCTCCAGAGGCCATGCTCTTAATCCTGTATCATGTTTTTCTGAATGTCTAAATAATAACAGAAATACTTTTTCACAATCAGTATAAAAAATGTTATCAAGTATAAAAAATGTGATCATCTGCTTCGAGTAAGAGTTGCTTATATGATCTAGTCCAGTAAAGTATTAGAACATCTACATCTTGAGATGGGTGTGTGCACAAATTACAGATAGTTTACAATGAAAAATTTCAAACATTTAAAACGACAGCCTGTAGTAAGAAGTTTTGTATCATGATACATGACCCTGTGCACACATGTGTATTTTTTGCTAAAACATTTCACAAAGCAATACTTCTACTATAAGCCATATACTTCGATACAATTTTTTCTATGTAAAAAAAAAAATGCTGGGCTTCCCTGGTGGTGCAGTGGTTGAGAGTCCGCCTGCCGATGCAGGGGACGTGGGTTCGTGCTCCAGTCCAGGAAGATCCCACATGCCGCGGAGCGGCTGGGCCCGTGAGCCATGGCCGCTGAGCCTGTGCGTCCGGAGCCTGTGCTCCGCAATGGGAGAGGCCACAACAGTGAGGGGCCCGCGTACCGCAAAAAAAAAAAAAAAAAAAAAAAAATGCTGATGTTGTCCTACTATATTGACTTCATAACTTACGGGAGATCATTGTACAGTGTGAAAAATACGGATAGAAGAATAGATGAGCTGTTCCATGAGATTTATTCTAAGTTCTTTCAAAAAGTTTAGTACCCTGGGGTGGCATCAAACTGTTTGGAAGCCATTTTAGGCACTTTTTACTTACATAATCAAGTCCATGGGTCTCTGCAGATATGTAATAAACATTTAAAAAATTATGTGTATCCTCACTCCCAGAGGTAATCACTACCTTTAATCTTCAGTTTTTCATTAACTTGCTTTTATCTTCATGTTTCTGAACTTCATTTAAATAGAATTATTTATACTATATGTATTCTTCTGTAACTTAGTGACTTACATGTTCTTGAGATTCATTCCCGTTAGCATATACATGGCTGTAGTTAATTATTTTTTACTGTTGTGAATTTCCACTTGGAGTAACAAGGGCTAAATTTCCCCTCCCATCTGATATAACTAAAAAACAACAACAACAACAACAACAACCAGATAAAATATGTGGGAAAAAAATGTCTTTGAAAATATTGGCCACAAGACAACAAAGGGCAGTGGTCCCTGAAAGAGGGGAACAAACAAAATGAGCCTGATGATTGCTTCATCTTATTACCTGAGAGACTTTTCAGACTGCTGTGCAGGGGAGGGAAACCCAGACAGAATCCAGAGACCTCTCTGAATTGAGGAGATAATTCATAGATCCTGGGGAAGCCACATGGGGCCAGAGTGCAAGGCAGAGTGCCGCACCAGAGAAAGAACGCTAGAGAACTGCAGAGGGACCTCCTTGAGAAACTACCTGAGGCTAGAGAAGACAAATACCTGAAAGGATTTGAAGGAACAGAACTCACTCAAGACTGGGATTAGTGACTGTTTCTACCAGCTGTACTGAAAAACCTCATAATTCATGGGGCGTTGGATAAAGTACTTAGAAATACTGCTATTTTGCTACAGTGGTGAGCAGCAATTAGTGCTAGACTAACTGCTGTTCTTCTCTCTACTAACAGTCTTAAAAGCAAGGCCCGAAAGGATAAAATTGTTTCCAGGTAACTTTACTGTATCCCAATACACATCTCAAGAATACTTATATTTATAAATACTAATTTATGTTTATAAATATACTTAAGGAGTACAAAAATATCTACCATCGAACAAGTTACATTTCATAACATCTAGCATTCAATAAAAAAAAATTAACCAACCATGCAAAGAAGAAAATATAACCCATAATGAGAAAATCAGTTGGTTGAAACTGCCCCAGAACAGACACAGATGTTATAACTAGTAGACAAGGAAAATGAACAGTTATAACTGTATTCTGCACATTCAGAAAGCTAGAGGAAAGACCGAACATGTTAGGTAGAAATATGAAAGAAAGATTGGGTTGGCCAAGTGCCTTTGGGTTTTAAGTAAAAGATATATTTTTCATTTTCACCAGGAACTTTATTGAAAAATGTATTCACCGTTTTGTTCCACTACCTTCTGCCATTTTTCAGGCAACTTCATAAGTCCACCTTCCCAAAACGTCTTACCTTTTTAAGCAAAGAACTGTTCCAGGTGGCTTTTACAGTCTTACAGGGAACTGAAATTTTTTCCATTAGGAGAATTTTGTAAAGACCAAAACATGGAAATCCAAAGGTGCAATGTCTGGCGAATATGGAGGATGAATCAGAACTTCTCGGCCGGAATTTCCCTGGTAGTTCAGCGGTTAAGCCTCTGTGTTCCCAATGCAGGGGACCCGGGTTCGATCCCAGGTCAGGGAACTAGATCCCACATGCAGGCTGCAAGTGAGACCTGGTGCAGCCAAATAAATAAATTTTTTTTTTTTTTTTTTGCGGTACGCGGGCCTCTCACTGTTGTGGCCTCTCCTGCTGAGGAGCACAGGCTCCGGATGCGCAGGCTCAGCAGCCATGGCTCACGGGCCCAGCCGCTCCGTGGCATGTGGGATCTTCCCGGACCGGGGCACGAACCCACGTCCCCTGCATCGGCAGGCAGACTCTCAACCACTGCGCCACCAGGGAAGCCCTATTTTTTAAATTAATTTATTTTGGGCTGCGTTGGGTCTTTGTTGCTGTGTGCAGGCTTTCTCTAGTTGTGGTGAGTGGGGGCTTCTCTTCATTGCGGTGCATGGGCTTCTCATTGCAGTGGCTTCTCTTGTTGCAGAGCACAGGCTCTAGGCGCATGGGCCTCAGTAGTTGTGGCTCATGGGCTCTAGAGCGCAGGCTCAGTAGTTGTGGCACACGGGCTTAGTTGCTCCGCGGCATGTGGGATCTTCCTGGACTGGGGCTTGAACCCATGTCCCCTGCATTGGCAGGTGGATTCTTAACCACTGCACCGCCAGGGAAGTCCCATAAATAAATACTAAAAAAAAAAAGAAAGAAAAAGAATTTCCCAGCCAAGCTGTAACAGTTTTTGCCTGATCATCAAAGAAACGTGCTGTCTTGCATTATCCTGATGGAAGATTATGCGTTTTGTTGGCTAATTCCGGACACTTTTTGGTGAATGCTGCTTTCAGTTGGTCTAATTGGGAGCAGTACTTGTTGGAATTAATCGTTTGGTTTTTCCAGAAGGAGCTCATAATAGAGGGCTCCCTTCCAATCCCACCATATACACAACATCACCTTCTTTGGATGAAGACTGGCCTTTGGTGTGGTTGGTGGTGGTTCCTTTTGCTTGCCCCACGGTCTCTTCCAAGAGTACAGTATCCACGTTTCATCGCTCATCACAAATTTGTTTTAAAAATGGAACATTTTTATTACATTTAAGTAGAGAATTGCATGTGGAAATACAGTCAAGAAGGTTTTTCCACTTATGTGGAACCCAAACATCAAAGCAATTAACATAACCAAGCTGTTGCAGATGATTTTCAGTACTTGATTTGGATATTTTGAGTATGTCGTCTATCTCCTGCGTGGTATAACGTCGATTGTTCTCAATTAATGTCTCGATTTGATCGCTGTCAACTTCAGCTGGGCTACCCAACCTTGAGCATTGTCCAGTGAGAAATCTCCAGCACAAAACTTTGAAAACCACTTTTGACATGTTCAACCAGTCACAGCACCTTCTCCATACACTGCACAAATCTCTTTTTGCATTTCAGTTGTGTTTTTACCTATAATAAAGCATAATATGCCAAAAATGTTGCTTTTTTTCTTCCGCCTTCAGTATTAAAATGGCTACACAAAAATTCACCAGTTTTGATAAGGTTTTTTTTTTTTTTTTAAAGAAGATCTTGGGGGTAGGAGTTTATTAATTTATTTATTTTTGCTGTGTTGGGTCTTCGTTTCTGTGTGAGGGCTTTCTCTAGTTGTGGCAAGTGGGGGCCACTCTTCATCGCGGTGCGTGGGCCTCTCACTATCGTGGCCTCTCTTGTTGTGGAGCACAGGCTCCAGAGGCGCAGGCTCAGTAGTTGTGGCTCATGGGCCTAGTTGCTCCGCAGCATGTGGGATCCTCCCAGACCAGGGCTCGAACCCGTGTCCCCTGCATTAGCAGGCAGATTCTCAGTCACTGCGCCACCAGGGAAGCCCTGATAAGTTTTTTTTATTGGAGTATAATTGCTTTACAATGTTGTGTTAGTTCCTGCTGTACAACGAAATGAATCAGCTATATGTATACATAGATCCCCTCCCTGTTGGACCTCCCTCCCACCCTCCCCCATCCTGCCCACCTGGGTCATCACGGAGCACCAAGCTGAGCTCCCTGTGCTATATCGCAGGTTCCCACTAGCTATTTTACACATTGGTATAGTGTATTTATGTCAAACTTAATCTCCCAATTCATCCCACCCTCCCCTTCCCCATCTCACCCCCACCCCCACGTCCACACATCCATTCTCTATGTCTGTGTCTCTGCTCCTGCCCTGGAATTAGGTTCACCTGTACCATTTTTCTAGATTCCACATATATCCGTTAATGTGCGATATTTGTTTTTCTCTTTCTGACTTACTTCACTCTGTATGATAGACTCTAGGGCCATCCACATCTCTACAAATGGCCCAGTTTCGTACCTTTTTATGGCTGAGTAATATTCCATTGTATATATATACCACATCTTCTTTATCCATTCATATGTCGATGGACATTTCGGTTGTTTCCATGTCCTGGCTGTTGTAAATAGTGCTGCAATGAACATTGGGGGTGCATGTGTCTTTTTGAATTATGGTTTTTTCAGGGTATATGCCCAGTAGTGGGATTGCTGGGTCATATGGTAGTTCTGTTTTTAGTTTGTAAGGAACCTCCATACTGTTCTTCAGAGTGGCTGTATCAGTTTACATTCCCAGCAACAGTGCAAGAGGGTTCCCTTTTCTCCACGCCCTCTCCAGCATTTATTCTTTGTAGATCTTTTTTATGATGGCCATTCTGACCATTGTGAGGTGATATCACATTATAGTTGTGATTTGCATTTCTCTAGTGATGTTGAGCATCTTTTCATGTGCCTCGTGGCCATCTGTATGTCATCTCTGGAGAAATGTCTATTTAGGTCTTCTGCTCATGTTTTTGATTGGGTGGTTTGTTTTTTTGATATTGAGCTGCATGAGCTGTTTGTATAGTTTGGAGATTAATCCTTTGTTGCTTCATTTGCAAACATTTTCTCCCATTTTGAGGGTTGTCTTTCCGTGTGCACTTGAGAAGAAAGTGTATTCTGCCGCTTTCTGGTGGAATGTCCTATAAATATCAAATCTATCTGGTCTGTTGTGTCATTTAAAGCTTGTTTCTCCTTATTTTCTGTCTGGATGATCTGTCCATTAGTGTAAGTGGGGTGTTGAAATCCCCCACTATTATTGTGTTACTGTTGATTTCCCCTTTTATGGATGTTAGCATTTGCCTTATGTATTGAGGTGCGCCCACCCTCCCCCATCCTGCCCACCTGGGTCATCACGGAGCACCAAGCTGAGCTCCCTGTGCTATATCGCAGGTTCCCACTAGCTATTTTACACATTGGTATAGTGTATTTATGTCAAACTTAATCTCCCAATTCATCCCACCCTCCCCTTCCCCATCTCACCCCCACCCCCACGTCCACACATCCATTCTCTATGTCTGTGTCTCTGCTCCTGCCCTGGAATTAGGTTCACCTGTACCATTTTTCTAGATTCCACATATATCCGTTAATGTGCGATATTTGTTTTTCTCTTTCTGACTTACTTCACTCTGTATGATAGACTCTAGGGCCATCCACATCTCTACAAATGGCCCAGTTTCGTACCTTTTTATGGCTGAGTAATATTCCATTGTATATATATACCACATCTTCTTTATCCATTCATATGTCGATGGACATTTCGGTTGTTTCCATGTCCTGGCTGTTGTAAATAGTGCTGCAATGAACATTGGGGGTGCATGTGTCTTTTTGAATTATGGTTTTTTCAGGGTATATGCCCAGTAGTGGGATTGCTGGGTCATATGGTAGTTCTGTTTTTAGTTTGTAAGGAACCTCCATACTGTTCTTCAGAGTGGCTGTATCAGTTTACATTCCCAGCAACAGTGCAAGAGGGTTCCCTTTTCTCCACGCCCTCTCCAGCATTTATTCTTTGTAGATCTTTTTTATGATGGCCATTCTGACCATTGTGAGGTGATATCACATTATAGTTGTGATTTGCATTTCTCTAGTGATGTTGAGCATCTTTTCATGTGCCTCGTGGCCATCTGTATGTCATCTCTGGAGAAATGTCTATTTAGGTCTTCTGCTCATGTTTTTGATTGGGTGGTTTGTTTTTTTGATATTGAGCTGCATGAGCTGTTTGTATAGTTTGGAGATTAATCCTTTGTTGCTTCATTTGCAAACATTTTCTCCCATTTTGAGGGTTGTCTTTCCGTGTGCACTTGAGAAGAAAGTGTATTCTGCCGCTTTCTGGTGGAATGTCCTATAAATATCAAATCTATCTGGTCTGTTGTGTCATTTAAAGCTTGTTTCTCCTTATTTTCTGTCTGGATGATCTGTCCATTAGTGTAAGTGGGGTGTTGAAATCCCCCACTATTATTGTGTTACTGTTGATTTCCCCTTTTATGGATGTTAGCATTTGCCTTATGTATTGAGGTGCGCCTATGCTGTGTGTATAAATACTTAAAATTGTTACATCTTGGATTGAACCCTTGATCATAATGTAGCGTCCTCCCCTATCTCTTGTCACAGTCTTTATTATAAAGTCTATTTTATCTGATATGAGTATTGCTACTCCAGCTTTCTTTTGATTTCCATTTGCATGGAATTATCTTTTTTCTATCCCCTCACTTTCAGTCTGTATGTGTCCCTAGGTATGAAGTGGGTCTGTTGTAGACAGCATATATATGGGTCTTCTTTCTGTATCCATTCAGCCAATCTGTGTCTTTTGGTTGGAGTATTTAATCCATTTACATTCAAGGTAATTATCAATATGTATATTCCTGTTACCATTTTCTTAATTGTTTTGGGTGTGTTTTTTGTGGGTCTTTTTCTTCTCTTGTGTTTCCCGCCTAGAGAAGTTCCTTTAGCATTTGTTGTAAAGGTGGTTTGGTGGTGCTGAATTCTCTTATTAGCTTTTGCTTGTCTGTAAAACTTTTGATTTCTCTGTTGAATCTGAATGAGATCCTCGCTGGGTAAAGTAATCTTGGTTATAGGTTTTTCCCTTTCATTATTTTAAATACATCCTGCCACTCTCTTCTGGCCTGCAGTTTCTACTGAAAAAAATCAGCTGATAACCTTATAGAGATTCCCTTGTATGTTATTTGTTGCTTTTCCCTTGCTGCTTTTAGTAGTTTTTCTTTGAATTTAATTTTTGTTAGTTTGATTAATATGTGTCTTGGTGTGTTTCTCCTAGGGTTTATCCTGTATGAGACTCTGTGCTTCCTGGACTTGGGTGGCTATTTCCTTTCCCATGTTAAGGAAGTTTTCGACTATAAATCTCTTCAAATATTTTCTCAGATCCTTTCTCTCTTTCTTCATCTTCTGGGACCCCTGTCATTTGAATGTTCGTGTGTGTAATGTTGTCCCAGAGGTCTCTGAGACTGTCCTCAATTCTTTTCATTCTTTTTTCTTTATTCTGTTCCTCAGCAGTTATTTCCACCATTCTATCTTCCAGCTCACTTATTGTTCTTCTGCTTCAGTTATTCTGCTGTTGATTCCTTCTAGTGTATTTTTCATTTCAGTTGTGTTGTTCATCACTGTTTGTTCTTTAGTTCTTCTAGGTCTTTGTTAAACATTTCTTGTATTTTCTCAATCTGTGCCTCATTTTATTTCTGACGTTTTGGATCATCTTTATTATCATTACTCTGAATTCTTTTTCAGGTAGGTTGCCTATTTCATCTTCATTTATTTAGTCTTGTAGGTTTTTACCTTGCTCCTTCACCTGTAACATATGTTTTTTGTCGTCTTTTTTTTTTTTTTTTTTGATGGTTGGGGCTGTGTTCCTGTCTTACTGGCTCTTTGGCCTGAGGCGTCCAGCAGTGGAGTTTGCAGGCAGTTGGGTAGAGCTGGGTCTTGGTGCCAAGATGAGGACCTCCGGGAGACCTTACTCCCCTTAATATTACCTGGAGCCTGAGTTCTCTGTTAGTCCAGCAGTTTGGACTCGGTGCTCCCACCACAGGAGCTCAGGCCCAAACCCCGGCCTGGGAACCAAGATCTTGCAAACAAACAAACAAAAGAGCTGAGCAATAACAATAAATAAAATTAGAAAAATAAAAAATATATTAGAAAAAATAAAAATATAAGTGAAACAACAACAACAAGGTAAAACAGGGACTTCCCTGGTGGTCCAGTGGGTAAGACTGTACTCCCGGGTTTGATCTCTGCATGCTGCAACTAAGAGTCCACATTGCCACAACTAAAGATCCTGTATGCTGCAAACAAACACCCCGTGTGCTGCAACTAAGACCCAGCATAGCCAAAACTAACAAATAAATAAATAAATACAAGGTAAAACAACCACAACAGCAAAAAAAAAAAAAAAAAAAAAAAAAAAAAGCCTTGGCTGTGGGGGGGCGGGGCTTAGGCTCAGGACCCTGGCAGCCAGAAAAGGCCCTGAGTGGGCGGGGCAGGCGCAGGGCTTAGGCTCAGCATGCCTCGAGGGGGCCTCGGAGTGCGGAGGATCAGGCCTGGGACCTCAGCAGGCTCCCCGGGGCCCGAGTGGGCAGGGGAAATGCTGGCTGTGTTCCCTTCTGATCCTCTTGATCCCCCAAGGGTCTCTCCCTGTCCCCGTTGATCCCCTCACTGTGAGTGGGCCCCTCCCCCAGCCACCCCCAGGGGTGCTGGTCCTGTCCTGCCTCCACTTCTCCCCTCTCCCTCACCCCCACGTCCTACCCAGTCACTTGGGAGTCCCTCCCATCCCCTTAGGTGTCTGAGGCCCCCCACCAGCACCTGGTAGGTGCCCTAATTGTGAGGAGAAAGTTTTTTAAAAATGCATGCTGATATGATAGCTGTCACAACACAATCTAACAGAACTTTCAAATGAAGGTAAAGACATCTAAGTGCTACTAGAGCCATCTTACAGAAAAACCCAAATGAACTTTTTGGCCAACCCAATAAAAGAGAACCAAGTCAAACTTCTAGTCATAAAAACTACAATATCTGAAATAAAAATACACTGGGGCTTCCCTGGTGGCGCAGTGGTTGAGAGTCCGCCTGCCGATGCAGGGGACACGGGTTCGTGCCCCAGTCCGGGAAGATCCCACATGCCGCGGAGCGGCTGGGCCCGTGAGCCATGGCTGCTGAGCCTGCGCGTCCAGAGCCTGTGCTCCGCAGCGGGAGAGGCCACAACAGTGAGAGGCCCGCGTACCGCAAAAAAAAAAAAAAAATTGAGAAATAGTGGCCAAAAACTTCTCAAATTTCAGGAAAACTGTAAACCCACAGATCCAAGAAGCTCAGTAAACTCAAAGCACAAGAAACATGAAGAAAACTACACTGGGACACATCATAACCAAATGCTCAAAACCAGTGACAGTGAGAAAAATCTTAAAAGCTACCAGGGAAGGAAGACACAAAAAGTAAGAAAACTAAGGGTGACAGCAGATTTTATGTTGGAAATAATGCAGCTAATAGTGGAGGAATCTCTTTAGGGTACTGAAGAAAAACTCAACCTAGAATTCCATCACTCCAAAAAATAAAATCTTTCAAAAAGTAAGGCAATATAAAGACAGTTTTAGACATAAAAGCTGAAAGGATGCATCAGCAGTAGAACTGTGCTACAGGAAATGTTAAAAGAAGCCATTCAAGCAGAAGGAAATATTAATCTGTAAAACAAAATGAAGTGCACCGTAAGTGGTTACAGAGTAGGTAAATATATGAGGTTTTTAAATTTAACAGTGTGGTGTGGAGTTTATAACAAATGTAAAAATAAGATGTTGGTCAAACAGTAACACAAAGGATTGGAGGAGAGAAATGGAAGTTATATACAATTATAAAATTTTTATGTAATACAAGAAGTGATATGTTATTTGAATGTATGCTGTGATATATATACTGTAAACCTAAAGCAGCCACTTAAATAACAAAGCTGTAGGAGGCAAGCCAACAAAGGAGAAAAGACTGATATAAAATGTTTTCATTGCTATATAGGCTCCCACTGTAGGAATACAGCAGAGTATATTTTACAATGTCCAGTGGGTAGATACTTCAGTAATTTTAGCTGTTAGTACACATTTCTACTTTGAACGTATTTTACATGTCTATTTATGTGAATTACAGGAGTTTCACATAGTTATATGATCTATATGTATATGTAGATACAGAATTACTGAGTTGAAGCAGGGGTAAGGTCAAATTGTTTTCCAAAATGTTTTCATCAGTTTACATTTCAACAGCAGAATAGGCAATTTCCATACATCCCCCAAAACATTTGGTATTATCAGTCTTCTTAATTTTAGTCAATCTGGTATGTATATAGTGGTGTCTCATTATTATCATGATTTGCATTCTCTCATCCTTTTTATTTTTCATATCTCTTCCTATACCCCTCCTTTATGATCCTTCACTTATCCTGTCAGTGACACCCAGGAGCCTTAGATCACCTAAAAACAGTGAACATTCACACATAAAAATATCTTATTAAGAGAATCTACTGTGAATTAGCTGCATGTGGCCATTGGGGTACCAGAAGAAAGCAATACATCTTTATAGTATTTATGGTAAAGAGTTCACTCTACAAGGAATCATACAGGTGTGTTTCCTTTATACAACTCACTTTCAGTTTGGATCCCTGCTGTGAGATAAAATTTTTTTTAATTGTTGTTTGATGGAAAAGAAAAAACATCACTTATACTCATTTCCCTGCAGGTGTGAAATGAGCAGCTCTGAAGATGAGGACCTCCCCCAGCTCTCTTCCCATGCCCTTGCAGCTCTGCAGGAATTTTATGCTGAGCAGAAACAGTACACCGACCTCGGTGGCGATGACAAGTATAACATTGGAATAATAGAAGAGAACTGGGTAAGTTAATGCATTCCCCACCCATCAGGAAGTGTTGGTGTGGAGACTATTCTGTACCTAGTCCAGTGTTTGTCTGTATCTGACCTAATACCCAAGTTTATCTCACTTGTCACTACGAAGCTGATAACCTGTTCAGGAGGTAAGACAGAAAGCAGGCCACGAACATTTTAAGACAGTATAAATGCAGATTTTCCTAATTCTGACTCTCAGGCTGCCTGATGATCAGAGGAGGGGACATTTCAGATAGAAGAACAGCATATCATTATATCCAACACAAACGGTGCTTCCTTCTTGTATACAGATGCATTCTGTTGGTTGTTATGGAGCCCAGCAGTCCTTGAGAAAAGGGAAAAAATTGATCATTGCAGTAATGGGGTAACTGGACTTAAACAAACATGTAGTAAAAAATAGATGAAACTGAGTTTTAAGAAGATATTAATAGTTTCTGGGGCACAGTATGTATTTTAATTGTATTTTTATGGTCTAAATAAAAGTAGGAATTTAAAAAAGTGAGTTCAGAAAAACTAACCTAACCTGGAATGTAGAAATTTACATTTTTGAAGGAGATAGTTGAGAAATAGATGAGGCTTGAAATTTCTGTGACTGCCCCTCTCTTCATCACTTTGCAGCCGGAAGGAGGTGTGTGTGTGTGTTTAAGCAGACTTTTACATTTTGTGTCAAGTTTAGATCTCTTAAGTTATATAAAATTTTCCTGTTTACCATCTGTTTGAGACTGGGACAAAAATGTTTCTTTATATTTATTCTAAATGTTCCACTTACTCAGATGCCTCTTTGTCACTGCTTCCCTTCTTTATGTGCTTTTGTCTTTAGCTTGATTCTTTGAATAGTCAATATTAGAAACTTGAAGTACGTTATTATTCTTGAGGGGGTCTTTTTCTCTTTTCCTTCTGCTAATTTAAATACTATGTACTTTTTTCTGATTCTAAAAGTAATCTATGGTTGTTGTAAAAAATATATAAAAACATGAACAAAAAACAAAAGTAATAACTCCACTACCTGAATTAACTATTTGTATATTTTTGACACTTCCTTTTGGTTTGTTTTGTTTATAAAATTAAGGAGATCTCCCAGGAAGTTGGGGGTGGGGGGAAAGACAACGATACAAATTATAGAAAGAAAACATAAAACTAGAGGATAAATCCAGGAAGCTCAATATTCAACTAACTGGAGTTCCAGAAAAATAGAACTGAAAACAAAGAGGGGAGGAAACCTTCAAAGAATGATATTAGAAAATTTCCCTGAACCAAAGACCCTAAGACACATGATTATCATGACTGAAAATTCTGGATATAGGTGACAAAGAAGATCCTAGAACCTTCCAGAGAAAAGCATGTCACCTACAGAGTCTCAGGTCTACAAGTCACATTGCACTTCTCAGTAGCTTTACTAGAAACTTGAAAAAAGTGGAGCAGTTCCTTCAAGATTTAAATTTGTTCAGCCTAGAATTCTACACCCAGCTGAGTTATCAGTCACGTGTGAGGATAAAAGTAAAATGTTTTAGACATGGTAAGTCTCACAACATTTACCTCCTACGCACCACTTCTCAGAAGCTGCAGGATGTTGGGAGAATTAGGGATAGGTTCAAAGAACCCAATCAAATGAAACAATCATGTATTAACTCTAGGAAAAACAAGGTACCATACCAGAAGGAAATGCAATCAGAGTATATTACTTGGCCCAGCAGTGAACACTGATAATTGATATAGTATATATTGATATAGTAGATATAAATTAAAAGGATAAACTCTACGCCAGTTGTAAAATGATTTCACTCATTCCTCTGTCATAGCAGCTGAGCCAGTTTTGGTACACTCCGGAGACCGCCCTGCGCCTTGCAGAGGAAGCCGTGGCAGCTGCTGGGGAAGGTGGCAGGTGAGATCAGTTTCATTTCTCTTTTGCCTTTTAATCTAAAGTAATATTTTAAATGTCCTTCTTAGATGAGACATGGTTGGTAAGAAGGCTGAACTGTAATCTGCAAAACCTGTAGTTCGTGATTCGCAGAACATGTGGAAGTAAGAACTGCCTCACTGTTGAGTCGGGACACACACAGAAATCTATTCAGTGTAAGATATCTTATCTCTGTTCCTTATTTTAACATTTTCTACCTGTTACTTTTATACCCCTAGAGTTTGCTTTAAAAGAAAAAAATCTTGACCTTTTTGAAGTTTTAAGAATAGATTTTCTTTTTTAATTTGGTTTTTACTTCTGTCAAAACTTTGCACGCATATAAAGTCAAATGGTCCTAAAAGACTTGTTCAAAAAATAATCCATTGTTAATTTTCCCCTTGTCCACCCCCTCGCCTTTTCTGCTCTCTTTCATTGATTCTCTTGGTATTTACAAACATTTCTAAATAACGTTTATATTGGCACTTCTTGACTTGTCCCTCGCAGACATCATTTCTTGACTTCTCCCCTTAAGAGAATGAGGATTTGGCTCCCTTCATAGGCCACAACTGCCACATACGTGTCTCCTTTCTGTCCACTCTCCCAATAGAGTTATATCCTTTTTTCTTCTTTTTTTTAATGGCTGGACTCTTTGCTAATTTTTTTTTTTTTTTTTTTGCGGTGCGAGAGCCTCTCACTGTTGTGGCCTCTCCCGTTGCGAGCACAGGCTCCGGACGCGCAGGCTCAGCGGCCATGGCTCACGGGCCCAGCCACTCTGCGGCATGTGGGATCTTCCCGGACCGGGGCATGAACCTACGTCCCCTGCATGGGCAGGCGGACTCTCTGCCACTGCGCCACCAGGGAAGCCCCATCTTAGCAAATATTTTGCTGAGGATTTTTGCTTCTACGTTCATGAGTGATATTGGTTTGAAGTTTTCTTTTATTCTCTTGGTTTGGGTTTCATATTGGTTAATGGTAGCTTCATAAAATGAGCTGGGAAGTATTGTCTGTATTTCTGTCTCCTGGAAGTGATTGTGTAGAGTTGGTGTTAGTTATATCTTAATTTTGTTGTTAGGACAACATAGGTGTCCTTTACAGCTGAGTCTTTTCCTTTTCTGTGCAATGTTTCATCTTCCCTGAAGAAAAGAATTTATTTTTTTTTTTTAGTATTTCTATGTCCATATTATTGATTAACTCTCAAATTCTCCCCAGTGGTGTAAATCTCTTATCAACAAATTCAAACATATTTTTCAGCTCCTTGAAAAAAATGACTTCCAGGGCTTTGCAACCTGTTCCATCTGGACTGGTTGATTTCTGGTTTTGCTGCAGCTCTGGTCTTGGTTCTTGGTATTTCCTTCACCATCATGCTGAGGTGTCCTTTTACCTCTCTCTTGTTCCAGACTTCCTCTGTCCAGTACCCCAGTTCTTAGTTTACAGCTTTATCCTGGTTGGGTATATCCTTCAATAGTTTCCATGGGAGGGAAATTCTTAAAACCTTTCATGTCTGAAAATGTTTTTATTCTACCCATTCTCTTCATATGTTAGTTTTGTTGGGTGTCGAATTCCAGGTTTTGAGGGCATTGCTTCATTGCACGTTTCGGTAGTGCTATTGGAAAATACAATGCCATTCTGATTTCTTGTGGGAAACCTGTTTTTTCCCATCCCTGCCTACTGCTAGCTTAGGATTTTCTCTTGATCCCCAGTATTCGATTGGTTTTTACTGTGTGGAGCTTCTATCTGTTGTACTGGGTGAAAGCCCTTCCATTCTCATTAACTCAGGTCCTTCAGTTTGGGAAAATAGTCCTAAATTATTTGATTTCCTTCCCACTTTTTTTTCGATTCCTCTTTCTGGAATGCCTATTATTTGAATGTTGGACCTATCTACTTGTTTTTCTGTCCTTTTTCCATCTGTTGACCTTTTACCTTCTGGGAAAATTCCTCAACTTTATCTATACCATAGTTCTTTTTTGGGTCTCTGAATATTTATTATTGTATCTTGTTCATCCTTCTGAGGATATTATAGGATTTTTTTAAAAAGAGTTAAGCTCCCTACACAGCCTCTCTAACGAACCGCACACATGCATCTTCTGTTTATTTTGGCCTCTGGTATTAGATGCTTTCCCTGAATGTCTGCTGGCCCCCTGCTGTCCGTCCATATTTAAGGGTGAGACGCTCTAGGGCTGGAGGTTCTGATACCTGGGCGGGACTTCTCTACTTGGGTGTCTGCAGATGGCTGTTTCCCCATCAACACCCAGGGTCAGCATGTCCAGGCCTTTCCTTGTGGGCTGGTTAGAGCCCCAGGGTTTAATGTGATCTTTGCCATTTCCATCACCACTAGCTGTGCCTGGCACCCACCCTTCAAGCCCCCCCCCCCAATCCAGAGAACATCCCTCCAGTTTCCTACCACAGTTGTGGAGGCTTGGGATAGGGAAGAGAATCCTGGGGGTGCATTTCCTCTCGAATAGACCTTTCAAACAGTTCTCCTGTTTGTTGCCCCACCGTCACCCCCGCTTCTTGAGTTACCTGGTTGTGCAGCTTCCTGAGCCACGGGTACTGTGCTGTCAGCCAGGTTCCTTCTCAGCTTTCCTGGCTGCCAGTTTGGGACTTGGCTAAATGAATGTGTTCCCTCTGCCATCTTCAGCTGGAAGTTTAAACTGGAAGTCCAAAGGTTTTCTTTTATCTGTCCTTTTTCTTTTAAAATTATATGTAGTTTATTACGTTTTTCTTAATGACATGTTTTTACGTGTATTTTCTTATTTTTACATATGAGGGCTTTGGAAGCAACGTATTTTTTCTAAAAGGCATCTTCAGTATTTTAGGAGTTATGTCTTAACTTTAAAGATGAGTAGTAAGAGTAGCATTTATTGAGTACTTACTGTGTGTCCTGTCTCCTGGGTAAGTGCTTTCTGAGGGTCATCTACACCTCTGGAGGTAGTTCCTGTTACACTCTCCATCCTAAAGACGGATGCTGAGGCCCACGCGGTCACATCACTCGCACAAGGGCCCCAGCTGTGAGCAGCAGGCCGTCCGCTTCCCCTGCCACTGTCGCCACACCCTGCTCTCGTGCCTTCCTCCACCTCAGACCACTGTCCTCCCACCGGAAGTACCGGTGCTGCTGTGGTTCAAGTCCTCTGCACCCTCCGGCCCAGAGCTCTGGCAGCAGCCGGGCTGGGGTCTGGTCCCCACAGAAGGCGGTCGGGATGCCCCCAGACTTCTTAAGAAATGCATCTCACAGTTTTAAAGCTGAGTTTAATTTTCTAAATAAGTAGTTTTCTGAATGATTCTCTGCGTGTGTGTGTATATAATAAAAATCTAAAAGTGACAAAGGGGATGGAGACAAAAAGTCGCTTTCCCATTGTCTGCAGACAAGCTGTGTATCTCCAAGAGGTGAGCATAAACCCCTCTCCGTGAAAGCACAGTTTACACTCTCCTGAACTTGACTGTCTTGGAGAGTAATGACAACACAGTATTCCACTGTAACAGTCAACTGAGTAATTCAACATTTAAGGTACTTCTAGCATTTTTGGCAGTTGGCTTTAAAAGTTAACTACTGGAACACGACCCATTCATAACTGGAGATGCTTGTAATGAGACAGATTCTTTAATTTACTTATACAAAAAAGCAGCAGAAATTCAAAGTAGTCTGTCTGCACTGAGACCTAGTTTTAATGTACTTTTTTGGAAAACTAAAGTTGTTTAGGAAGTTATTTGGAGTTTTTCCTCCAAGATTATATTACAAAGTAACTTCAAAATATTTAGTTTGAGGCTAAAAAGTATTTGAAATAAATGTTAAGAGACCACCATGAAAATACTAAGTAAATTCAGGCCATAGGCTTCATAACCCTTGTCCTAATAAGTTTTACTTTTTTTTTTTTTTTAACCATGAAAAGCACATTTATCCTTTCATACTTTAAAATTATGAGTTGTAGATTTGTAAACAGTAGATTCCTTAAAAGTGAGTTTTCTTTCAAAATGTACTGCTGTTACTCAGTTTGCATTATTGTTTCCTTTAAGAAAATCTGAACACAGGGACTGTGGTTTTTCAGTGAAGTGGTTATTTCATGCCATGTGCTGTCATAAAGCTCAGCCATGAGTTGGCTCCTTTTGTTCCAGAATTGCATGTGTGAGTGCCCCCAGCGTTTACCAGAAGCTGAGAGCGCTGCACAGAGACGACTTTTCTATCTGCATCTTCGAATATGACCACAGGTTTGCCATATACGGAGAGGAGTTTATCTTCTATGATTACAGTAACCCAGTGGATTTACCTGAGAAAATTGCTGCACACAGTTTTGACGTTGTAATAGCAGATCCCCCCTATCTCTCTGAGGAATGTCTCAGAAAAACGTCAGAAACCATCAAGTACCTGACCCAGGGCAAGATTCTGCTGTGCACAGGTAGGTGCCAGATTGGCAACACACATCCCATGACTTTAAACAAGGTTCTTCCCCCTCTCTGTGCCCCAGTTGCCTTATCTGTACAGTGGGGCTGAGATGCTACCTGCCTCTCAGGGTTGGGGAGAATTAAGTGGCATGATGCCTGGGAAGCGGGCTCCGGCACTGGGCAAGTGCACCAGGAGTGTTTCTTGTACTCATCAACGTCAGTAATAGTAACACTGACTCAGCCTGTACAAATTGATAAAAGAAATTTGGAATCTCGGGGGTTAAAGTGGATGCCAAAGGTTACAGAGCTAGACATTAGATTAGGTTTACCAAAGCTGAGAAGGAGACTTTTGCACTGGTGATGTGGATATATTTTCTTAAGGTGGATATACTGGCATTTGACTGAGAATGAAAACGTTAACTGCTGGTCTCCCTACTTCCGGGCAGCTTGGCATCCAGGCCTGCTGTGTGGGCCGCACTTCCCCCCAGTGCAGTGGGTGCGGAGGACAGGGCTGGAGGGAGGAATGGGATTTGTCAGCCAGAGGCTGGTGTGAATGTATTGGTACAAGTTTGCACGATTCGCTACTATTGAAAAAGGGGTTGTACTAATTATTTTTGCTTTCCTTATGTTACTTTGTGGAATATAATTATTTTCTTAAGTATCTCAGCCTTGCAGATGTAGGAAAATTATTAAATGAAAAAGAAAAGGAAAAACGTAGGTAATTTGCCTAAATGTTGGAGGAAGTAAAAAAGGAATATAGAGCACTGACCTTCCCCCTTATCGCTGAGTGGTACCGTCAACTCACCGCTTCCCGCATCTGGTCAAGAATACCTCCCTGGCCTGCCTGGTGGGTGTGGAGCTGAGACGTGGTTGGTGCCTCAGTCTCCGGGTTCATCTGGTGGTTCTCCTCAGGTGCCGTCATGGAGGAAGAGGCAGCAAAACTTCTTGGAGTGAAGATGTGCAAGTTTATTCCAAAACACACTCGAACCTTGGGAAATGAATTTCGCTGTTACGTGAATTATGATTCTGGGCTGGACCGTGAACTGTGAATGCAGCTGGTAATACAATGTAGTGAAGGACCCATGTGACATTTCCCTCTTTTTATTTTCTTAGTAGATTGAAAAGCTATGACCTCCCCTCCTCCCTCACAAACTAGGGCTCTCCCTGGCCTAACTTTCGAGATGAAGACGACAACATCTTGTGATTTCTTTAGTGAGGCCATCCCTAGAGCTTGGGATGCTTTTGCCAACTCGAATCAGTGGAATTATATTTGGAATATTTGGAAGAAGTCATAGAAGCCGTCTAGTCTACTCTCCTCAACGCAGGCAAAGCGCAGAAGTACAGGCGGCTTAGTGATTGGCCAGGACCTTGGCCTCGGCCTCGGGCGCATCCTGTGTACTACGGGTGGCTGTGGACACCTGCGTGTGCTTTGCCAGCCATGCGGTTTGGAGTTGTAGCTGAGGACGAGTGTTGTGTCCAGTTCGCAATCGCCTTCCAGGAGCTCAGTGCCCAGAAGAGGGCACGTGCTCAGTAAATACTTGTTGAGTGTTCCAGTCAGAGAAAAAATGCAAATACAGGTTTTGCCTTTTCTAGATCTTGGAAGGGAAAGCTGATTCTTCCGTTGGAAATGCGTTACCTATTAACAGCTAGCGTTAGTTAAACTGATGCTTAATAGCTTATGGAAGAGCAGTTTATCCCCGTGCAAACCGTACCCTCCTTCAGTTCACTCCTCTGATGTCTTTATGTTTGAGGAGTGGCTAGAAAATGTTACACAACAGTGGCAGTGCTCGAAATAATTACCCAAGGTTTGAAAGGCAGTTTTTCTTTTTAATTCGTGGATTTCTTTGTTGACGTTGATCTGATGAACCTTCTGTTTTCTGGACAAGAATGTATGCTAGCTATACCACCACTAGGCTTACTTTTTTTTTTCCCCCAGAGGTTGAGCACAGAAGTAAAATTCCCCAAATGGTATACAGAACTACCCACAGCTATCAATTTCAATTTTGAATTTTTTATTTGGAATTTTGCTCAGCAGTGTTTTTCACGCACAACCTCTGTCAATATTTGGTACAGATTGAAAGTTCTCTCGGTTGACCTTCTGTCCAGATCAAACCAAGACTGATTGTAAGTAGGGACAAGAGCATATAAACGAGGCCGACCGACTCTGCAGATCATCTTCCTGAACATTAAGATTCAGTGATAGACCTTAATTACCACTGTTTCCTCTGAAAATTAGTGGAGCCCACAGAGAAATGCACAGCCAGCATGCCCTCCACCTACAGTGTTTTAAGGATTTTAAAGCGGGTTAAAGAACTTTACTTGTAATTGTGTTCAGGGACAGACTTAAGCCTAGAGAAAAGGGTGAAGGTCTAGCTCACATTGTGGTCGTAGAAGAGGACCTGCTCCTGGCTTCTGGGATTGTGAGTCTGCAAGTGAGAAAAACCTTACAAGTGGGAGATTCTGGGGTGAGCTGAGCCTCCCAGAGGGAGGGCAGGTCCTAGGCAGCCGTGTCCACTGGTGACTGTCAGCACCAGGCGGGGTTCAGGGACCCAGGCCACAAGGCGGGCTACAGGGTGTGCTTCTAAAAACTCCTGCCGAGGAAGTGAAAACAATGTTTATAAAATGTTTACATGTCAGGTACTTGCTCAAAATGGCTAATATAAAAAGTTTCTGCCTCTACTGAAAATAGCTGAATAAACAAGAAGGTATATATTCTACTTTTTTAAAAAAAAGGTGGTAAGTGTCTGTCTGTCCTCGAGGCTCTCTCCACTCCCAGCGGTCCTTGCAGTGCTACCACCCGTGGTTGCAAGGGGCCGGTGGCCGGGAGCCTTAAGGAGCCTCAACGATCTCTGGCGAAGCGGGTCACCTGTGGTGGCCCCAGCCTTGGGCCACCCACACAGGGCTGCCACGTGGTTAGCTCCCGTCACCTTTCACCGCCCTGCGCTCCTGCCCAAGAGGAAGCCTGCGGGATGCAGGAGGTCAGGCTTGCACGCAGTGCAGTCCAGTCCAGCACTGGGTGCTCCGTCTGAGTTTCCTTGGGGCCTCGGGGTCCCCGGATTGGGGATGGGTGCTCAGGGCCGGGCCGGCTTGTCCAGGCTGGAGTTGGCGCCATCTGCATCCTTGTCCGGCGCGGGCACGCAAGTGCAGCCCACGGGGATGGTGACGTACTCCTCGGTATAGACGGCGCGGCCGCCCGCGCAGGCTGGGGTCCGGCGCAGGACCACTGCGGGCACAAGCACCGGGGCGCTGCGCAGCCGCACATCCTCCTCCCCGTGCGGCCCGGTCAGGCAGCCCCGGCACAGGCAGTAGGCCTCGGGCAGGTACCTGGGGAAGCGGCCGGGGTCGTAGGAGATCCTGCGGGGAGAGGACGGGCCCTGAGGGCTTGGCTCCTGGGCCGGTGGCACTGGGGTCACTGATGAAGCGAGGGGCTGAAGCCGAGCACCCACTGGCCTTCACTGTATTTAAAGTGGAGACAGTTTATGGCCACCACATTCCCTGAAAACGCTTTCAGACTCTGCACCAGTGCGCGTGCTCAATGAGATGCCCCCAGCCACCCTACTCTGGGCCCTCACCACCCCACGTGCCCTGGCCCAGGCCCAGGCCGAGGCCGGGCCGACCCTGGCCTCCCCGCCGCTGACACAGCCTCAAGCAGAGGCAGCTGCCAGACACCCACCTGTCCAGGAAACCCTGCATCCCACTGTCCATCAGTGTCCATGTGCCCTCCCGCGTGTGGGAAAGGGGCTGAGTCACACCAGGGGGTGGGGGGCGGGGGGCGGGCAGGAAGGACTGGCTGCCCAGGACAGGCAGGAAGTGAAGGATGCCTTAAACTGGACCACTTCCGTGTTCCTCCAGGTCTCCCTACTTTCTGGTCAGATGCCAAGATCCAAGTGTCGGCACCCAGGACGAGCCTGTGGCTGCTTGCTAGCTGGACCCTACCCTCACCTTCCCAAAACCAGGAGGTCACTGATGGAACCCAGGACTCCTCCCTAACGTCCCCTTGTATGGGGACACTTGCCCCACCTCATGGGACCTCCAGGACCCCAAACTCTCATTTCCATTCATTTGCCCTCCTACTTTTGGAGCTGGGTCCTTGTGACCCTGAAGTCTCAGGAGTCACAGCCATGACCTGACCTCTCAAGGGACACACACATCCATACATCCACCACGCACCACGCCTGGGAAGGCCCCCCAAGTGCTGGCCCGAGGGGGGCCTAGGAAGGAAACGAACCAAGCAAGATGTGCCCAAGCGTGCCCACCCCTGGGACTGGGGGCTCCGCACAGAGGGCGTGGCCAGGCTTCCAGAAGCTGCTTGTCCCTCACCCGCAACTTCTGTGGACCAGGGTCCCTCGGCCCTCACTGTGCAGGACTGCAGGGCACCAGCCAAGCTGAGAAGTTTCCAGATGAGAAGGACCTTCTGACAGCCATTTAACGAAAGCGCAGAGGGGGGAAGGCACGTGATGGGTGAACTGGGCAAACTGGGCCGGGAGGCAGAACCTGACCAGCTGTCAAGCGTGGGGGACTGGAGGCCGCGTCAACCAGGCCAACTGCCCATGGCCTGTGGACAGCCTCAGAAATGGTTTCTTCACGCAACAACAAATCCACTTGACACCAACTACGTGCCACTTACACACAGCAGGAAAGAACTAAGGCGGGGTCAGGCCTGTGGCCTGAGGGAGAGAGGGGGCTGGTGGGGAGGGGAGGGGCGGGCCTCAGGATGCGACCAGACAAGACGGAGGGTGGTGCTTAAACCCAGGGACCACGCCGCCCTGCCCCTGAGCATCCCAGAGCCCAGAGGGACATTTCTGAGTCCTTGGCCACCATGTGGATGTGGGGATGAGGTCAGGGGAGAAGTCGGGGTGACCAGGAGGACAGCAACGGGTGCGGGGGCAGGGAGGCCTGGCTCCGACTCCCTTCTCACTGCTGTGCAAGGAGGGGCCCTGGAAATCTGTGCGCCAGCAGGAGGAGGGCAGCGGGGCCGGCCTGCGAAGGCACCTGCCTGCCCCCGGGACACGGAGACCCACAGCAACCCCATCCGGCCCACATGCCCACAAAGAGTTGAAAATATCTTTTATAAGCGTCTCATCGCTTTTCCCTCAGTGCTGCCTTTGTAAGAACTTTACTTTTCCAGCTTTTCCACCCACATAATGCCTCATTCCCATCCCCTCCAGGGGCACAGGCCCCCCACATCCCCTGTCGGGCAGGGGCGGTCACGGCAGGAAAAATCCCAGCTCCTCGGCTTCGCCTTCAGAGGCCTCCACGACCTGCCCCTCACACACATACCTTCCCAGCCGTCCGCGTGCCCGACACCCGCCCCCAGAGCGGGACGCCTGGCAGGGGCCACGGCTAAGCTTTGGCTCAAGATGAACTCCCCCAAACCTCAACTCAGCGAAGACTTGCCATGTTTTAAGGTCCAGTGCAAGTCATTAAGTTTTCAGATTTCCTTAGATTTAACCTCTTCTTTCCCCATATCCTCATAACACCTTGGGCCTCTCAGACAGAACTGCACATTTTCCACGTCTTCCCCTGGGAGGGAAGGGTAAGGACGGTATCTGGACTCACTCTCATGCTCTAACAAGCACACCACAGCGCCCACATAGAGGAAGAGTTCAGTAGATGGTAAGAGGGTGGTGGTGAGTCTGGACTCCTCAGCTTCCTGTCCTCCAGACCCTGAGATCAAGATTAGACCCTAACTTACATTGAAGGAAAAGGAATTTATAATGTCTGCAGTCACATTCAACATTTATTCAACCAACACCTAAGTGCCAGTGGCGTTTCAGGCAGTAGGAATATAGATGAAATACTATAATAATCTACCATCCAAGGACTCACCCTCTCGGGATAAATATACAAAGAAACAGAGTTAAACCCGGCCATCACAGCAGAGGAGGCTTCCTGGTAAAGTGGAACCTGGGTGGATTCATCCAGACGAAAGAGGAGAAAGGGCATTTAGGGCAGAGGTCAAAGCCTAGATGTGAGGGACCACGTCAGTTATAGGAGCCGCGGCACAGAAGAACCAAGAGCTGGGGCGGGAGCCATCTGGGGGGGCCTCCAGTTCCTAACAGGAATTTGGATCTGACCCTGAAGGCAACAGGAAGGATGTTAAAGAGAGAAGTGACCCCATCAGACGGAATTTTAGATCCCTCAGACTACAGAGTGGAAGCCAGTCTGGAGCCCAAGAGAGATCTTGGCTGGAGATGGAGATTTTTAAATTATTAGCATATGAATAGTAGTTAAGATCATTCACATAAGTGTATAGAGAGATACCAAATAAAAGAAACTCAACAGAGGTTTCATTCCAAGAGGGAAAAAAGAGGCAGGGGAACCTAAATATTAAAAGAGCCTTGAGAAATCATCAACAAAATGAAAAGGCAACCCACTGAATGGCAGAAAGTATTTGCAAAGCATATATCTGATAAGGGGTTAATATCCAAAATACAAAGAACTCATATAACTCAATAGCAAAAGAACAATCTGATTCAAAACTGGGCTCAAGATCTGAATAGACATTTTTCCAAAGAAGCCGTATAGATGTCCAATAGGCACATGAAAAGATGCTCAAACATCGCTCGTTATTAGAGAAACGCACATCAAAAGCAACTCACGTGTGTCAGGATGGCTATTATCAAAAAGACAAGAGGACTTCCCTGGTGGCGCAGTGGTTAAGAATCCACCTGCCACTGTAGGGGACACAGGTTCGAGCCCTGGCCCGGGAAGATCCCACATGCTGCGGAGCAACAATGCCCATGAGCCACAACTGCTGAAACCCACACACCTGGAGCCCGTGCTCTGCAACGAGAGGCCTGTGTACCACAATGAAGAGTAGCCCCTGCTCTCTGCAACTAGAGAAAGTCCGTGTGCAGCAACGAAGACACAACACGCTCCCCCCCGCAAAAGAAAAGACAAGAAATAAGTGTTGGTGAAGATGAGGAGAAAAAGGAAACCCTTGTAACTGTCGGTGGGAATGTAAGTTGGTGCAGACACTGGAAAATAATGTGGAGAATCCTCAGAAAAATTAAGAACTAATAAATAATATAGCAGTTCCACTGCTGGGTATTTATCCAAGGAAACAAAAACACTAACCTGAAAAGATGTATGATCAATGCATTATTATCACAGACAGAGTGAAGTCAGTCAGAAAGAGAAAAACAAATACCATATGCTAACCCATAGATATGGAATCTTAAAAAAAAAGAAGGTTCTGAAGAACCTAGGGGCAGGACAGGAATAAAGACGCAGACGTAGAGAATGGACTTGAGGACATGGGGAGGGGGAAGGGTAAGCTGGGACGAAGTGAGAGAGTGGCATGGACATATATACACTACCAAACGTAAAATAGAGAGCTAGTGGGAAGCAGCCGCACAGCACAGGGAGGTCAGCTCGGTGCTTTGTGACCCCCTAGAGGGGTGGGATAGGGAGGGTGGGAGGGAGGCGCAAGAGGGAGGGGATACGGGGACATGTGTATGCATATGGCTGATTCACTTTGTTATACAGCAGAAACTGACACAGCATTGTGAAGCAATTATACTCCAATAAAGACATAAAAAAACAATGTAGCACATTCGAGAGTTGCTAAGAGAGTACATCTTAAAATTTCTCATCATGCACAAAAGATGTATAACTGTGTGGTGACGGACGTTAACTAGATTTACTGTGATCATTTTGCCATATATGCAGATATTGAATCATTATATTGCACACCTGTAACTAATAATAACATGTCAACTGTATCTCAATTTAAAAATGGAGCGCCTTGAGCAGAGTGATATAAGTACTGGGGCATCGCTGACCTGGTTTACACGAGCCGACCAGGTGCAGTTAGGAGTTGAGCCCCAATTCCCAAGTGTTTTCATTTGGATGAGAAACTATATGGTTGCTTAAAAAACATATCAAACCCTTAGGGACATTGGACAAAACAATGGAAAGTGTCACAGCCACGAGAGACAAAGGACTGAGGGGCTGTCACAGACTGAAGGGCCCTGAGCTGCAGAGGCTGGATCCTGGGGCAGGGAAGAGGCACGAGTAGGAACCCTCTGAAGGTCACAGTTCAGAATATGGCACCGTATCCACGCAGCGCCTCATCTTGGTAATTTTGCTGAGCTGTGATGCTGACATTTGGGCAGTCTGGGTAAAGGGTACAGGGATTTCCTTGTACTAATTTCACAAATTTTCCTGTTACGTTTAAATTATTTCAAAGCAAAGAATTAAGTAATAAAATAAAAAACTTTAAGTTTTAAAAATACGAGACAATCAAGATCTAAACTGGACTATTTGAAGATATGAAGGAAGTATTCAATTTTAGGTGTGTTCAGTGGTATTGTGGTTTTGTTTAACAAAGAGTCTTTACCTTTTAGAGAAACTACCAAACTTGTGAGTGTGTGTACACACACACACACACACACACACACACACACACAGTGACCGTGTGCCTCTGAACCTGTCTCGGCAGGTCAGCAGTAAGCCTCGATTTTCAAGCTCCCGCCGCACAGCCAGGGGTCGGACACACCCGCGCATGGGACCCAGGGGAGGCCCAGGGGTGAGGTGAGGCCAGAGGGCTGGGCTCGCAGAAGGTGGGGGAGGGAGCCAGGGGAAGTGGCACGCGCGCGCGCGTGTGTGTCTACACGCGTGTGCGCGGTGGGGCAGGGATTTGCGAAGAAATCTGCGACATGGCAGGACCCCTGAGCCCAGAGCAGAGAGTCTGGAGTTATGGGCCCCGGAAGCCACAAGGGGCTGTGAGACGCAGACAGGTTCAGGCTGACAACAGGAAGCTCGTGCCAACGGCAGTGTAGACGGCTGTGTAGATGCAGCCATGGGACAGAATCGGGTGTGGGAGGGAGGCCCCAACCTGAGGGCGTAAAGATCCCTTTCAGACAACTGGAGTTTCTCTTTCTACACAGGTGACAGTCCCCGTGTCACGTGCTAGTTTTGTAGGTGGGCCTGATGGCCGCCTGGATGTGGTGACAGGTCAGAAGCCTCATCCGACTAAAAATATCCCCCCGACTCCCGCCAGTTGGCCCGAGGGACTGAAGTTTCCACTGTCACAGGGACACCTCTGGCCAAGGCACTGTGACAATGGGACCCCTGCCCACCCCACCTGGGATGGGAACATGGATGGCTCAGCATTCATGGCCGGCGTTTCTCTCAGGATAGAAATGTGCTACCACGGGACGGGGTGCAATGCATCCATCCCACCCGACACCCAGCACTGCAGGTGGGGGGCCGGCAGGGACCACGACGGGGTGTGGGGCTCAGGAGGAAAGGCCAGAAGCCTCGGGACATGGGACAGACGCAGGCCCGTCACCCCAACCCCCCGCCTTGAGATTCTGGGAAAATCCTCAGGAGTGCTTTCGGGGTAAAGAAGGCTGCCAGTAGGGATCCTTTGTCACCCCACAACGACACGCAGTCAAATGGCCCCCAGTGCCCACTCCCTCAGCCTTCCCGCTTCTGCTGCCACCTTGCGCGCGCACCCAGCCAGAGGGAACATGCAGGAGCGAGGCCAGGTCCCCTCTGCAGGGACCCCACGTGTGAAGCTTGGCCGCAGGGAGCGACAGCTGGCCCAGCTTAATCCAGGAACAAAGGACGTGAGGAGAAGGGATGGAAACCGAGCCCAGAGGAATGTGAGTGACGGCAGGGCCAGAAAAAGAGCTGCTTGGGCCCTGGGCAGGGTAGGAAACAATTCGAGGCAGTTCCCTGAGGAGTGCAGCAGGTCACTGGCAGAGCCGCCACCGTGTTTATGCACAAACCCATCCTCCCTCTTTGCAAAACACAAATGAGTTTAATTTCAAACAGCAGAGGCTGTGTGATCACTTCTTTCACAGCAATCCCAAGACCCCAGGCCCCAAAGCCAGGAAGAAATGGGGAAAGGCCCCTCCGCCCAGAAGCAACGGATGGAACCAAGTGGTCTCAACAGTCTGGGGTCCCCAGATCCCAAGGTCAAAACAGACTTTCTTAAAGGGGTGGCCTGGAGTCAGCGTCCTGAACCTACAATTTTGGTCCAACCTGGTTACCAACCAGTGACACTGGATGAGTCATCACCCCTGCTGGTTCTCTGCAAAGTGCAGGGGATGGATTTGATGGGCAGGCTGCTTCCTCCACCTTCTTGATGGCAGGACTAATAAAGTGATATTTTTATTTATCAATGTTTTCTGCTTAGAAAAGACGCCTGTAATCCCAAGTTTCTAAGATATCAGAGACTCTCCCCAAAGTAATTTATGAAGTCAGTGCAATTCTCATAGATTTCTCTTAGAACTTGGCAGGCTGATCCTAAAACTCGTACAGAGAGAAAAGGGCCCAGAGCAGTCTGAACAGCTGCGAGGAAGAATAGGAAGGGCTCTGCTCTACCCGCCCTCAAGACGCTGGTAACGGGAGGACGTCGGGCGGCCCTCTGGGAAGCTGAGGGGGACAGTGTCTCTTCCCAAGCGCTGTTTCTCCTGGACGTGGGCAATTAAGGCAGAAACAAGGTTTCCAAACTGGTTTTCAGAACCGTGTGGCATGGGGCCTGTTCAACCCCGGATTCCCACGCTTCCCTCCACACTCAGGAGCTCAGCCCGCTGGCCGCCAAGTGACCACCTGGCTTGTGGCTGGGAGCCCCAGACAGAAGCCCCCAGCACCTCCGAGGGGGTGACTGCACACAACCGGGGCACGTCCCCATCCCCCCACCCCATCTCAGGACCCTCCCGCTGGACGCCCATGCCAAGGAGTCTAATTAGCCCACAAGGTCACTGCTGAGCCAGCATCGACAGTGGCGCTGAGACCTGACTTGCTCTCTTCTGGGATGCTGTCCCCTCCCCAGGGCTGTGGAGCTCAGGGGGGCGCAGAGCTGGGCCGGGCCAGGCCTAAAAGCCCCCTGGACAGTCCTGACCAGCCCCGGGGGAGGCCGCTGAGCCCGGGTCTGAGAGACCACAGGGCACTGAGGCAGGTCTGTGGTTCCCTGTGCAACGGGTCTGACCGCCGGGGGCGCAGGGACAGGAGACAGCAGCCCCCTGTGCGGCGCCGCCGGCCCTCCTGTTGCTCAGGTTGAGCCGGACGGGCTTTCACCACGGCTGCCAGTAAGCCCTGAACATGGCCCTGCCCGACAAGAACCTGAGTGTGTGTGTCCCTGGGGAAGAGGACATGGGACCAGCTGGGAGGCAGAGGGGCCTGACCGCATGGACCCTGAGGCCGTCCCCGTGGGCGCACCTGGCCCTATGCCGGCGAGGACATCCAGGGGTCAGTGACCCTGGCCCGAGGCCACCGAGCTGCGATCCTCAACCTGGCCTCGGACAGCCCCGACCCCAAGCCAGGGAGGCCGATGCAGACCCACCGGCTCCTCTGCCGCCAGGCTGGTCCCCACAGAGCCTGGAAGGCCTGGCCCACCCCCCAAGGCCCAGCCCCGCACGAGGGGCCCGAGGCCCCCAGGGGCTCAGCCCTACCACCACGGGGCCCTTGGAAAAGGGTGACCTGCTGATCCCATGCAACACCTGTCCACCTGGGAGCTCAGGGAAGAGCAGAGACACTTGGAAAGAATCTGGAAGACGATTCAGGACAGAAGCCCTGCCAGCCCTGCCGAGAGACAGAGAAAGGGAACCAGGGAAAGAATGAGCCAGAGCTTCTCTAGGGCCCTTATCTCCCTCAGGGCAGATACCACACATTCCGGGCAGCTGGGAAGAATCTCTTCAAAAGAAAAACAGAGCTCCTGCTATGGCGGTCTGGACTCTCCGTCCAGGGAAGCCGCAGAATCTGGCATTAGAGCCATGTCCGCTGCGTCCGTCCTTGGGGCGGGCGGGCCAAGCACCTCGTGCACGGTGTGAGGAATAATCCACACGGAACATGAGCCCAGACGCTGCGCCTCATCCTGGGAACATTTTGGAAGGTCATTTTCCCCTTGACCGCGGGAGCCAGGCACCCACTGCCCTCCTTCAAGCCTCGTGTGTCGTTTCCGCAAGACCGAAGCCAAGAGGACATCGGCTCGCGGCAGGCGTGCTCGCCGCCCAGTCCTTCCACCCGTGTGAAGGACACAGACATTTTTATTCAGGGGACGACGGGATGGAATATTCACTCGTCTTACGTAGAACAAGACCCAGCAGTCAGAGAAGACAACCTTCAAAGCAAAACGAACGGTCTATTTTCAGGAGAGACCGTCACCCCACGACGGCCCTCCCGACAACGCTTCTATTTTTTACTCTGGAACGTTGGTGGCCGCAGCCCAGCCCGCTGTGTGCTGAGCAGCTCAGAGAAAAAGATCCGTGCAGGACTTGGACCAATTAAAGTCACTTACGCATAAAAATATTTGGGGGGAGAAATACCACCATTTCCTACCAAAGCTGCTTTAAATGATGAGTGTCTCCTTCTCTACCACGGAGTCTGACGATGTGCCCTCCCGAGCCCAATGTCCTGTGCTGTCACTGGAGCCCCACCGCCGCTGGCAGTCGACTGCCTCCGTCCTTTCCTCCCTCCCTGCCCTTCTTAACAGAAAGGACACGACACCTGTACTGAGAAACCCGGGAAGGCAGAAAGGCTTTGCTTCTAAATCATTAGAATAACGAAGCTGGGCGCCAGGCGGCAGTGAACTTGCCAACGGAAAACAGACAGAAGCAAGGTCTCCCCAGGTTCAAAGACGACCGGGGCCTGCGGGCGGGTGCGTTGGCCGGTGCTGCCCCCTGCCGGCCACCTCCCTGGGAGCCGCGGCTCCTGTCTGTGGGGACCTGGGCTCTCGGTGCCTGGACACAGTCTGACCGTGCACCCGGGGGGAGGGGGCGCACGAGAGAAACAAGCGGGAACATTAGAAAGGGGGCGGACCTTCTCTAACATGATGCTTCTCACCTCTGTACTTTCTCTAATTAATATTCTTTTACAATTTGAAGGACAACATAATGAAGAAAAAGCGATGTCCACAGCACCGCCTCGCACAGTGGATTGGACAACTGGGCGACACTTGTTGGGGAAGGGGCGCGGAGGCGACGTTCGGGGGTGGCGTGGCGGACGCAGGGTCGGAGGAGGGGCGAGCAGAAGCGCCCTTCCTGTTTCAGCCCTCCTGAAACCAGCGTGGCTAAATATCCACCCACCGGCTCGTGGGAACGTGCAGGTCATCGCCGCGGGCATCTCGCTGGCCCGGCCAGAGACAGTGGTGACCTTCCCCCCGCCACGAGCTGGGAGCTGTCTTTGCTGCCGCCCTGCTCCCAGAGTCCCCTGCTGAGAGTCCCGGCCACAAAGCAGAGCCAACCTGGGTTCTCCACGCGAAGATTCCACTTTCCTGACGCTTCCTAACACCTGGCCAGCGCCCCTGCTGGTACCCCCAGTGCAGGCTCATCCGTACAGGGCCGATGTGCCCACAAGAGGGTGGCCCCCCTGCCCCTCCCGTTAGGTCCCTCGACCTCCCTGTCCTGTTTCTTTTTCTTTCCATTTATTCCCTTGCTGCTACTGTGACCCATGGAGTTGTTTATTGCAAAATAAACAGTAGGTGTAGTTGCTTAAATTCCCAGGAGGAATTTATAAAGTAGCAAAGCCTAAAAATAAATTGTTGTGCATTATTCACATCCTAGAGAAAAGTTACCTTTAGACTAATACCCAAAATTGAGAAATATTACTTGGAGTGTTGGTGGATGTGTATCTTTGGGGTGTCAACATAAATAAGCAATGTGTATCTTTAAACTGTAATAAACCTCAGTATTCCTACAATATGTTTCTTACTATGTCAATGTGACTTTAAAAAACTTACTGAGCAATCACATTGATTTTATTTTTGTCGTATTTGTTTCTAAAGCTTAAGAGAAACAAACACGATGACACAAAGTAAGTGAGAAAATATTTTTATATTCTGGAGGCTGAATGTTGCTTTTCTAACAGCCCATATGTGGGGAGCACAGCCAGGGGAACCAGAGCGCTCTGGACCTGGGTTCTGGCTCTGTCTCCACCCAGTTCCTTGTGTCCCCAGGCTGTGGCTCCCAGGGGCTCTGACCTCCATGAAGGCAAGTAAGGCCTCTGCCGGGAGCCCACAACCGGCGAGAGCAAACAGTTCCCTTGGAGCCAAGACTTGGGAAATCGACGGCTGTCGTGACCCGCTGAAGCTCCATTTCTTTAGTATCTGCTCTTTCCTCGTGGTTGGTAAACTTCCCTTTCGGCTCTCCATTTTAAAGTTAAGATGTTTGGGCCCCCTTTTTGGAGCTTGGACATGATGGTGGAGCAGGAAGATCCCCAAGCTCACCAAAATGACAAATATTTACAGAGCAAGTACCAATTTAAAAAAGACCAGAACCTACCAGAAAAGATGTTCTACAACTAAAGATATAAAGAAGGAAGCACAATGAGATGGAGATGGGTACTAGGGGCAGAGCGTATACATAGGAGCATGATACTATGCATAGAAAATCCTAAAGACGCTACCAGAAAACCACTAGACTCATCAATGAATTTGGTAAAGTTCCAGGATACAAAATTAATACACAGAAATCTGTTGCATTCCTATATACTAACAATAAAATATCAGAAACAGAAATTAAGGAAACAATCCCATCTACAATTGCATCAAAAAGAATAAAATACCTAGGAATAAATCTACCTAAGGAGGCAAAAGACCTGTAGTCTGAAAACTATAAGATGCTGATGAAAGAACATACAGATGACACAAACAGGTGGAGAGATATGTTCTTGGATTGGAAGAATCAATATTGTTCAAGTGACCATACCACCCAAAGCAATCTACAGATTCAATGGAATCCCTATCAAATTACCAATGACATCTTTCATAGAACTAGAACAAAAAATTTTTAATTCATATGGAAACACAAAAGATCCCAAAGAGCCAAAGCAATCTTAAGAAAGAACAACAGAGCTGGAGGAATCAGGCACCCCGACTTCAGACTATACTACAAAGCCACAGTAACCAAAGCCGTATGGTACTGGCAAAAAAACCCCCAGAAATATAGCTCAATGAAACAGGACAGAAAGCCCAGAAATAAACCCACGCATCTATGGCCAATCTATAACAAAGGAGGCAAGAATGTACAATGGTGAAAAGACAGTCTCTTCAATAAGGGGTGCTGGGAAAACTGGACAGCGACATGTAAAAGAATGAAATTACAACATTCTCTAACACCATACACAAAAATAAACTCAAAATGGATTAAAGACCTAAATGTAAGACTGGACACTATAAAACTCTTACAGGAAAACATAGGCAGAAGACTCTTTGACATAAATCTCAGCAATATTTTTTTGAATCCACCTCCTAGAGTAATGGAAATAAAAACAGAAATAAACAAGTGGGACCTAATTAAACTTAAAAGCTTTGCACAGCAAAAGAAACCATAAACAAAATGAAAAGACAACGCACAGAATGGGAGAAAATATTTGCAAATGATGCAACCAACAAGGGATTAATCTCCAAAATATACAAACAGCTCATGTAGCTCAATATCAAAAAAACCCAAGGAACCCAATCAAAAAATGAGAAAACCTAAATAGACATTTCTCCAAAAAAGACATACAGGTGGCCAAAAAGCACATAAAAAGATGCTCAACATCACTAATTATTAGAGAAATGCAAATCAAAACTACAATGAGGTTTCACCTCACACCAGTCAGAATGGCCATCATCCAAAAGTCTACGAACAACAAATGTGGGACTTCCCTGGTGGTCCAGTGGTAAAGAATCTGTCCTGCAATGCAGGGAACATGGGTTCAATCCCTGGTCGGGGAACTAAGATCCCATATGCCATGGGGCAACTAAGCCCGTGCGCCACAACTATTGAGCATGCATGCCTCAACTAAAGAGCCCTCGTGCCACAAACTACAGAGCCCACGTGCTCTGGAACCTGCACACCACAACTAGAGAAGAGAAAACTCACACACTACAACTAGAGAGAAGGCTGTGTGCCACTAGAGAGTAGCTCACACACTGCGAGGAAAGATCACGCATGCCGCAACAAAGACCCAACGCAGCCAAAAATAAAAATTAATTAATTTTAAAAAAAGAATTTAAAAAAAGAACTGTAAATGCCAGAGAGTGTGTGGAGAAAAGGGAACCCTCCTACACCATTGGTGGGAATGTAAATTAGTGCAGCCACTATGGAAAACAGTATGGAGGTTCCTCAGAAAACTAAAAATGGAGTTACCATATGATCCAGCAATCCCTCTCCCGGGCACATAACTGAAAAAGATGAAAACTCTAGGGACTTGCCTGGTGGCACAGTGGATAAGACTCCACACTCTCAATGCAGGGGGCCCGGGTTTGATCCCTGGTCAGAGGACTAGATCCCACATGCATGCCACAACTAAGGAGCCCTCCTGCCACAAATAAGGAGATCGCAAGCCACAACTAAGGAGCTGGCAAGCCGCAACTAAGGAGCCTGACTGCCGCAACTAAGACCAGGTGCAACCAAATAGATAAACATTTTTAAAAAAAGATGAGAACCCTAATTCTAAAAGATACATGCACCCCAGTGTTCACAGAAGCACTATTCTCAATACCCAAGACATGGAAGCAACACAGATGTCCATCAACAGATAAATGGATCAAGAAGGTGTGATATAGGGGCTTCCCTGGTGGCGCAGTGGTTGAGAGTCTGCCTGCCGACACAGGGGACACGGGTTCGTGCCCCGGTCCAGGAAGATCCCACATGCCGCAGAGCAGCTGGGCCCGTGAGCCATGGCCACTGAGCCTGCGCGTCCGGAGCCTGTGCTCCGCAACGGGAGAGGCCACAACAGTGAGAGGCCTGTGTACCGCAAAAAAAAAAAAAGAAGGGGTGATGTATAAACACAATAGAGTATCAGTCATAAAAGAATGAAATAATGCCATTTGCAGCAACATGGATGGACCTAGAGATAATCATACTAAGTGAAGTCAGACAAAGACAAATATCATATATCACTTATATGTGGAATCTAAAATATGGTAGAAATGAACTTATTTACAAAACAGAAACAGACTCACAGACATAGAAAACAAACTTGTGGTTACCAAAGGGGAAGGGGAGGAGGATTAATTAGGAGTTTGAGATTAGCAGATACAAACTACAATATATAAAATGGATAAACAAGGCCATACTGTATAGCACGGGGAACTATATTCAGTACCCTGTAATAAACCATGATGGAAAAGGATATGAAAAAGAATATATATATATATATGTGTGTATATACATAACTGAATCACTTTGCTCTACGCCAGAAACTAACACAAAATTGTAAATAAGTTATGGTTCAATTTAAGAAAAAATTTTTTTAAACCAGTTCTAAGAGGGAAGTTTACAGCGATACACACTCAGGAAAAAAGAAAAATCTCAGATAAATAACCTAACCTTACACCTACAGGAACTAGAAAAAGAACAAACAAAACCCAAAGTTAGTAGAAGGAAAGAAATCATAAAGATCAGAGCAGAAATAAATGAAATACAGACAAAACAAAACCAGTAAGAAGATCAATGCAACTAAGTGCTGGTTCTTTGAAAAGATAAACTAAGTTGATAAACCTTTATCCAGACTCATCAAGAAAAAAGAGGGTCCAAATCAATAAAACCAAAAATGAAAAAGGAGAAGTTACAACTGATACCACAGAAATACAAAGGATCATAAGAGATTACTATAAACAACGGCATGCCAATAAAATGGACAACCTAGAAGACATGTACAAATTCCTAGAAGTGTACAATCTCCCAAGACTGAACCAGGAAGAAATAGAAAATATGAACAAAGCAATTACCAGTAATCAAACTAAATCAGTAATTTGGAAAAAAAAAAAAGAAAAAGAAAAGAACTCCCAACAAACAGAAGTCCAGAACCAGATGGCTTCACGGGTGAATTCTACTAAATGTTCAGAGAAGAGCTGAAGAGCTGATTCCTATCCTTCTAAAACTATCCCAAAAAATCAGAGAGGAAGGAATGCATCTGAACTCATGCTATGATACCAAAACCAGACAAAGATATCACACAAAATAGAAAACTACAGGCCAATATCACTGATGAACACAGATGCAAAAATCTCCAACAAGACATTAGCACATTGATTCCAATAATACATTAAAAGGATCATACACCATGATCAAGTGGGATTTATCCCAGGGATGCAAGGATTTTTCAATATCCATAAATCAATCATTGGGATACACCACACTAACAAATTGAAGAATAAAAACCATTATGATCATCTCAATAGATTCAGGAGAAGCTTTTGACAAAATTCAACATCCATTTCTGATAAAAACCCTGCAGTAGTGGGTATAGAGGAAACATACCTCAACATAACAAAGGCCATATATGATAGGCCCACAGCTAACATCATACTCAATGCTGAAAAGCTGAAAGCATTTACTCTAAGATCAGAAAGAAGACAAGGATGCCCACTCTCACCACTTTTATTCCACATAATATTTTAAGTCCTAGCCACAGCAATCAGACAAGAAATAAAAGGGATCCAAACTGGAAAAGAAGAAGTAAAACTTTCACTGTTTGTAGCTGACATGATACTACACGTATAAAATCCTAAAGACACCACCAGAAAACTACTAGAGCTCATCAATGAATTCAGTAAAGTTGCAAGATACAAAATAAATACACAGAAATATATTGCATTTCTACACACTAACAATGAACTGGCAGAAACAGAAATTAAAGAAACAATCCCATTTACCATATCATCAAAAAGAATACTTAGGAATAAATCTAAGGAGGTAGAAGACCTGTACTCGGAGAACTATAAGACACTGATGAAAGAAATTGAAGATGACACAGATGGAAAGATACACTGTGTTAACTGACTAGAAGGATTGATACTGTCAAAATGACCATACTACCCAAGGCAATCTACAGATTCAAAGCAATCCTTATCAAAACACCAAAGACATTTTTCACAGAACTGGAACAAATAATTTTAAAATTTGAATGGAAACACAGAAGACCCTGAATAGTCAAGCCAATCTTGAGAAAGAAGAACAGAGCTGAAAGAATCACACTCCCTGAGTTCAAACTATACTACAAAGCTACAGTAATCAAAATAGTATGGTACTGCCACAAAAACAGACACACAGATCACTGCAACCGAATAGAGAGCCCAGAAATAAACACACACACTTATGAGCAATTAATCTATGACAAAGGAGGCAAGAATACATAGTGGAGAAATGATAGTCTCTTCAATAAGTGGTGTTTGGAAAACTGGACAGCTACATGTAAAAGAATGAAATTAGAACATTCTCTAACAACATATACAAAAGTAAACTCAAATGGATTAAGGACCTAAACGTAAGATCAGACACCATAAAAGTCCTCGAGGAAAACATAAGCAGAACACTCTAACATAAATTGTAGCAATATTGCTTTCAGTTTCCTAAGGCAAAGGAAACAAAAGCAAAAATAAATTTAAAAGCTTTTGCACAGCAAAGGAAACTACTGACAAAAGACAATCTACTGAAAGAAAGAAGATATTTGCAAGTGTTATGACCAATAAGGGGTTACCATCCAAAATACATAAACAGCTCATACAACACAATATCAAAAAACAAACAAAAAAACAATTAAAAAATGGGCAGAAGACTTGAATAGACATTTTTCCAAAGAAGATATACAGATGACCAACAGGCACATGAAAAGATGCTCAACAATGCTAATCAGAGAAATGCAAATCAGAACCACAATGAGATATCACCTCATACCTGTCAGAATGGCTATCATCAAAAAGAACACAAGTAACAAATGCTGGCAAGGGTGTGGAGAAAAGGAAACCTTTGTGCACTGTTGGTGGGAATGTAAATTGGTGCAGCCACTATGGAGAACAGTGTGAGGATTCCTCAAAAAAAAAAAAAAAAAAAATAGAACTACCATATGATCCATACCATACCATATGAGCAATTCTACTCCTGGGTATATATCCAAAAAAATGAAAACACTAATTCAAAAAAATACATGCACCCCAGTGTTCACTGCAGCATTTTTTACACTAGCCAAGATATGGAAGCAGTCTAAGTGTCCATCAACAGACAAATGGATAAAGAAGATGTATATCCTAGCCATAGAATATTAGCCATAGAAAAAGAATTAAATTTTGCCACCTGCAGCATTGTGGATGGACCTGGAGGATATTATGCTTAGTGAAATAATTCAGACAGAGAGAGACAAATACCATGTTGTCATCTGTATGTGGAATCTGAAAAAAAGAAAAGACTATAACAAAACAGAAACAGACTGACACAGAGAATAATCTAGTGGTTGGTTACCAATGGGGAGAGGGAAGGGGGAGGGGCAAAATAGGGATTTGAAATTGTCTTAGTTAATACCTAACTGTCCTGCATAAAAGCTGTGCCAGTCACATCCCCAGTATAGGGAGAGCCTTCCCCTCACACTGTGCCAGCTCGGCAGGACGGGTGCCCCCACCAAAACAGCTCTCTCAGTACAGTGATTTTCTTAATAAGAGTTGGCTTTTTTTTTCTTTTTCTTTTTGGCTGTGTTGGGTCTTTGTTGCTGCGCAGGCTTTCTCTAGTTGCGGCGAGCGGGGGCTACTCTTCATTGCGGTGCGCAGGCCTCTCATTGCGGTGGCTTCTCCTGTTGCGGAGCACAGGCTCTAGGTGCATGGGCTTTAGTAATTGTGACACACGGGCTTAGTTGCTCCGCGGCATGTGGGATCTTCCCAGACCAGGGCTCAAACTCCCGTGCCCTGCATTGGCAGGCAGATTCTTAACCATTGCACCACCAGGGAAGCCCCTTTAATATTTATTTAGTTGGCTGCACGGGGTCTTAGTTCCAGCACTCAGATCTTCGTTGCGGCATGCAGGATCTAGTTCCCCAACCAGGGACCGAAGCCAGGCCTCCTGCATTAAGAGCGTGGAGTCTTAACCACTGGACCACCAGGGAAGTCCCAGTACAGTTTTGTTTTTTGGTTTTTGTTTTCGGTACGCGGGCCTCTCACTGTTGTGGCCTCTCCCATTGCGGAGCACAGGTTCCGGACGCGCAGGCTCAGCGGCCATGGCTCACGGGCCCAGCTGCTCCGCGGCATGTGGGATCTTCCCGGGCCGGGGCACGAACCCGCGTCCCCTGCATCAGCAGGTGGACTCTCAACCACTGCGCCACCAGGGAAGCCCCCCAGTACAGTTTTAATACGCCTGAGGGCGAGGTCTGTCCACCTTTCAGAGTTGGGGTCATGTGACTTCCCTCCATGGGGACTGACCACGGCCTCTGTCTTCCTTTCATCGGGTCTTTTTTTTTAACTTTTATTACAGTACAGTTGCTTTACAATGTTGCTAGTTTCCACTGTACAGCAACGTGAATCAGCTATACGTATACATGTATCCCTTTTGGATTTCCTTCCCATTTAGGTCACCACGGAGCACCGAGTTCCCTGCACTATACAGTAGGTTCTCATTACTTATCTATTTTATACATAGTATCAATAGTGTGTATATGTCAATCCCAATCTCCCAATTCATCCCACCCCCTCTTCCCCCCTTGGTATCCATACCTTTGCTCTCTACATCTGTGTCTCTATTTCTGCTTTGTATATAAGGTCATCTATACCAATTCATTGGGTCTTTTTCTTGGTTTGTAGGAGCTCTTCATGAAACAAGCCCTTTGTCACATGGGTTGCAAGTATTTTCTCCCAGTTTACCCTTGTATTTTTTTCCCCAATTTTGCCAAGAAGAAATGGCAGATAATTATGTAATTAAATTTATCAACCTCCTCTTTAATGACTCCGGGGGCCTGTGAGCTACAGAATAGGCCTTCTCCACCCAAGAGTATAAACATAACTGACTGCGTTTTTATGTGTGTTTGCGGTTTTACTTTTCACGTTTAAGTCTGAGTCATCTGGAACTTACTTCCATACAAGAGTGAGATCCAATTGTATCTTTTCAGCTGGTTACCCAGTCCCAACGCTATTTATCGAATGATCCATCTCTCCCCTAAAGATACGGAAAGCCACCTTATACTCCAAATTTCTATTTTAAAGCCTAGCTTACCCAGCTGAAGTGATCCTTTCTGTGCCTTTCAGGTTTGACGTGCAGTCCATTTCCCTATCCATCTTTAAGAGTTCTCTGTAGCCTTAAATAGCACTTCTGAGTCGGAGCTGACACAGCACAGGTGAGGCCACTCTTCCGCCTGCGATCCCGCCCGGCAGTTAACATCTAAGCACACCGCTTAGAAGAGGCTCTGGGGTGCCACGTGTATTGCTTTTCCTAATCTTCCCAGAAACTCGGGAGGTGGGGAGGTGATCCGAGGTCAGGGCGCAGGGCGAGGTCTGCCGGCAGCACCAGGCAGGGCCGGCTTCAGCGGCCAGCCACCTGCAGTCCCGGCCCGTGCCCATCCTGGAAACCATCCTTCCCGCAGAGCGTGGAGCCCTTAGGCCTCCCCGTGCTCACTGAGGGGCAACCTCACGAGGCTCGAAATGTCTGAAAAACGACACGGGCGTAGCT
Organism: Lipotes vexillifer; assembly: GCF_000442215.2. Classification (NCBI taxonomy): domain Eukaryota; kingdom Metazoa; phylum Chordata; class Mammalia; order Artiodactyla; family Lipotidae; genus Lipotes; species Lipotes vexillifer. Next base: position 665,611 of record NW_006791713.1, read on the forward strand.
CCTGGCCCAGGCCCGCGAGGGGCAAAGGCTCCCCAGGCAGAACCACGCGATGCTGGGGTCCTGACAGCTACCTGCCCCGGCCGCGCCCTCCTCCCTCCACTCTGGGGTCTTTCCTGGGGAGACACAGGCGTCAGTGCCAGCAACATGCAAGGGCAGCTCAACTCCACCACGGGGAGCTCTCGGGCTGACAACTCCTGGTCTGCGCTCCAGCCCCGACCTCTCGCGAGACCACACCTCCGCCCGCGTGCTCTCAGGGACGGAACTCAGCAGCCCCGCACTAAACTCGTTTCCTCCAGGGAGCCTGCTTCCTCGTCCTGTTGCTAAAATGCGTCCACAACCCAAGCCAGACGCGTGGCAGACGCGCCCAACAGGAGGTCCTGAGTAACAGTTACCCTGCTGCCTCGTGGTCCTCGTGGTCCACGGGCCAAGGCCTGGCCTGGCAGGAGAATGTAGTCCGTTTTTCTGCGATGCCACCTCGCACGTCAAGGGTGTGACCTGAGACTAGAAAGAGAGGGGCGGGACAATAACCCACCCTTTGGGGCCCTGGGATTGGTGGGGAGAAAGAGGAAAGGCGGAGACGAAGCACCAGCGTGAATGGCTGGCAGGTGTGTCCCGAGGGCACCAGCCGCTGGTGGGAAGAGCCAGCTCGCGGGGCAGAGGGGGCTGGCAGGCGGGGGAGGTCTTTGCACGTCCCCGCACAGCCCTCCGTGGGGACTGGGACGCTGTGGGCCCCTCCGTCCCACACGGAACCATCCTCCTCTAAATCCTGTCCCTTTTCCTTTAAGCAGTGCCATTCAAATTGGTCCTGGTCTCACCTCCTCCACCATCCTAGCTGCGTATGTCCAGTATTCCCCCCTCAGGGACCGCTTCTCGAAACTCGAGTGGCTGTATGGCTTCCTCGAACGAAAAAACACCCTCAAGGATAAATGTCAACCTTGCAACACTGCTAAGGGCAAACCCAGGCCTGCGCTCCCCGTCCCCCGCCCCGCGCCCCCC
>NW_006791713.1:666660-675154 GCF_000442215.2 Lipotes vexillifer
CCCCCCCCCCCGCCCCGGCCTGAGCTCCTCCCTCCCTTTCCTCCGGGTCACCCCGGCCCTTTCCCGAAGCGGTAGCAGTGAAGGATCCCACCTTCTCCAGCCTGACTGAGAGCCCCTCGGGACGGTGACACTCCGCAGCGACAGCAGGGAAAGAAGCGGACGGCCATACGTGCGCTGAGGACACTGACCACACTGTGCCCGTCTGCACACCGCTGCTTTCCTGCGAGATAACCTCTCCCCTGAGCGACCCCGGAATGACGCCCGTCCTCCAGCGTGCTCGATGCCCCTCCGTCCTCCCCCTCCCCCCGCTTAAACCACCGCACACTTAATTCCTCGTGTCCAATCACGTCCCGCCTCGTCTGCTCCCAATGACCGCCAGCCCCCCTCCTGTCGACCACAGGCTTGACGAGCTCAGAGGGTCCAAGGCCAGGAGCACCTGGACCAGCACAGGCGCCCGAGAAACGTCCGCAAGACCCCACGTCAGACCCCGCACAGGCCTCCTGCGCAGAGTCCTCTAACAATCAACGAAGGGTCCCCGGGCTCGGCCGCGTAGACCCCACTTAACCACGTACCTGGCAAGGCACAGGTGCTCAAGAAACTGGGGCGTCTGAAAGACCGGAAAGGTGAAAGGAGGACGCGGGTCCCTCGGAGGGAGCTGCCCGGCCTCTGCGGAAAGGAGCCGCTGCAGGTCCGGCGCCCCCCGCGCCCCCCGGCGCGCCCGCTCACCTGTAGGCCCAGGGAGACACGCTGCGCAGGTTGGTGGGCGGCCGGAAGCGGCGGTCGGCGGGCCTGCCCCCGGCCGGGCAGCTGGCGTTGCGCGCCTGCTCGCGCGGGCCCAGCTGCAGCGTGTGGTGGAAGGCGCCGAGCACGCCGGCCGCCAGTCGCCCGTACAGCTGCTCCAGGAGCTCCTCGGGCCGGTCCGCGCATCCCCGCGCCCGCGCCGGCCGCCGGCCCGCCCTCGGGGCGCCCCCCGCCCGGCCCGGCGACAGCGCCAGCAGGACGCCGGCCACCAGCGCCCAGACCTGCGGGACAGGCCGCGCTCAGCGCCGCGCGGAGGAGGGGCCCGCGCCCCGCCCCGCGCCCCCGGGGCCCCGCCCCGCGCCCCCCGCCCCGCGCCCCCGCCCGGAGGATGGGTGCTGACCACCGCCCCGAGCAGGGGTCCGCGTGGGCCGCGGGTGCGCGGTGCGCGTGTGCGTGTGCCGGCCGGGCTGCTGCGCCGCGGGCTGCGAGTGCCTGTGACGGCGCCCGGGCCCCTCGGCGGCCCCCGCGTGTCCTGGGCGCGCGGGCCCCACGAGGTGGCCCGGGACGGAGGGCGGCGGCGCCCGGGGACCGAGACGCGGCCGCTGCACCGCGCACTCACCGGCGGCCCCAGCATCGTCCCGAAGTGGCTCCGGTGGTCGCGGAGGCGCGGACACGTCCCGAACGGAGCCGCGCGGCGCTGAGCGGAAGGAGGCGCCTCGGCTGGAAGGGAAGTCGGCCGGGTCCGGCCGCCGCGAAGAGCCTCCCGGACGAAGGCGCCGCGGGAGCGGGACGGGCACCTGGAGAGGCGCGCTGGGCCTGGAAGCAGCTTCTTCGCCGCGACTTCCTCTGAGGGGCTGGAGATAGAGAGCGTTCCGAACGAGGGGCGGGGGCGCGCCTCCTCCCCCCAGACACCAGGAAGCGGTCCTTATCTGCCCCGCTGGCACCTCCGAAATCCAAGCACCGAACATGCTACCCAGCTTGCACTTTTATGGCCGGAACTGGGCATCCTTGGGCGCTACAGGGTCGGGAACTCCTGCTTCGTGATGCCGGGACTGTAAGCGCGCGCAGTCATGTAAAATAAGCCTAATACTTTGTAAATAAAGAAAATATACTTACACGAGGGAATTCTATTTCAAGAACCAAAGCAAACGTGCTCGTTCGTTCGTTCATTCTGTAAATGAATGCTTAATGCTTTTTAGGTGGTGGACTAGTGAATACGGTCATTTTACGGCAGTCATACTTGGCCAATGAAAACAAAAGATTGATAACAGCTGAAAGGTTTTCGAAGGTATAGAAAATACATAATTTATGGTTCTCTAAATGCTTTCCAGCTTTGGTATTTGACTGCCTTGTAAGTCATTGGTTAAACTACATTTCAGTTATGCTGTGTAGAAAAACAACACTTGTATGCCTTGAATATTCTATAACTGAAGAGTTTAGGAACTGTCCTATTGACTGCTCAAAATCCCACAGAAATCTCCAGTTTAAGCCATTTAAGCTATTTACAGCTTGGTGAGTAAAGGTTTGTTTTGAAGTTACAAAACTTCTTCTGATTAGTAGAGAAATTGTGTTCTTTCTGGTAAAATGGGAATAAACATATCAGTACACAAACACATACTGTTTTTTTTTTTAATTTGGTAGAAGTGTGGGAATCCTTTAGGAGATAGCAGTTTCATCCTTTGAAAGGTAAGGCGATAACAGCGCCAGACCGCTCATTCTATATATTATTCAACAAAATATCTTCCATTGTCTGATAACATGGCAACTTCTCTCTCCTCCCGTTACTTGGAAACGAAGGTATTTACTTTCCAAAACTTTTCATTTTATGAAAGATCATAAACTACTGAAGATGCTTGCCCACTTGATAGAACATAAAATTCGTTTCTGTGATGCCAAGCAGAGTTGAGAAATTGTCTTCTCAACAGGTGCAAAATGTCTGTAGTCAATTGCTCTCAAACCTGAACGTATTTATGAACATGTGAAGTAAACATGCTCTTAGTTCAGTCCAACATTAAGACGAGTGAGAAAAGGCAACGAAATACTCAAAAGCAGCCTCGTCATGTTCCCTTGGAAGCAAACCCCTCTACAGTGCTCTCCGCTGAAGGTGCAACGAGAGCCGTTCCTCTCTCAGCCCCTGGATCACTCAGTCCCCCAGGGCCGGGCCGGCTGTAGCTCCCTGGCATGGGAGCCGGGGTAGGGGTGGCTACGTCCACTTACCTTCCTGGGTTACCGACGGATCCAAACCTCCTTCCCTCCTCCGAAGGTCAGGTCTCCCCAGCACGAGTTCTGTCTATCTGTCGTCTTCTCGGGCAGCACCCGGAGGTCCCACCACGCCTGCACCTCATTCCCGCACCTTTAACACCTGTGGAGGAGCCACCCAAGACCCGGCCTCTAACTGGCTACCCCAGCTCCACCTGCTTTCCCCCAGCATGTCTCGACTCTGGAAGACTGTGCTTCCCCCACCGCAACCCCTGCGCTCATTACCCGGAGCGGCTCCCCGTCCATCCGAGTGTGTGAGTGGCCCCCGACACCAGCACCTTCTCTCCGCCCCTGTCCTGTAGCTGGCTGGCTGACCTCGTCTGCTGACCCTGCCTTTTCAGCAGCCACCCCACGCGAGTCCTAGTTTCCCTTCTCGGCTGGGGCAGAGTTGGTGGTTCGACGCGATCACCACGCCCCTGGAAATACCCTGGTCCCTTGTTCCTTTTTCGCTCTGTGACATCTGCCTGGAACAAGCCCACTCTGTTCCGCTCATACAGCTGGGCGTGCGCCGCATCTCAGACGGCCGTTCCACACGCGGGCCTGTCACACTTTCCGAGTTATATGCTTCTCCCGAGATGACTAACTTCCGTCTCCCTCCTCGGATCTCTCCTCCCCACCTCTCGCCCGGGCTCCGAACGCCCGTCGCTTAGCCCTGCTGCTCGTGGCCCTCCGGACGCACAGCGCACGGTCTGCTCGCCGCTTTCCCGGGGCCCTAGCGCGGCAGCACTGGCTGACCTGACCAGACCACGGCACCTCAGAGAAAGGCAACCCCGGCCGTTCAGCGCGCCCGCCCCAAACGCTGCCGTCGTGCTTTCTTCTCTTGCTCACAACCCGCACGCACGCAGGCCACCGGTAACTCTCCTGAGCTCTCTCCCTCCCACACGTGTGCTGGGCCGCACCGACCCTCACAGCCCCCAGCCGCCCCTCTCCCACGCAGGCCGCCCGCCCCAGCCAATCCCCTCAGGGCGGCGGGCTCGCTGCTCCCGAGGCTAGAGCACGTCACGTCACGCGCCCTCCCCCAGCGAAACCTGCCAAGGGCGCCTTCGCTGTCACCGCGGCAGAGTGAAGCCTCAGGCGCCGCTGGGCTCCACGAGGCCCGGCCCTGCCCGGGGGGCCCGGGCCCTTCAAGCCCCCCACCGGCGCGCGACACCCCCGAAGCGCGTCTGCCTGCTGCTGGTACACATGCCCCTGGAGGGCTTCCCCAGCTCACCGCCTCCACCACCGTCACGCTCCGTGGCACTCCTCCACTTCACTCTCTTCGCCGCCCTTAGCAACACCCAAAGCCCATTAAAAAATACACTCGTCGTCTGCCTCCCCCGTCAGAATTTACGCTCTTTGAGGGCAGGGCCTTGCTGTCTTGGTCACGACCGTAGCCTCAGACGCTCGCACACACTAGCCGTTTATTGTATTTGGTGAACGCCTGCCCATCAGATCATAACCTTTTCTGCGAGCAGGGAATGTGCTCTGGTTTTGGGGTTTCCTCTCCCGCACCCAACAGAAGTGTGCATATGCCGTGGAAACAATGTAAAATGAGGTGGAGGGTCCATCCTCTCTCGTGAAGTGTTACAGAGCGGCCACGTCTCCCCTGACTGCCCACCACTGCACTCCCCTGGACGGTGCCCGCCAGCCAGACATACCGTAAGAAGGATGCACGCAGTCCTGGCTTCGACCCCGCACCCCGCGTTTCACCGGGAAGCACAACTCGAGGCTGCCGTGCTCGGGGCTGAAGGGGCCACGGGCTGCTGTTCTCTCACGACTTTACTGCCCCCAAACACAGCTGGGGAATCCCCACAAAGCAAAACTTCCAAAGCAGTTTACCTTGAATAAAGACTCATCAAGGGTACGTCCAAGCACAGTATTTTTCAAGCTGCAAACCATGAAATCACTAGTGTTTCCATTACTCACACGTTGTTTCAATGAAATTACAGAAAATAGCAGCACACACTGTAGTAATCAGTGAGTAATAATACTCACGTGTGTGGAGGTACTAGGTAGTGCTACAAGATCTATTTCTTACTGTGGGTAAATGTTTTCAAGAGGGTAAGTCAGTCTCTGGCCTAGAGTATTATTTTCACATGTTTTTATTCCATTAAAAGCAAAACAAAATCTAAATCCATACTCAGAGAACAGAATACACTTATTTAAAGTTTTGACAGTGTGCAAAATTAAAGTTTGGGTATTTAATCCAAACTTTAACATGAGTATTATCTTGTAAAGCGATTCCTTCCCTTTAATTAATAAATAATACATTAAAATATATATTATTCTGGAAGCAAATCATCTCCTAACTCTTCATCAGCAAAATCATCCTCGTCGACTCTCTTTTTGGCTGCAGTTCTGGGTCTTTCTATTTGCGGGCCAAGCGGATCCACATAGGAGGCGTCTAGGTTTCAGAACAGATGGTTGCATTAGAGGAACAGGGAAAAACAGCAAATGTGAAACCAATGAGGCTCATCTTCAAAACTGAACAGCCCAGAATGAAGAGAAACGCTCTCCCAAGTCATGTAAAACTTCTGTCTGTGCTGGAAAACCCTTAATAACGCCCAGGTGGACGCATCTGCCTGCCCCTTCCAGTCCAGACCTGCCAGGCCCGGGCACTTACCTAGCTCCTTGTTACTGCTGCTGTCGTAAGGCTCCTCTGTCCTGGGCAGGGCTCGCAGCTGGGCGCTGAGCCGCTCGCCTCTGCTACCAGCACCACAGTTCTGGCCACTGTCTGGAGACACAGGAACAAAAACACATGTGTTCAGCACGCTGGGCAACATCACGCTGCATTACAAATCTTAAAGTCTACTTATTTGTCAAGAAGCAGGAAGGCTGTTTCATTTGACAGCCAATTTCCAAAGGATGTAATTCTTGTTTTTTGAAATTTAAAAGGAATCTCTTGTTGGGAACCTATAATATAGTCAAAGCATCACTCAAGAGTAGGCTTTATCAGACCCTTTCCACCCATGTGCTTGGAGACACTGGCGAACACCCCCTGGCGTGGAGTAGGGCAGCGGGTGGGGGGAAGGGGCTGGGTCGTCACCCACGTGGAGCCTGGGAGCCGTCAGAGGCCTGGGCAGGTGAGGGGTGGGAGAGGCCAGGCGAGCCTGCCCCAGGCACCGCCCCCCCAACTCTTCACAGGCCTGGAGAACGAGTACAGAAGGGGTCAGATGTGCCCGGCAGAGGAGGATAGATTCTGGCCCAATTTAAGGAAAAACCTTAAAAGGATTATAGAGTCCAAATATGGAATGGAAATAGTGCATAAGAGACGTTCACACCCAAGACAGAATAAAAATTAGACTGAAAAACGCAATAAACCATTAAGTATCACATGCGGTAAATGACCAACAATTTTAACACAAAACCTTCAAAACCCAGTACACGGAGTCAGTCAGCAAACCCGCTGTCCCCCAAGGGCAGATGGGGCCGCAGGAGAGGCCACCTGTCCGGCTCCCGGCCTCGGGAACACGCTGTCCCTCTCGCCCCTCATCCCCGCGTACGCTACGGGGCGGCCATGTGGACCCTGAGCTCATGGAGCTGAGCTCTGCCTGTGCACATGGATTTAATTGTTTTTCTCAACTGATGTTTTGGCACCGAGCTGTTAAAACCTGAAGCCAAAATTTTGCATTTAAGGGTAATGCCTTTTTTATTTCAAGTACTTAAAACAAGTTCATTTCATTTTAAGCTTATTCTGTAAAAAACAAACTAAAGTACTGAAAATCCTGCAAAGCTCTAAAGCAAACGCGGCTGCTGCCCAGTGCGATTTGTGTAAGTGATAATAACACACTGTTGGCCCAGCATCAGCGTGTGCAGGCGGGTCTCACACCACCTCCCGGGGGGATCCCCCTGTGGGTGACGGAGCCCGGAGGCTGGGTGACCAGAGACTGCCACATACATGAACGTGGGTTTGGTGGTAGTAGTGGTGGTGACCTTTTACATACACAAGGCCGCATGTAATCTGCATTCTCTCCTTTGAGATACAGCAGTGGTTCTCCAGGTGTGGTCCCAGGACCAGCAGCGGCAGCTGGGACCTGGTCAGAAACACAGGACCCCGGGCCGGTCACCGGGGCTGGGGGCTCGGGTCTGTTTTAACCAGCCTTCCCAGTGACTCTGCTACACACTCAAGTCTGCTGCACGTGAGGAAGGGCGCTGAGGTCAATCAGCAAATTAACAGAGATAAGGCTGCAGTGAGACCAGAGTCTGGTGCACAGAAAAAGAACAATTTTCAAGGGCCCTCAGGCATTTCAGAAACAGCCATTTTATACAAACGAATAATTACGATGACATGTTCCCTATGGTCCTCTCTCCTAGGCAACACTTTTAAAAACCTAGTTGTAGGCACTGCACTTAATTTTAACACATCATACTTAACGAGCTCCAGGATGGCCTCATCTGGATCCATACAGAAAATTGTCCCTTTCCCCTATTTGAGCTGCGGGTCTCATCCAGAGTGCCAGAGAGTTCCAGGCTGAGACGTGCGCCACTGGGTCTCCCGGGACAGAGGTGGAAGGTGGTGGGCCCCAGGCACCCTTCAACACGCAGGCCGTGCTGGGAGCTCGAGGGATGGCCAGCGACCTCGGCCCACGGGGGGCTGCAGGGGGCGGAGGTGGGACGCTGCTGAGGGGGGGCTCGTCCACGGGGCCCAGGGTGTTCCAGGGGCCACAAGGCGAAGCAAGGAGGAAGCCCGGTGGGCTCAGACCCCAAAGCTGGGCAGGCCAGCCCCCGGCCTGTGCGAGCTGGAGGGGGGCTGAGAGCCAGGCTCTGGGGACAGGGAGGGGCCCCAGGAGGAAGAGTGGTGTCGGCGATGATGGGAAACCAGGAACAAAAGGGCAAGTGTAGAGAGAGAGAGAGGCAAGCCCCCCGGGAGCCAGGAGCTGCTTTAAACCTGCCCCAGAGCCAGGCCCACGACCCCTGGCCCACAAGGCCCACGGCCGGAGCTTCGGCTCCAAGAAGTGTGTTCGTGCCCCGGGACTGCCTGTTTGCGCTGGGCTGCAACGCACTGGATGGGAGAAAGGAAAGCTTACTAAGAGAAACGGCAGTGGTGGGGAGGCTGGCCCAGGAGGCGCCCTCCTCTGTGCGGGGTGGCACGTGGGAGGCGGGTCGGGGGCCACTCTCTGGGGTGGACACCGTCCTCTGGGCTCCGGCTCAGCACCGGCAGCTCTCAGGACACCTCGCTCGGAGGGCTGGAGTCTCCCAAGTGGACCCTGAATGTGAGGACCCCCAGGGGCCTCAGCGACACTTCACAAGCCCACGGTGACCAGGGAAGGCCCTGCGGACCGAGGGCAGGCTTGGTGATGGGTGTGCGTTAGGGTTACTCTGAGCTCAAGATTTTCAGCAGGACGTGGAGGACCTTAGAGGGTGGTGAATCTGGTCCTAGAACTCAGTAAGTAACTGACACTTCCCTGGGGGTTACTCCTTCGAGGGACACGCAGTTCAAGAGCTCGCGCCTCGCCGGCTGGCGGGCTGCCCCGACCCCCCCCCCCCCCCCCCCCCCCCCCCCCCCCCCCCCCCC
>NW_006791713.1:675394-680424 GCF_000442215.2 Lipotes vexillifer
CGCCCCGAGCGGCTTCAATGCTTTTGGTAGACGCAGGCCCATAGCCCCTCAACGACAATCCAAATTCCCAAGAGCTCTAAAGCCACGTTTCCGGGCAGCAACACAACTTCACGTCAAGGATAAAACCTGACTTGACCTGCAGCTATTCTGGGCCATTACTTACCCTTAGTGTGAATATTCACGCTTCAATGAAGCAGTGAGACTCCTGTGACAGGAGGTGCTCCCCAGGGGAGGTACAGGGTACGTGGCTAATGCATCACAATACATACTTCTCTAAACTCCGCAAAATGCTGAATTCCACCGCAGGTGGCCCTGCTGGACAAGGGACTGAGAGCTGTTGGGACAGGTCTCCAGACCAGGACCTGGATGGAGGGCCACCCACACGCATGGGGCGGGGAGGGGCAGAGGGTGGGAGTTGAGGGGCGGCCCCGGCACACACAGGGCCCAGGCTCAGGGCCGCCCTGCCAACTTCTCGAGCTCTGGGTACTGGTCCCTGGGACCAGGGACCCAGGCCAGGACTGGGGCTTCTGCTGGAGCAGTGGGACTGACCCTCGGGGAATCCAGATGTCCCGCTGGACCAGGCACGGCACTGGCTGTCAGCGCCTGGGCGCACCTAGGGAGCAGAGCTCCGCCCTCAAGGGTGGTCTCCGTCCCAGCTGCGTCTCCACCCCCGCCAGGCGGCGCCCTCAGCAGATCAGGGCTCATGTGTCTTTCCAAGTCGATCCTGATTTCCTTGAGCGCAGGGGCCCCGTCTCATTCGTCCCCATGTCCTCGGCACCCAGCGTGCATCCAGTAAATGAACGAACGAACGAAAGGCCTCCCTAAACCGAGGGTCGCATTTCTCTTTGTTGTGACTCCTGACCACAGACAGACACAACAGGATGACGTCGGGTCCTGTCTGCACGACGGTGCTACGGGTGGGCATGATACGGATCCCAATTTAGCAATTTTTTCTAATTAGTTTCTTTAAAACCATCCAATTTCCCCTAAATATAACTTCTACTATCCCCTGAAGTAGAGACAGAAGGTAGATTTTGTTGATGGGGAAAAAGGGGAGGAAAACTTAACAAACCTTCTTATTAAGTAACAATGTCCCCAGCAGTCACAGAATCGCCCAAAGCGACAGCATTTGCGTGGCTGGTCCAGAGACACACAGTGGCTACAGCTGGGACCACGGCCATGCCGCCCAGTGCCCGCTTCTACCCTACAAGTGTACAGGTCTGTCAGCATCCAGGTGACGACCCCAGGCCCCATGGCGCCTCCTTACAACGTAATCTAAAAAACGTGACAGTAAAACCCACTAGTATGGACACCTGTGATTATAATCTATCCAATGTGAACTGTCTATTCATCAATTAGCAGAAACAGGTCCGTTTATTCAGGAACCAACACCCACTAACACCTACAAACACTCGATTACACAGCAGACTGATGCTCACAAAAGTAGAGTAGGTGAAGTTTTACTGTGTATAAAACAAACAAACAGGACATTTTCAGATTACTTCAAGGTGCTTCTAGAAGGCCATGTACTAGAAATCTGTCAACTGGCACGTCCGGGGGGACAGGAACAGGGACACTCACCACTGCCAGCGCTCCCGTCTCTCCTGCCGCGGGGACCCCCGCTGCCGTCCCTGCCGGACTTGGTGCGCTAAAGCAAGAAGGCGACACGTTAGAAGGACATACTGGACGTCAGCTGTACTGTAATGAAAACAGGAATAAATGATAGTCCTTCAAGGTCAACAATAACCAAGCACCGATTTCTAAAACACACGTTAAACTGTGCGTCCCTTAGGCCTTACTGTCCTGCCTCCCGAGGCTGGGCTCACTGGGAGTGGCCCCTGAGTCGGCCCCGCAGGAGGGAGGCCTGGCTGCCTTGTAAGTACGGGGGAAACCCTGAGAAGGGCCACCAGTCCCGCCAGACACGCGAACGGCACTCAGGCTTCAAAGTGCAGGGTCGCCCTTGCTTCTGCAAACAACTTAAAAACCAAGTATTTCCCAGATGTGAAAGCTCAGGTCTTAAACGCAGTGGCTGAAGGGGTGGAGGGAGAAGGGGACCTTGCGAATGGGCTATTTCTGCTTTAGCCCCACTTGACATGATTAAAGGACAACAGGGTTTTGAAAGTCAACTTCCACAATAAAGGCACTGTTAAATCTCACAAAATACCTAAGATCTGCCCAACAGTCTACTTTCTTAGACACCAACTCACCCTTAAGACATAAGAATTATCTCCAAACTGTGACATTCTTAGGTTTCTTTTTACACGCTTTGCTGCGCCTAAGTTAGACCTTCTGATTAAACACTGACTCCAGGCTCTTGTATGAATAATGGTTTGTTTAGAGAAGAGGGTAGTCAGTGAGCAGAAACAGACGGCTTTTGACAACTATTTACAATTGAATTAGAATTTCTTAACATAGATTGGTATCTTATTTAGATCTTCAGTAACGTACACATAATTTCATCATTAATTCAAAGGACACCATTTATTTCCCCAATGCTGACAACTCCCCAAATATTTATAAATTATCAGGTCACGGATGGGATTACTGACATTGTAGTCTCCTAGGAAGAAAAAAAAACAATCTTTTTCAATGATTCAAGACTCATTTCTGTAAAGACACAGATGTAGAGAAACAAACGTATGGACACCAAGGAGGGGAAAGTGGCAGGGGGGTGGGATGGTGGTGGGATGAATTGAATTGGGAGATTGGGATTGACATGTACACACTAATATGTATAAAACAGATGACTAATAAGAACCTGCTGTATAAAAAATAAAATAAAATAAAATTCAAAATACTAAAAGACTGGGCTTCCCTGCTGGCGCAGTGGTTGAGAGTCCGCCTGCTGATACAGGGGACACGGGTTCGTGCCCCGGTCCGGGAAGATCCCACATGCTGCGGAACGGCTGGGCCCGTGAGCCACGGCCGCTGAGCCTGCGTGTCCGGAGCCTGTGCTCCACAATGGGAGAGGCCACAACAGTGAGAGGCCCGCGTAGTGCAAAAAACAAAACAAAACAAAACAAAACAAAGAAAGGCTCATTTTTGTAAAATGCAACACTTTCCTAAAACTTAGGACCTTCAAACATATGTAAACATGCTTGAGTTTTTTCTATTAAAAAGAAACCTCCCCAGAACTCCATCTCTCCCTCTGCCTCCACAAACAAAAGAAAATCTAAAAATGATGCAACAAAATAAATATTTTAATATCTCTAATCAGATTTTAGTTCAGAACTCGGTTTTCATCTATCCATAGATTAATAATTGCCAGCATATCTGTAAGACCTAGACAATAAAATAATTAAACTCATAAAGACAAATGTCCACATAACTTGAAACTTTTTCCCAAATCAAACGTGGGAAAAGATCTAAGAAACTGTAAGCTTAGCACAGGACAACCTAGGAAAGTGAGCACGTGCATTGATGACTGTGCTCCCGTCACACTGTCTTTGCACCTGTCTAGAACTTTCCCATGCTTTGGCTTTCACCCGCCTTTGCCTAATTCACCCCTTCAAGCCCTTGCTTTTTTCCAGCCTGGAAGCCCCCTGCCATGGCAAGCACATCTGCATCAAGACCCCCAGGTCCCCATGTGGCCTGCTTCGCTCCCGGGAGAACCCAGAGCCAGCTGACTCAGCCGAGCCCCATGGACCCGAGTGGACTGGCGCCCACCGTGGGCTCAGACTCCATCCTCCTAGGCCCGGGACCGCACGCCCCCTCCCCGGTGCGGCCTCCTCCTCGTGGGCTCGTCCCCCAGCTCCACCGGCCCCTCCAGCCAGCCCCCCTCACTCCCCGAGGCCCCCGCGACTGCACTCACTCATCTGTGGGTGGAGGTCAGGGTTCTCGTCCTCTTCCACCCATTTGCCACTGGAAATCAATAAACCCCACCGTGATCAATCTTGTGTCCCCATTGCCATAGCAGCTGGAGCAGCGAGTCCGTGTGGAGGTTACAGAGACGGCAATGTCACAAGTGAGACCAGAACGTTTACCAGCACATAGGCTCCATAAGGTTCTAAGTTTAAAGCAATATAACCTGTGGAGACTCAGCCAAGTCTTCTCTCAGACCATCCACACCCAGAGGCTGGGTCGTGGGGCCTTCAGGGGACGGAAGGAAGGGGAGCCCTCAGAGGGTCAGGTCCCGCCACCCCCCGGAGCCCCGGGAACTAAAGGGACAGGGAGGGGATGACAGAGCGGGGCTCCGTCAGGCAGGTTGGAAAGGTCAAAGTGTCCACTACATTCACACCATGGCCGTGAGGGTCTCGGGGAGGGACACGTCGGCCGCGTGACTGGAGGGGGTTAAGATGAGGCCCAGTTTGGGGGAACCTTCTGGAGAAAGAGAACATGAAACTCTGAAAATAAAGTAGGCACAACAATAACAACTTATTGGGAGGGGCCAGTGCAAACGGGCCCCAGCCCCACAGTGAATGCCGGGGGGCAGACCACGGGCCCAGGGACACAGGCGCACTGGAGCGTCACGTTTTGTTCTCAGCAGGAGACACTGCCGCCTTCTCAGAGTTTCAACACCTCATAAAGTTCTCAGGAATCCGGACTCACTTCCAGGGGTGTGAGGTACGGAAGCAGGACTGACAGAAGATTCTCATCACAGCAACACTGACATGTCAAACGGCCACAGAAAGGGGCAAAAAACGACAGAGGCCTGCCTTTGCTGACATGCGGAAGCTCCCATGTTATCTTCCTCAGTGAGGGGAAAACTCAGGTTACAAGACAGTATTTTTATAAAAATCCACTTTTGCTTTAAAAAAAAGTCCCATTTAAAAAACGTATTGATAGGGCTTCCCTGGTGGCGCAGTGGTTGGGGGTCTGCCTGCTGATGCAGGGGACACGGGTTCGTGCCCCAGTCCGGGAGGACTCCGTGTGCCGCGGGGCGGCTGGGCCCGTGAGCCATGGCCGCTGGGCCTGCGCGTCCGGAGCCTGTGCTCCGCAACGGGAGGGGCCGCGGCAGTGAGAGGCCCGCGTACCGCAAAAAAAAAAAAAAAAAAAAAAAAAATAAAAAAAAAAAAAAAAAAAAAAAAAAC
>NW_006791713.1:680529-682504 GCF_000442215.2 Lipotes vexillifer
GGCCACAGCCTGCACGTCCGGAGCCTAAGCTCCGCAACGGGAGAGGCCACAGCAGTGAGAGGACCACGTACCGAAAAAAAAAAAAAAAAAAAGTATTGATATATGTTTGCACATATTTGTAAAAATGCCTGGGATTATGAATGTCAAAATGCTAACAGTGATCTCAAAGTCGTGGCTGAACAATTTTCACTTTTTCCTTAACACATTTTAATTTGAATTAAAACGTTACTCACTAAAGTAATCTACCTGAATTTTTAGAATAACATTTGCTTCTTCAATAATATGAAAAAAAAAGATGCCATACACCCACTTTGGGGGAAACAATGAGAGGAGAAGGTACAAAGAGAAGAGGAGCAGAGTAGATATAAATAAAATGATGGACAATTAAACAGGTAAGTGCTGGGAAAGTGTTTTCTCCCCTCCGTGAACACACGACACTGCTCTCCTGCGGGGGACAGGCAGAGTCTCCAGGACCCGCGCAGCCCCACACTGTCACACTGTCACCTGCCCCCGGAGGACAGTGGTCACAGGACCCAAGGGTGAGGGCTGTAAACTCTCGCAGCGATTTGACGTTTCTGACATCCAAGTATGTGGTCGTTTTCTAGCAATGTCGGTGATAGACTGGGACAAACCTAAGTTCACCGTGGACGGTTGTGAAGGCCAGCTGAGAACACTGTCCTCATCTTACTGAAGAGAACCAGGTCTGAAGCGGACTGGGGTTGGGGAGGAAAGCCCAGGGTTCCGTCCACCATCCTGGACTTTTATTTCATAAGAATTAGATTTTTGTCTTAGAACAAGGAGCAGTTGTTACCTAGTTAAGGATCCTTAAGAAGACTGGCTCCGACTTCAAATTCAAGAGAAAACAGAATTTAAGATGCTTCTTTGCTGCTTCAAGTCCAAAGAACTCACGAACGTGGCCGCACCTTCCTGCCCTCGGACCTCTCTCACAAGTTCCCATCTCTACGCCAGGTCCTGAGGTCCAGCCACACCTCCCCCGGGGACCACTCGGACCCCTGGTCGTGGGCTGAACCCCATCCAGTGCACACGCTGCGTGTCTCTGCTGGGCAGCAAGCGACCTGTGTTTGTCTCGTTCTCCTGCCAGGTGACGAGCAGCTGGAGCACCTCGTCCATGTCAAGTGTCTCCTGAACAGGTGAACCAAGGACCCAGCACAGGGTGATGCCAGCAGGCGAGGACTCCACGGACTTTAACCAGAGCGTCGCCGGAGTCTCGCCCTGGAAAACGTCAAGGCCCAAATCACCACACACTTGATACCAAGGATGAATGCTATATAAATTATCTTCTGTATTTCTGTTGAACTTTATAAATGCAGTAATGTATAAAATGGGCAAAACATTCTTGCAGCTTTCATTACATATGTAAACTTTAAAAATTTTGCATTTTTCCTTCACAGTTAATTTAAAGCTGTGCCTTTATGAGATCTTCATACAAAATCTTTTTCCTTTTAAGAACTTTTAAGAACGCTTTTAAGACCAAAAGGGTTTCTGCTCAACTAGCTTCTGGTAATAACTGGAAATTTGAGGATAAGTACCAACTATATTTTACATTAGTTTTGAATGTCACATATTATTTTAAGTTGGCCAAAAGAAAGAATTTCTTGAAATTATTTGATTTCTTTGGGGGGAAAATGGCAAATACTGGGAGAGGAATTCTCCTTTTGAATATTGTGAAAATTGAGAAATTCGATTTTTAGAAAGGAACAAATTATTAATGTACTTCATCTGTGAACGAGCAAAATTAAAACTTTGTGTTTTGGGGGCTTCCCTGGTGGCGCAGTGGTTGAGAGTCTGCCTGCCGATGCAGGGGACGCGGGTTCGTGCCCCGGTCTGGGAGGATCCCACATGCCGCGGAGCGGCTGGGCCCATGAGCCATGGCCGCTGAGCCTGCGTGTCTGGAGCCTGTGCTCCACAGCGGGAGAGGCCGCAGCAGTGAGAGGCCCGCGTACGGGGGCGGGGG
>NW_006791713.1:682514-690866 GCF_000442215.2 Lipotes vexillifer
TTGTAAACTATCTCTTTCCCCATCTTCTTTTTCCCTCCTAATCATTTCCTTTTGTCCCTTAATCCTCTTTGGTGTGGGCTGGTATTTTTCTCTTCCTTGGCATATTTAAAATACTCAGCCTTCAACTCCTGTCTTCCCATTTTGCTCTCTTCCATTCGTGCAATAAAGTTTGAAGAGCTCCTTGCAGCTAAAGTTCTTCTGTTCAGTAAAGCGAAAACGCGAACTGTCTCTTAAAACCCAACAGTGCTGGGGGGGCGGCTCCACCCAATGCCCGGGACTGTTTGCCACGGCTCTGTGAACAGGGCACAAAGCTCCCTCCCCGCCCAGGAACACAGGCCCCCAGCACAAAGGGGAGAACAGACGCCTTCTCCATAAGAGTTCCAGAAGAGGACGCACTTCTCTGAAAAGTCAGCCCAGATAAATGAGTTTCTAGTTTTCATGCTTTAAGACTGGAGCTGGGGGCCTGGGGAGGTCCATCACCCCCATCCACATAACACTGAATCTGTTTATCTCTCCTTCTTGGGTCTACACAAATCCCTTTCCGTTTTAAAACAGTTTTTAAAAATCCACGGCCTGATTTATTTTGTGTTTACTTTTCCCCTTAAAGCAGATTCTGTATCCTGAGCTGGTGTTTGATCATTTGAAGGTAACCCTTCGGGAGCATAACACTACACCAGTGCTTCTGGAATGTCTGTGAATAAAAAATTAGTTTGAGAACTTGTTTAAAAACCACATAGATTCTTGGACTCCATACCCAGAGATTTTAATTCTGGGGTTGGGGTAGTCTGGGGTGAGGCCCAAGACTTTGTAAGAAGCCCAGGCAATTCTGAGGCTCTGAGGGTCCACAGGCCACACTTGGAGAGCACTGTTCTGAGGCACCAGCTCTGATCAAATTAGAGTGAGCTCACAGAGGTACATTCCAGTTTAGCTCATGGAGTGAGCTACCAACTTCCTGGATGCAGAAAAGTAAGGACTATACACCAACTGAAAGTAATTACTCTCATCATCCTTTTTCTCTACTATCCGTAAGGGAGCAGGGCATGGCAGCCAGGAGCCTGGACTCAGAAGCTGGCCTTCCTGGATGTGAATCCGAGGCCTACCCCCCAGCAGCTGTGTGACCTGGAGAAAGTTGCTTTGCAACCACGGGCCTCAGGTTTCTCATCTTAAAAACAGCAATAGTAAAACCACATCCAACATCATAGCATAGAACTCCTGAGACGATTAAATTGGCCAGTACATGCAAAGGGCTAGAGCGGCCCGCCGCTCATCATGCACTGGGTGTTGCCGCTGCTGGTCGCTGACGTCCAGCTGAGCAGACGTCATCAGGTGGGAGGAGGGGAAACTAAGCAGAGGAGGGAGATCAGGAAGGGCCCCCCGGCCTCTTCACTCCTTCTCCCTTCCGCTGCCAAACTTCTGCCACTGTTAGCACTTGCAGGTGAAAGGACGGGATAAAGACTGGGGCTCAGCTCTGCATTCCTTCTAGCACCTCAGGTAAAGGTGTGGCGTGGTTATCCAGGACATCCCTGGTCTCAACCCTGTGGCTGGTTCCCAAACATCTCCAGCTAACAATATGGACGAGCTCGACTACAGACGCTCACAGAGGCCCACAGTGCTTTAGCAAGGAACACCTGAAAGCTAGACAGACTGCAGAAAGTCACCAACTGGAAAAAAAGATACCTAACCATGTGGAAATATTCAAAGAAATCAAGATACATCTGTACAACAGGTATTACACAGGCCTCGGCAATGATTTTATGAAGAAATCCTAATTATGAAGGAAAAACATTAAGTTTTTGCACTGAGACAGATTCTAAACAGGAGCCACACAGGAAGAGTAACAAAAAGTTGTAAGTTCAAATTTAGAAAAGGATAGCATCCTTACTTCAGGCCTTCATTTGTGACATTTTGTTTCATAACGAATAGCGTCTCATGCACCACGCAGACAGGAAACAGGGTGCCTGCCCCACGGCTCACAATCTAGACAAACGCACGGGGGCATGCAGCGATTTCCCGAGAAGGCTGCTCTCGTACCCACAGGACTCCTTCTCTGTAAGCCTCTGCTCTCTTTCCTAGGATTGACCTTTTCCACTAATTTCCCCCTCAATTTTGTGTTTGTACGTAACATATAAGTGAGGAAACACCAAGAAAATGTTTCTCTATGTAAGATTTAATAAGCAGTCCCGAAGAACAATGGAGAAACTGATCTCAAGGAAACAGAAAGAAAGTGCTCTGTGGATAAGGACTGTGTCGTAAAGGAAGATGAAGGAACGGCTGGGACGAGAGCATGTATCTAAGTGATGCAGGCGCAGTGCGGCAGTGATAAGGCATTAGGAAGAGAGACACTGCTCGAGCACAGCGACACAGCACTCGCTTGGGTAAGCTGGTAAGGTAAGCACTGTGTAATTTAAACGCATCAACTGTAACTCGTCTGAGCATACTAAGTGTCCTTAATTACGCCATGGCGAGTACAACGTAAGGATAAGAGGGCAGGTCTATGAGACACAGACAAAAGCTGACTATGCTCACTGAATACACAAATACTGTGATGAAGAGGAATCAGCAGGCTGAGTAGTAATTAGAAAGGAAAAGCTGTTTCAGTGACATTTGATACTTATTTACAACAGTAAAATCACAAGCCCCCATGGGCAAACGAGAACAATCAGGACAGGGGCTGCAGTGGGGGGACCGCGGGGTGACGGCCGCCACGTCAGGAGGAGAGGAGCGCCTGTAGCGGCCCCGGCGTCCAGATTCGAGGAGGGCAGGGGCTGGTGGGGGCTCTGAGGAGGGTGCGTGGTGGGCACAGGTCTCGACCTGACGCCTCAAGTTCCCTTCCCAGGAGTCCTCGGAATCCACGTTTCCTAAAGCCCGAGCGCGGCCCTCGGAAGCAGGAGCTAGAAGGCTCCCAGCTCCTCACTGGGGTGGGGGGCGTCTGGCCGGGAGGCCCACTCCCACTTGGCTGCGGGGTCAGCACGTGGGCCCCATGCGGGATCCAGAACTTGCCTGAGCTCGTGTGCACCATTCAGTCACCATTCGTAAGTGACAAACCACTGACGCTTAAACTTACGAAGTCTGAAGACTTCCAGATGCACCCACGGTTCTACACTAAGTAACTTCACAGAACTAGTTTTGAGCTCCAAAGAATTTCATGCTTTGAAACAGATACTTCTTTTTGATTCTTCTTAATGAAACAAATGTAACAGTAATTATGATGATAGTTATGATAATCTGAACTTCCAATCTGTACTAGTTTAATTTTACAAAACTTTCACACAGGTTATCTAATTAAATTAGCAATTGGTACGTGGTATTCAGCTGGTCTTCACAGCAGGTTGTAACTATATACCCTAGCAGTGGCATTTTAATACCAACTTGATGTTTTATAGGATTTTTAAGGTCATGCTCATAATGCTTTTGCAACTGACAATTTAAACAAGGGAATAAAACAATCAGGTCACATCCTCAAAGCAAAAACAAGATAAGGACATTTTGAAAAAGCAAATATGAAATTTAGATTGAATTACCCAAGGCAATTAAATTTTTGGAAAAGCTTAAGCTTAAAGAATTTTCTTTCTATGAAAGGCAGATACTCAGAAATCATGTTAAAGTTTTCAATATTCTAGGCTCAAACACAGGAGGGATTATTCTCTCACAGAAGTAAAACACTGCAGGGAACACAGAAATACACCTGAAGTCTCTGTATCAGCAATCCTCAGAGCCGTGCCCTACAATGCAACCCAGCAGCCCAATGAACTGCTGTTGTAGGCAAGTGACTGTCTCCTGGTTTCCACAGGCCACGAGGCTCTCCAGCTGAAGTTACGTCTACAAATTAACCTGCAGCTATTTTGTACTGGAGAAATCACAATTGTTAGTCTATTAGTAGATTTCCACTAAAGGCTACACGGATGCACTTTCTCTGATTAGGAACTAGATTTTGACTGAATTTTATCCTAAAACTAGAGTTTTAGTTATTTTTCCTTTTATGCCACAGCAGAAAAATAATTGCAACTTAATTTTGCCAACAGAAGCCCAGACATCACTCAGCTGAGCTACAGAAGGCTGACATTTTCAAAACTGACAGCAGTTTTCGGCTCACATGACATACCTGTTCCCTGATTTCTTTCATTTTTTCCAATCTCTTGAGTTTTGTTGCATATTCTTGAACTTCTTTTAATCCAATATCTGTGCAGAGACGAACCAAGAAACGTAGACCTAAATTATGAAAAATATTTTTAGAAAAGTATTTATCCATGGTGTTCAAAGAACAATAAATCAATAAGCTCCGTCTTCTGGGACCTGGGTAGGAATGCTGCTCACAAACAGGGTTTGTTTCTCTTGAAAAATCACTACACTTTGTATTCCTGGCCGTCTGAGAACTGACCTCCTGGGAAGAGGGTTTAGAGGGACTCTGCCACCCGCCCTTCAGGAGAGACCACAGCATCTATAACCCGAGCCTTTATCTCCTCACCTGCTTCTCCTTTATACCACTTACGACTCCTGACATACTATATACTTGTTTATTGTCTTTTTCTTCCCACTAGAATCCAAGCTCCATGAGGCCAGGATTTTGGTCTGTCTTGTTTTCTGCCACACCCACAGGGCGGGAACAGTGCTGTGTACCAGCCACCCCATAAGAATTCGTAAGTTAGTGACGAATTCATGACCATTAATGTATTACAAAAGTAACGGTTCTAAAACTTCACATCACCACTGCGTAAATTGCCTACGTATACATTTACCCTGATAATGCACAGTAAGAAGGTAATTTACATTTTCTACAAATAATACTCGACTATCTCTCTTATCTACCCATCCTTGGAAAAAGTGGCTTAAGAATATTTAATTTAAAATAAAACCCACTGTTTTTGGTAGATGTCCTCTGAAATTCAGCATGTCACCTGTAACTCTATAGAGCAGGTCAATTTTTGATAACAGAAGAATGTATTTTAAGACAAAATCACCCTTTGGGTTCATCAGAAAAGTACTCTGCTCAAAGTGAGACCTTACATGAGTGCAAGTGTTTTTCCTATCCTACCATAAGGCAGACTACTGATTATACCTGTTTTGAAAGTTAAACAGGCCAAAGTACCTTGGACATTCCCCATGGCACAGATAATCACTCAACTTTTTTCTTTTTAAACACTTTTTCAAAAAAATAAATTATTTATTTATTTTTGTCTGCGTTGGGTCTTCATTGCTGCACGCAGGCTTTCTCTAGTTGCAGCGAGCAGGAGCTACTCTTCATTGTGGTGCACGGGCTTCTCATTGTGGTAGCTTCTCTTGTTGCGGAGCACGGGCTCTAGGCACGCGGGCTCAGTAGCTGTGACTCGCGGGCCCTAGAGCACAGGCTCAGTAGTTGTGGCACACGGGCTTAGTTGCTCCGCGGCATGTGGGATCTTCCCAGATCCGGGCTCGAACCCGTGTCCCCTGCACTGGCAGGTGGATTCTTAACCACTGTACCACCAGGGATGTCCCAATCATTCAACTTTTACAGTGAATCTTAAATTCTCTTTAAAGAAAGAAAAGTGGCCTTACTTGGAGATGCTCTCTTTGCTGTCCGGTGCGGAGGTGCTGCAGCTACTGCAGTGGTCCTCAACCGGCAGCAGCTGCATCCCCAGAGGACACCTGACAATGTCATAACAGGAGGTGTGCTCCTGGCACCCAGTGGGTGGAGGGCAGGGATGTTGCTAAAACATTCTAGAATCCACAGGATGGCCCCACAGCACAGGATTATCCGATCCCAAATGTCAGTGCTGCGGAAGCTGAGAAACTGTGCCCAGCAGACTGTTGGGTTTCCATTCCCCAAAAGCTATTACTGCTCTCATTTAATCTCTAAAGTATCAGTTCCCCAATGTGACTGAAGTTAAGAATCACATTAAAAGCTGTTAAAAAAGAAACAGGAAAATAAATAGATGAGAAAAAAAAAAAGAAATAGGAAAAATCAGATATCTGGGTCCACTGCAAACCTGAATGAGAATCGCTGTAGGCTGGGCTACAGATTTGTAGTTTTTACAAGTTTTACAAGTAGTTCCCATGTATCCTGTTTTCTGACTGGCATTCGGAAACTGCTGTGAGCTAATGGACCCACATGTGACCAGCATTACAGAACTCCTCGCCCCCAGGCTCTTACCAAAGGCCATAATTCTGAGCTCTCTGCTTTCACAAAAGTCAGATTGAGAAAAATATTACTGAAGGAACATGCAGCACATCTAACCCCCGGATCAGTCTGCGCCACTGAAAACGTGGCCCAGAAAAGATCTGTTTTTACTGAAATGTGCTGTTTTGTGTGCATGGTCATTGAAGAACAACATTCAAAACGGTCTTTTCAAACACATTATTTTATTTGTTGGAGGGATGTTAGTAAAGCTAGGAGCTACGACGTCTTCCAGTGACCTTTTATCTACTCTCCTCTGTGTCTCAACACAACTGAAGTAAGAGTTGAAAGGATTTTCTTCTTCCCAAGGAATTACTTTTTATTTCCTTATAAATAGTAAAGATTATAAAACCCACTGTATCTTCTCTCTTTCCTTTAGTCACAAAGCTACTGGGGCCATATATAGTTTAGTGAGAATATGAGACCTATGAATATGGTTATTTTGTACTTTTCCGGATCCTG
This sequence comes from Lipotes vexillifer, assembly GCF_000442215.2. NCBI lineage: Eukaryota > Metazoa > Chordata > Mammalia > Artiodactyla > Lipotidae > Lipotes > Lipotes vexillifer. Next base: position 689,128 of record NW_006791713.1, read on the forward strand.
ATCTTGTTGCTGTTACTGTAACACTGTTACTTCAGGTTGCATCAAATCCACTGTGCAATAAGATTGGAAGAAATGAATATCTTATACAAAGCCAACTTTATAAAAGGGAAATAAGTTACATATAACATAATGTTTTAAAATTAATTTGCTACCAGTATCAGCAAGATTATTAATGTTCTATTATCATAAACTCTAAAGGTATTTTTTCAGTCTCAAAAACTTATAATTAAATGGATGGTTTAAAATGCCTTTTAAAATGCTTCCCTGCTGGCACAGTGGTTAAGAATCCGCCTGCCAATGTAGGGGAGATGGGTTCGATCCCTGGCCCGGGAAGATTCCACATGCCGTGGAGCAACGAAGCCCATGCGCCACAACTACTGAGCCTTCGCTGTAGAGCCTGTGCGCCACAACTACTGAACCCACGTGCCACAACTACTGAAGCCTGCACGCCTTAGAGGCTGTGCTCCGCAACGAGAAGCCACTGCAATGAGAAGCCCACGCACCACAACGAAGAGTAGCCCCCACTCGCCGCAACTACAGAAAGCCTGCCTGCAGCAACGAAGACCCAACGCAGCCAAAGATAAAATAAATAAAATAAATTTATAAAAAAGAATTTTTTTAATAAATAAAATGCCTTTTCTATAAAATACCAGTTTATGAACTTTAAAAAATAATAAACCAAAATTTATTCTTAAAATTTCATAAAGCTTTGAAATATAGATCTGTTTACTACTGAAGAGAATTCAGTGGTATATTTAAATCCGTCAAGAATTAAATTTTATAAAAATGTGTACTTGCATAGTCAAATTTTCTGATCCTATAACCACATATTTAAACATGTACTGCAAATTATAGGTTGGTATCTATGTATGCAATTACTGTAGCAAAGGTAATTATTACATATTAGGACATAAAATGTGAGAACCTATACTTTCAAAGTTACAAAATGTAGTCTCACTTACATTCAACATTTTCTGGAAATTTTCTGTGAATATCTTTGTAAGTATCTAATGCTTTTTGGTAGTTACCTATAAGTGAAGGAGAAAAAACAAACATACTAGCAGATTATAGAAATTAACAGGATTCAGCAAAATACTAATTTAAATTCAATATGCTAGCACCATTTCATTGGTTTAGAAGGATGACTTCCATGTTTGCCATAGGCATAAATAACCATTCCCAATATAACTTCTGTTTTTTGTTTGTTTGTTTTGGCTGTGCAGCATGTGGGATCTTAGTTCCCGACCAGGGATCAAACCTGTGCCCCATGTGGTGGAAGTGTGGAGTCCTAATACCTGGACCGCCAGGGAGGTCCCTCAATATAACTTCTGGAAGAAAATGTACAGACAAAATAAATCTGAAAAAGGGGTAGAGTGCAAGTAAATGGTTGAAACTTAGTTCTACTTCTTAAACGAAGTAATAACATTAATTTCAATGTTATTCACTTGGAAAAGATGAAAAATAACTTATTTTGCAGGTTTTATATTCAAACATTAAAAAGTTTACAGAAAGCATTTTGTTTTGTAATAAAATAATTTAGCTTCACATGGCAGCAAAGAATAGAAAAAACGAATTTTGGATCAAAGACCTTTGCTAAAATCTCAGGAAAGAGTTATGCCCTTACGTCTGGGCCTCCTGTACAAGGGGGTGGTCCGCTGGCCTCGGCGTCGGGGTGGAGGCTGAACAAGACGGAGAGCGGAGCACCCAGAGCGCAGCCGGGCCGGCTAAGGTGGCCGCTC
>NW_006791713.1:691163-696901 GCF_000442215.2 Lipotes vexillifer
CACACACACACACACACACACACACACACACACACACGTGTCACAGGACAGGCACTACACGCACGCAGGCAACTCGGACTTGCCTTGACGTAAATGAAATGTGTATACAGAGAGGTCTTTCCGCCAACAGGAAACACGGTAACATTAGAGACCAACCCGCAAAATGACCTGAGGTCACACCGCACCTGTGTCCCGCTGCCACCTGAGGGGCTCTCGGAGGCGGACAGAGGGCCCTAAGAAACGGCGAGGACCGCTGCCGGTGGTCATGGCTCGCGCTTCCCTGGGTGAGGGAGCCCTCCTGGACATCTGGTTGCTCTATAAGAGGGACTGCATTTTTCACACTTAACTACATTAGCATGTTATTTTAACTAAACATTTTAACCACAGTGTTAACATTTATCTCCTGCTTAATCCTGACATTTTAACAGTATCATTCACTTCACAGCTAGTCCCAAACCATTAACACACTGACACTGCAGAACAGGCCAGCAGCACAGGACGAGATAAAGACTGTCACTGAAAACACAACCAGGATGACTAGTGACATCTGCTGTACAAAATCAAGTCCTGCTACCCCAGTTCTGGGCTCTCCTCAGCTTTTCAGGTGTGAGAGAGGCTCACACATTGTGCAGAGCACACAGGATGTTTAGAATGAGGTGACTAGATGGGACTTCCCTGGCGGCCCACTGGTTAAGACTCCCCGCTTCCAATGCAGGGGATGCGGGTTAGTAAATGTAACTTTTAACTGTACGTAGTAAACACTGTGTCTTTCATACAATGTTTGATATGTGTACTTATCAAAAGTTAATCTTAATAAATAAATCTACAATAGGAACACATTTATATGCATAATTACCTAAAAGATAGAAACAAGCAACATACATTAAAGTGAATAAAATTAAAGCATTTACCACTTCTTCTAAAACAACTAGCTACCATCAGCTGCCATTTCACTTGTGTAGGCCTGTAAAAGAAATTATGTGAAATCAGAGATGAAACAAAAATAATCTGTGATGGCCAGTTTTATAAAGCTAAGCTACATATCTGTACAGTCTTTCAATTACTTTTGACAGGTGATGAGGTCACGTCTTTATTATTAACAACAGCATACATACCATTGTTATCTGTTATCTTCATTGTTATCTGTCATACTGATACTAGGAAACTTAAATTTAGAGCCCTTCACACCTTTGTTTAGACATTCTTAGAAGAACTGCCTGCCAGTTTGCGTAAAGACCACAGCATTCTATTTTAACCATTTTTATTACCTTTGCCATATCTTATACTTAGTACCTAAGGCTTAGAAACCTAGGTTTAGGCTTGCAAACTTAGTATCCAAGAGGCAATTTTTGACCTTGTGTTTGAACAATTAGACTTCAACTAAAAAGAAAGTAAAAAAGAAATCTATTCATTCTTTTTTTCCCCTTAAAATAGAAGTGAATTTTTCTAAAATAAACATGACCAGAATTTCTAAAGACTACTACTAAAAATTTCTGAGAAAAACAAAATTTGAGGGAATAAAAGACTAGGGAATAATTTAATGCTCTCCTCACTTCTCTTTTATTTTTTTTCAAATTGAGGTATAGTTGATTTACAATATTAGTTTCAAGTGTACAACACAGTGATTCAAAATTTTTATAGATTATACTCCATTTGTAGTTATTATAAAATATTGGCTATATTCCCTGTGTTGCACAATACATCCTTATATCTTATTTATTTTATACATAGTAGTTTGTACCTCGTAATCCCTTACCTGCTACCTTGTCCCTCCCGGCTCCCCTTTCCCCACATCTAATGTTAAAATTCAATTTGGCCAAACGCAAAACACAACATGATATATCCCAATTATTTCTGAATAATGTATAAAACATTCTGATATGAATTTAAAGACATTTTTAAGAGTTTGATTTTTTTTATAAGTTTGATTTCTGTTCTGTCTGAAGTTAATATTGCTACTCCTACTTTCTTTTTTTTTTAAATAAATTTATTTATTTATTTAATTTTGGCTGCGTTGGGTCTTTGTTGCTGCACGCAGCTTTCTCTTCGTTGCGGTGCGTGGGCTTCTCATTGCGGTGGCTTCTCTTGGTGCAGAGCACGGGCTCTAGGCATGTGGGCTTCAGTAGTTGTGGCACGTGGGCTTCATTAATTGTGCCTCGTGGGCTCTACAGTGCAGGCTCAGTAGTTGTGGCACACGGGCTTAGCTGCTCCGTGGCATGTGGGATCTTCCTGGACCAGGGCTCAAACCTGTGTCCCCTGCATTGGTAGGCGGATTCTTAACCACTGCACCACCAGCGAAGTCCTGATTTTTAATATATAATGTATATCAATTACAAACTGAGACCAATGAAACATTTCAATTAGGACTCTTTCAGAAATGAAACTTTGGAATGACAGAGTCCTTTTCTGATTGATAAAGAAATAATACTTGTTTACTGAGACGTGAAAAAGAAAAATACACACAGAAAAGTACCTTGAAGGTATTTTTTAAAACATCTGCATAAAAAGGAAATATATTTATCATAATAAAGACCAAGTCAAATGAAACACAATATAAGAAAATCGAAATGATGCCTGAATGTTCACTAATAACTGTTCATGAACTCACTATGTCTATCAGATTGTAGACATTTAACTAAACATAAAATCGTAACAGTTACCTACTGTATAAGAGAAGCTCTTTCAAAGTACTGAATGGCTTTTTCACAAAACTGGGTGTCGATGTAATAGGCCCCGAGCCACTCGATGACTTCAATATTGGACGGGAAATACCTATACGACTGGAAAGGGAGGTGTGACAAGAGAACTTCAGTCACAACGCACAGTTCACTCCCCAACATCTTCCCCACCAGCTGGATTAAATTATACAGTGTGACATTTCTTACTTAAAAAGTATGAGCTGTCACAAGTACTGTTCAAGTTTTGAAACTATATAAGATTTGGAAAACTTAAGATTTGTTTGACACATTTTTCAATTATCTATAAATATCTTTTTGATGTACTGATATATGATCTGAGTCAAATTAAGTATGCAATAGACTCAAAAGGGATTAAATCACCCTTCTAAGAGAAAAATGCATTGGTACCTTTTATTTTACTTTTTATTAAAATAATCAAAAACTAACTTTACATTCCACAAATGTTTTATTTTAAATTATTTATTTAAAAGCTAATAAGCATTTATAATTTTTAAAAATGAAAAGGCCTGCTGTCTTTTTTATAACAATTCATAAAAGGCTAAAAAGCAGAAGGAAGGCAAGCTGCACACCCACCTCATAGTAATATTGGAATGCTTGGGATTTATCCCCCTCACTGTCATATAATCCTCCCAGTTTAGACAAAGCTCTGGAGTCAGTTGGAACAACACTGATCAGCTGCATTAACCATTCCATAGCTTGATTGGGATCTTCCATTAACTCGTATCTTAGATAATTTCAATGAAGGATAACACAATTTTTCTAAATTCATTGATCAATAAGCAAACCTAAAACCAACATTTCAAAAAAATATTTCTTAGTCTATACTAATGTGCTACTTAATACTGTTTACTCTGGATTTCATCAGGGATGAGGATGAAAAATGGTCAATAACACTTCTGTCCCATATATATGTATATGGGACATACACACACACACACACACACACACACACACACACACACACACACACACACACACAACCTTGCTTTTCCTTTTACTTCATTACTACCCACTAAGATCAACTGCCACATTTCTAGGAGAATTAATAGTGTGCTGTTTTATTCAAAGTTTTGTCCAAAATTTGTCCTTAATAAAAATGCCTGGGGCTTCCCTGGTGGCGCAGTGGTTGAGAGTCCGCCTGCCGATGCAGGGGACATGGGGTTGTGCCCCGGTCCGGGAAGATCCCACATGCTGCAGAGAGGCTGGGCCCATGAGCCACGGCCGCTGAGCCTGTGCATCCGGAGCCTGTGCTCCGCAACGGGAGAACCCACAACAGTGAGAGGCCCGCGTACCGCAAAAAAAAAAAAAAAAAAAAAAAAAAAAAGCCTGAATGCTGTGTTTCAATTATTCTACCTCTCTTAAATGTTCAACATTTTAAAGGAATGGTTTCCATGTATTTTCTGGTGAGTTTTCCCTAATTACATTACAAGCCCAAGACAGTTTTTTTGTAGCTTTAATGCCTAGTAAGTCCTCTGCATGCGCTCAAATAATTTATTCACACCAGTACTTACTGATTACTTACTAATTTATATTAGCTGCCTTAATGACATGAAAATATTCCAATCCAAAGTTTCATTGAAAAAGAAGAGGCTTGGGGCTTCCCTCGTGGCGCAGTGGTTAAGAATCCACCTGACAATGCAGGGGACATGGGTTCCAGCCCTGGTCCAGGAAGATCCCACATGCCACGGAGCAACTAAGCCTGTGTACCACAACTACTGAGCCTGTGCTCTAGAGCCCACAAGCCACAATTACTGAGCCCTCGTGCCACAACTACTCAAGCCTGCTCGCCTACAGCCCGCGCTCCGCAACAAGAGAAGCCACCACAATGAGAAACCCGTGCACCACAATGAAGAGTAGCCCCCGCTTGCCGCAACTAGAGAAAGCCTGTGTGCAGCAACCAAGACCCAATGCAGCCAAAAATAAATAAATAAATTTATTAAAAAAAAAAAAAAGAAGAGCCTTCTATTTTTAATCATGACAAATGTGATACCGTAAGAAAAACATAAAAATAAGGAAATGTATTCAAGTAGCCTCAAACACAACAATTGCTTGACTGGATCCAAACTGATCAGGAACTGGGCACCAGCAGGTCATGACACTGGCACCTTCAGAGAAATGAACTAGATGAAACAAAAAGGCTAAAAGAAATAACTATGCCGCTATCTGCTCTAAAATTAACATTTTTTTATCCAAAAAAATTTTATCTACCCTACCAGAAGCACAGGAGACAATACTTAAAATTTTTTCATCATTATCGTTATTTATTTATTTATTTTTTGGCTGTGCCACATGGCTTGTGAGATCTTAAGTTCCCTGACCCGGGATCAAATCTGGGCCCTGGCAGTGAGAGCGAGGAGTCCTACCACTGGACCGCCAGGGAATTCCCTGAAGGGTCTAATTTATGCTCAATGAACATCTTGTGTGGACTCGACATGATACCCAATTACTTCAATTACTATGTCTAAAAATTAATAATAGTTGCAACTTCTAAATAATTCCTCCTATAATGCAAATGACCCTTTAAAACAGGATCACTCCAATCATATTTTCATCACATATTAATTTGATAGTCAGATTTTAAAATATACCCTCATCAATTAATTAACTGGTTAAGCTTATTTAATAAGTGGTACTCAATCACCAACTGAGTGAATTAATAACTGTCCTTAAGTTTATCACATAAGATACATATTTGCTATCTGGTAAAGGACTTGGGCGCTGTTTCTTAGGATTGCGTGAAGTTTCAGGAAACAGTCCAAAGCTTCATCAAGCCGGTTTAGCTTCTTATAGGTAAGGCCTTTAAAAAGAAGAAAGAGAAAAAAAGGTAAGCTATAAATACTAGCACTGGTAGTAATTTTCTCAAAGTAACAGAATGAATATTTAAATATAGGTAAATATTCATCCAAAAGAGAAAATAAAGATGAATACAATTAAAAAAAAAAAGGAACAAGGCAGGGGCAGGAAATTCCACTAATGTTTGGCAGACACTAAATCATGAAAGCTTTAGTGCATGTTTTGAAGTGTTGAGGGGAGCAGGAA
>NW_006791713.1:696911-700373 GCF_000442215.2 Lipotes vexillifer
GGAATGACAAACATTGAAAGAACAGCACAAACAGTTCAGAAATAGGCTGGGTTACAGAATTTAGTTAAAGTCAGGGAGGACTGCGACTTCCCTGGTGGTCCAGTGGGTAGGAGTCTGTTCTCCCGGGCTTCCCCGGTGGCACAATGGTTGAGAGTCCGCCTGCTGTTGCAGGGGACACGGGTTCGTGCCCCAGTCCGGGAAGATCCCATATGCCGCGGAGCGGCTGGGACCGTGAGCCATGGCCGCTGAGCCTGCGCGTCCGGAGCCTGTGCTCCACAACAGGAGAGGCCACAACAGTGAGAGGCCCGCGTACCGCAAAAAAACAAAACAAAACAAACAAAAAAAGTGCTCCCAATGATGGGGGGCTGGGTTCAATCCCTGGTTGGGGAACTAGATCCTGCATGCATGCTGCAACTAAGACCAGGCGCAGCCAGAATGAATGAATTTATGAATGAATGAATAAATAAATAAATTTTAAAAAAAATAAATAAACTCAAGGAGGACTAAGGGACAAGTAATAAACAGTGCCAGGACAAGTGATTGCACATGACGAAAAAACCACACATTCCTCTCTTGAATTTATTCCTTTTTCAAATAAATTCAATTTTTATTTCAAAACTAAATAGAAAAAACAAAGCTATAAAAGCATGAAAGGAAAATGATTTTGTAATCTTGGGGTAGGGAAGGGCTTCATAAAGCAATAAACAAATGAAGCCACAAATTTTCAAAAACCAAATTTGACTACATAAAAAACAGAAAAATTCTGTTTTACAGAAGAAATTATAAAGCTCCCTTAAGCGACGGACTAAGAGAGGCTTTAAACATATGAAGAGGTCAAATGGACGGGGGCCTGGTGAGTGGCCTCGTGCCCCCCAGGCCCCCCTACTCAGCCCTCTTCTCCCAACCCCCCAGTGCCAGGTAGAGTGGCTAATGTCCCCTGCCCCTCCCGTCCCACCCAACCCAGCCCGGGGAGGACAGTCCCAGCTGCCGGGACACCCTCAGGACACAATGAGACAGACGGCGCCATGGTGGGGAGCGGGCAGGCCTCGAGGGTCCCGCTCCGCCTCAGCTGCAAACTCCTAGATACGAGGAGAAGGCCAGGCTCATCAGACATGCAGGAAAGATCATCACAGTAAAGAGAGGATAACATGAACAAGCCAACCAAAGAAGCAGGAGAAGAAACCTTCAGAGGAAACTTCACTGAAGCCAAGACATGAGCCTGCACTGCATCAACAAGTGTCTGCAACAGCACGAGCTCACGATGGGGTGGGGGAGATGAGGGGGACACAACGGGGGGATGCCACGACGGGGGCACACGACGGGGAGGGGGCACAACCGGGGGGGCACGATGGGGAGACACGATGGGGGGCAGGACGGGGGGGCACGACAGGGGGACACGATGGGGGTCAGGTGACCTCTGACAGGCAGGGGAGGGATGGGGTGGTGTGAGCCTTCAGGTCTTTAACAGTTTATTAAAGACAAAATCTGAAGTAAAAATAACAAAATGTAAAAATGTGTTAAATATAGGTGGTGGGTACAGAGGTATGCTTTTTCTCTCTCTTTTTTTTAATGTTTGAAATTGTAATTAAAAAGGAAGGGACTTCCCTGGTGGTGCAGTGGTTAAGAGCCCACCTGCCAATTCATGGGACACAGGTTCAAGCCCTGGTCCAGGAAGATCCCACATGTCACAGGGCAACTAAGCCTATGTGCCACAACTACTGAGCCTGCATGCCACAACTACTGAGCCCACATGCCACAACTACTGAGCCCGTGTGCCACAACTACTGAAGTCCATGCACCTAGAGCCCATACACCACAAAGAAGAGTAGCCCCCGCTCACCGCAACTACAGAAAGCCCATGCGCAGCAACAAAGACACAACGCAGCCAAACATAAATAAATTTATAAAAGAAAAAAAAGGAAGAAAATGAGATTTTTTCCCCCGCCTATTAATTTGGCAAAAGTTGAATTATAATATCCAGTATTAGCAGGAATTCGGGAAACATTCTCCTACCACGGTGGGAGGAACCTGGAAGTCTTTTTAGAGGGAATTTCGGCTACATCTACCCAAATCTCACAAGCGTCCAGATTCTGGGTCATTAATTCCATTAAAAACAGTCTATAATTCAAGAGTCTTCTTTTCAACTTTTTGTTGCAAGGAACTCTTCCTCTCAATTGGAGCTTTATAAGCAAAAAAAAAAAAAAAAGGCAATTTTGCCTGTTTCACTTACCAATATTATAAAGTGCTTCAGTACAAGAAGAATCATTTCTTAGAGCCTCTTTATAGAATTCAGCTGCCTTCTCATAGTCACCACTTGCAAAAACTGTATTCCCTTTATTAGTAAGAGCTGACGGGTTATATCTGTCAGAGTTCACAGCTAAATCTGCATAGCTACTGGCTTGTGAGAATTCATTCTCCTAAAGTACAAAAATATACAGATTATTTGAAGTTCATTGTACCCCTTCTGCCTCTTCTGAGATTACAGACATGATAAAGGGACTTTCCGAGATTACAGACAGGATAAACAAGCACATAGTTTACATATCTTGGTCTCGCTGGACTCACTCCACAAAAGGTTTTACTTGTCAAGAAGTTTCTTACAACGAACTGCTCCACAGTCATGGTCTGGACACCACCACCACTTCCACATCAGCGGTTCCATCTCCAGCACCCACTTTCCTGTCATCACTGACTGCAGGTGGGAGTTCCCCACACCTATGGCATCCACCCAGCTAGAGGCCCCACTGCCCTCCTGCCCCGTCACCCTGGCTGCATGGCCGGTGGGTCCCGCATCGCCACAGTCCACGCCTCCGCTGCGTCCCCACCGCCAGTGCCTAATTAGGACGCGGCTGGGCTGGCATTCACCTGTGCCAGGAGGGCCTCGCACCTATCAAAACGTAGCTGCTGGTGCCTCGTGGGCGTGGCTGAGGGAGGGGCACTGCTTCCCACCTCCCATTCCCCCGTGGTCCTTGTCCGGTGGCCGTGGATGTGAACCGTGTGGCGGCACCTTACCCTCTGAAGGCCCTTCCCAGTCTCGCCCCCCCCCGCCCAGCTCGCCCCCGCTCCCCACCCATGTCCAGCTCTTCCTCCTGCAGAGGACCCAGATCCGCGCCAGGCTGGGCTGTGGACCACAGAGGGCATCCGAGTCCCACAGACCTCCACCAAGTTCACGGGCACCTGGGTTGTTTCCACCCACTCCTGGTTACCATGAATAATGCTGCTCTGAACATTCACATACAAGTATCTGTGTGGACTCCCTAAGAGCGGGGTGCTATTGTCATAAACACTAAACCGTGTAACCCTGTCTTTTAGATTAAGCTTCAGGCACAACTTAGAAGAGCAGTGACGGGTTGCTGACGGGACTGGAGAGCTGTGAGGGGATGACCTCAGGGTCCCAGGAGGGCAGAGCAGCTGCACGTGAGGGGAGGGGAGGGGCTGGGGTGGGGGGAGGGGAGGGGCTGG
>NW_006791713.1:700522-759388 GCF_000442215.2 Lipotes vexillifer
GGGGGAAGGGAGGGAGGGGAGGGGAGAACACAGGCAGCTGCAGGTGCAAAGGCCCAGCCCTGCTCCAGTGGACTGTCCTGCAGGGTGGGCTGAGCCTTGCTCGGCTGCATTGGCTGAGCCTTCCCCCGCCCTGGGGGCCTTCATTCTCCTGTGCCCTCTCTCTGCTCTCACGATGCCTGCCCCCCGAAAGCCGTCATGCTTTGCTAGTTCCTTTCCTGTCTCCTCCACGGATCTGCACTCTGGCCTCCTCAGCCCCCAGCCCTGTGCCCTGCTCACACCCTGGAGACACCGCCTGCTGTCTGCGTACCAGAGACGGGGCTTCAACAATTCACAGCTACTTCTCACAGTTCCGGAGGCTGGAGGTCGAAGATCAGGGGGTCAGCAGGCCTGGTATCCGGTGAGGGCCCACGTCCACATCTGCAGATGGCCTCCTTGCTGTGTCCTCACAGGGCACAGGGCTCTGGTCCCCTTCTCCTCTAATAAAGGCACTAATCCCATCATGGGGGCTCCCCTCATGACCTCAGCTAACCCTAAGTCCCCACCTCCAAATACAGTCACGTTGGGTGTTAGGGCTTCAAAGATGAATTTTGGGGAGACAATCATTCCATCCATGGCATCTATCATCAAAGCTTAAACCTCTACAGAGACAACCACGCATTTTACCTCTAACCCTGATTTCCCATCTGAGATCAGCTCCACAGGTCCTCCCTCTGTCCTCCTTCTGAGATGGCCCCGCACTCACGTGCACCACCCAAGCGGCCCCCAGACCAACCACAGCCGTGCTGCCCTTCTCCACCCGGCTTCTCCAGAGCCCCTCCTTGGGCAGCAACGTAAAAATACCACAGTACCAACGTAGTTATGAAAAGCAGAACTCACCAAATAATACAGGAATGAGAGGTTAGTTGCAGCTGCACTCTTCACACTACTGTCCTTTTTTTCAAACATTTTTAAGGTCTCTACAGCCTAAAAATGAAATATCTGCCAGTTATTACCTTTGTAATATGATAGCATTTAGGCTTAAGTTTGGGGACAAGACCAGGGAAGGCAGAGAGGGGTGATCAGTGTGTTCAGGAAAACAGATGACAGATGAGAATTTCACTTGATTATCAGTACTTGTGAAAAAGAATTCTCAAAACTGGGATAGAAAGCAATTCTGGGAGTGTCACAAAGTGACCTGATACAGATCCAAATGTAACTACACTCTGAAGCCATGAGGAATTTAAAGCACATTTTTACCCCCTGGCAAGTCTGAGATGCCCCGACCTGGCAGGACACTTGGGATGCCAGGCTCCTTGCACGAGAGGTGGATGAGTCCTCCACCTAGAAGTTACTGAGAGGTACCAGAAACAGGAAAAAGAAGTGGTTTTCCTTCCTTCCTTTACAATACATTTACTGAATAGAAAATGCTTGGCCACTGGCTCCTGGGGAGCAGCTGTGTCCAAGCAAAGCCCTGCTCAGCTTCTGCAGGGGCCGCAGCTGCTGCTGCTGGATGCCCATGCGGTCCAAGCCCTGTGCCGGTGGACGCCGTGCGGTCCGAACCCTGAGCCGGTGGGCGCCGTGCGGTCCGAACCCTGAGCCGGGCCACCGAGCACTTGACTCCCCTGCGGCCAAGGGCAAGAGACCTGCACACCCGGTCATAGCGCAGTAAAGAACTGCTCTCTTAAAGGGTCTTGATTACTCGAGAGAAAACCGTTGGAAATTTCTAGACCATTAGTTTATAACCCCACAAAGTAAATTCTGGAAGAGAAAAACCCGAACGCCACACCGTCCATCGTGAGAGTCCCTTTCTCACTTTCTTTCTTGGAAGGCTCTTCCATAACAAGAAGCTCCTAAAACTTACCTGGAAGTGATTCCCTGCAGAAGCGACCTCACCAACCCTACCCAATCCCCAGCTCCTCTTCGGAGCCTCTAAGCTTTACAGGCTGCATTTCACGTTGAATAAGAATTGAGATGTTTTTATCTTTACTTTCAGATTGTGTCACGATAAATGTATGTGCTAATTTAAAATATAAGGCAAGTGGGGACTTCCCTGGCGGTCCAGTGGTGAGGACTCCACGCTGTTGCTGCTGAGGGCGTGGGTTCAGCCCCTGGTCACGGAACTAAGACGCCACAAGCCCTGTGGCACGACCAAATATAATTAATTAATTAAATATAAGGCATGTGAATAGGCATAACTCACATATCCATTGAATCCTCTGACTCAAGTAGACTGTAGAGGGGACGAAGGCTGTTCTCTGACATTTCTGACATCCATAAAGCAGAACCCGAAAGCAAACTAACAACAATGGTAATTTTTTAAAAACAGAACGTTATCAGTTTATATCACTGCTTTCAAAGCAGCTATTCATATTATAGTCAAGGAAATGTGCTGGTTGGATCTTAAAATTCTGATATTTGTTAATCTGTGGCTCATCAATAACAATACTTTAAGACTACGTTTAACACCAAATCTGTTCTCCCCACAAGATTGCTACGAATCCCTGGGGGCTTCCGCCTGCCAATGCAGGGGACACGGGTTCGAGCCCCGGTCTGGGAAGATCCCACATGCCGCAGAGCAACTAAGCCCGTGTGCCACATCTACTGAGCCTGTGCGCTCCAACTACCGAAGCCCAGGCGCCTAGAGCCCGCCTAGAGCCCGTGCCCCACAACAAGAGAAGCCACCACAATGAGAAGCCCGCACACTGCAACAAAGAGTAGCCCCCATTCATCGCAACTAAAGAAAGACCACACGCAGCAATGAGGACCCAACACAGCCAAAAATAAATTAATTAATTAATTAAAAAAAAAAAAGATTGCTACGAATCCAAACAATACATAAAGAACAACGCAACCCAAAGCTATTACTCAGAAGAATTAACAAAAATATTTAGAACTTAAAACATTCATTTAAAAACATGGACAGAGTAAAAACATATTTCAAATTTTAAGCTTCTAAACTACAACTATCCTGAAAAGGCTAAATATTCTAATAAAAGGAACATTCTCAGGTATTTTTGGCTTTGAAATAGGCTGTTTTCATACTGTTCTTTACACATTCAATGAATGCATCTCTAATATTTCTGTTTTTAAAAGTAAAATAATGTAAATCAACTTATAAAAAAAAACAGATAAAAGTTCACAATAAAATTTGGTTGTAAATGGCAAAACAAATAATGAAAATAAACATTGTTAGTTTGGGGGTTTTTTCCCCAAGAAGAATTAGGAAAATAGACAAATCTCCGTTTTGGTTTTCTTTCCTGGCTGATGCCGTCCGCTACGGGCTTCAGCTTTCCTCTGGGTATGTCTGTCCACCACCACTGGCCTTCACCCCATCCACCTGTGGCTTTAGTGGAGTTCTTTCTCTGCTACAAAACAACACTATCACCACAAAAAAAACATACTCTGAAATTTCAATTTCAGCATTTTTTTTTTTGAAAAACATTTACAACATTACGCCAAGTTGTAAGTAAAGCATCTTCGGGCTTCCCTGGTGGCACAGTGGTTAAGAATCCGCCTGCCAACGCAAGGTACATGGGTTCGAGCCCTGGTCCGGGAAGATCCCACGTGCCACGGAGCAACTAAGCTCGTGTGCCACAACTACTGAGCCCACGCTCTAGAGCTTGCGCGCCACAACTACTGAAGCCCGCACACCTAGAGCCCATGCTCCGCAACAAGAGAAGCCACCGCAATGAGAAGCCCGTGCACCGCAAGGAAGAGTAGCCCCCGCTCGCTGCAACGAGAGAAAGCCCGCGTGCAGCAATGAAGACCCAAGCAGCCATAAATAAATAAATAAATAAAGCATCTTAATCAATGAACTTTATGAGTTACGTCAATCCAATCCTTTTTAACCTAAAAGTGTTCCTTCCAAACTAAGACTGTGTTATACCTACCTCGTCACACTTACAATACACAACGAAAGAAACACAAAGTAAAAGCAGTGATGTAAAAGAAAGCAGAAGTTACATTTTTAAAACATCAGTAAAATAACTGATATTAAAATTGTATATAGGCAAACGGAACAAAAAATATTTTGAATGAGAACAGCTAGGAAAGCAGCAAACAATATGATTTGGGTTAAATGAATTTAAATATGAAAAAATTAGCGGGTTTATTCCTTAGTGAACACACCTTTAAAACATGGACGATAATACAGTGTTAAACCTTTCTAAAAAGACCATTTAAAAGTATCAACAGAAAACTCGGAAAATGGTTTCTCTATTTTGTCATCTGTAACAGTACCTCTCACACAGACACGAAATTATTTTTTGTGGTCCACAGATGACTCCAGCAAGATAGCAAAGACCAATCTGTCTCACTTCACTTCTACTTTTCAGCATCCCAACAGGATCAGAGTTTCATCTGTGGCATGTTTAATGCCCAAGGGTGTGATGCTCAAATGGCAGAACAGACACAAAGATACCTAGAAAGTCTTTTTATGCTTTACAAACAATCATTAAGCACGCTGAAGCCATACACACCGTGGGCCAGCCGGTGTGCTGCCCTAGCCCTCACCACACGACAACGCCATGAGCACCGGGCTGCTTCCCCTTCTCTCACATCCTCGGGGCAGATGCCCTTCTCCCTCCTCCAAGACAAAGGGGTCAGTTACTTCTACTGTCTCCAGGAAAATGGAAGGCCTTAAATAGGAAGAAAGCCTGAAAACTGGCTCAGGAGAGCATGGAGGAAAGACACTGGGGCTCCCTCTGGCCCTCACTCTCTGGGTCTAAACGCAGAAGAGCTGAGTTTTCTACATTGCAGGCATATATGCTACTAACCACTGGTTTTATAAACTAGGGTATCAAGTTTCATTCTCTATTCTCCTTTGTGATCCCCGCCCCCTTTTAAAAAGCTGTTTTTCTGTTCTCCTGTGAGGCAGACTGTGGAAGGGGAGCATCGTTCCACCCCACCCCAGGCGGCAGGACAGTGGTGGGACCAGTGACAGATTCCTTTCGTGCCCAACGCAACGTCAATGAGTAAACCAAACACGTAAAACAGATGCCAGGAGAGCTGCTCAGGCACCAGGCTGCTGCTCCGGCTTCTGGCCTCCCCCACTGCCCATGTAGGAACCCTGACTCTGAACAGCCTCTGAGCTTCAGGGAACACTTTGAAAACCTCTGGGGAAAGTTGACCTCTGGACTAGAATACGGTTTAGTAATTTAGCAGCCATGTTTTACATGGCAAGCGTTTATATTTTAAGAAACAGAACAGGGGAATTCCCTGGTGGTCCAGTGATTAGGACTCCACGCTTCCACTGCAGGGGACATGGTTTCAATCCGTGGTCAGGGAACTAAGATCCCACATGCCGTGCGGCCAAAAAAAATGAAACAGGACAAACAGGTCAAAATTAAAACCATGCTATATTAGAGGAAATTATGTTAAGGTAGAAATAAAAATATTATTCAACTTCAGAATAATCACAGGTAACAGTAATCTAGAAAGGAGTTTCACGGTATTATCGCTTTGACCAGTTAACATTAACGTCCATCTAAACATTTTTTTAAACTTACTTGGTTAAAGTCCTTTTGTCTCAGGTACATAACTGCTTTGTTTATTTCCAGATCATTTGCCAGCTCTACATACTGAGAGGCTTTCACAACTTCAACACACCTATAAAGTAAAGCGTAAAAACGGTTATTTTATTTTGTTTTAATATATCTAGGTTTTCTTAACTGTGACTTTTCAAAAGTGTTTAAAAGTGCCCCTAGTGTTCTGTAGGACTGAGCACCTGACTCCTTCCAACACAGGCATTAAGTTACAGAGCTCTTCAGTTCCAAACCCGTTTTATCAGCCAATTTTTCATTAGCCTCTTGCCGTGTCTAATTATTTATGGTATTTTAAATAAAATTCTCATTTTAAAATTAATAAAACTACTTCAGTTTGTAACAGGTAAAACTGTTCCTATATATTTTTTCATCTTAAATGCTCTGATGGTAAGAAAAATTCTACAGAACTTGAGAATATATTTAATTTTTTGTGTACAAACTTGAAGACTTTCATGGATCCATTGCTCAGGGCACACAGAACATCTACTGTTAACTAAACATCAGGCAATGTGCCAACTCCTGTAAACATGAACACATTTAGTCCTCACCACAGCCCTGAAAGACTGGCATTATCTCATGTCATAGATACAAAAATAAGTCGCACAAGTAAAAAACTGCCAAGTAAGAACTTGAGCCCAATTTCTATTGCTACCAAAGCCCGCTGCACCAAGACTAATGCTTTTCAAATTGAGGGTCATGACCTTTCAAATAACAGAAGAGAAAAGGTATCAAAGGGCTGTGCGTAACAAGGGCAAGGCGGTGCTGCGTCGTTTTCTCACTGAGGGTCTGACTCAAAAATGTTTCAAAGCCACTAGCTTAGACCAATAATTTAAAAATACTGGGACTTCCCTGGCGGACCAGTGGTTAGGACTCCACGCTCCCAATTCAGGGGGCCGGAGTTCAATCCTTGGTCAGGGAACTAAATCCCGCATGCTGCAACTAACACCCGGCGCAGCCAAATAAATAAATATATAATTAAAAAAAATAAAATTAAACAATAAAATTATTAAAGCAGAAGATCCCTTTCTTCAAGCAGAACATTTTTTAAACCCTGATTTATAAAACAGCCCTTCTGCTTGGAGTGGTGAGAGAGGATGTGAAACCCCCCTGGAGGACCCTCTCAGCAAAGCAGCGTGAAGGGCTCCCCAAAATAAGGGGGAAACCCTCTATTCCACAACGCATGCAGCAAACAGTCACCGAATGTCTACAACGTGTGAGACATTACGTCTGGTACAGGGCTACCAGGACACACAAAATACAGTTCTTGCCCTCGAGGGGAAGCAGACCTGTAAACTGAGTTAGATGTAAGAACCACAGTGAAGAAATACAGGAATGGAGGGGTGGAGACACTAGGAAAGGTATTCCAGATATGTCTGAGCTCGGTTTAAGGGAAAAGGATGAATCGATTTGACAAAAGGGGAGGGGTGTTCCAGGAAGAGGGGCTCACAAACCCAAAGATGTGGAAGATCAGGAAAGTGGGAAATATTTAAGACGCTGACTCATTCCCTGAGCTGCTGTCAACAAATCAAGTGGCTCAAAGACAAAAGCATGATGCTCTTCCCCTCCTGTTGCCAAACAGGATTCTGCAAAGGGATTAAGCCCCACAGAAAATTACTGGAGTCACTTTTTTTCTCAATTTTCTAAGGATGGAACAAAGCTCCCACCATGCTAGACAGACAGGATGCCTTAGAACCTTTGGGCTAATTATCCAGAAGAATCTATACAAGAAGGGCTGCCAACATCTCGGCCCTTGAGACACTCTTCTCTCTACTTACAACACCCTCCCTCCCTTCCCCCACTTTTATTCCTACTAATCCTTCAAGCCTCAGCCCAAATGTCATTTAATCTGGGGAGCCTTCCATGACACCATGACAACAAACTACATTAGCATTAGCAACTGGGAATAAGAAATCACACAGCACACAATAAAACATAACTTGTTACGTTAGTTTAACATAGCAGTTACAATGCTTTGTGATTGCTAATATAATTATCTGTCTACTTAGCTAATCTAATATAATTATCTGTCTACTTAGCTAATCAAGGAGATCTTAGGTGACAACCAACATTAGCTGAACTTAAATTTCTCAAAGGCAGATACTTTTTATCCTGAACTTCCAACTGGCCTGCAATAAACAATAAATTTTTGTTGTTGTTGTATACAACACTGTAAATCAACTATAATTCAATAAAATTTTTTAAAAAAGAAATAATGGCTGAGAACTTCCCAAATCTGGGGAGAAATGTGGACATACAAGTTCATGAAACTAAGAGACAACCCCAAAAGTTCAACTCAAAGCAATTTTCGCTATGATACATTGTAATAAAACTATCTAAAATCAAAGACAAAGAGAGAATTTTTAAATCAGCAAAAGAATCTGCCTGACAATGCACGCCCTGGTCCTGGAAGATCCTACATGCCGTGGAACAACTAAGCCCATGAGCCACAACTACTGAGTCTGTGCTCTAGAACCTGTGAGCCACAACTACTGAAGCCTGTGAGCCTAGAGCCCGTGCTCCACACAAAGAAAAGCCACCGCAATGAGAAGCCTGTGCATCATAATGAGGAGTAGCCCCCGCTTGCCACAACTAGAGAAAGCCCGCGCGCAGCAACAAAGAACCAATGCAGCTAAAAATAAAATAAATAAAATTTTAAAAAATCTAATATGACAAAAGTAATTAGCTTTGATAAGTTAAAATGTTAAATTAGTGGAAAATTTCACTCAAACTGGTTGGCATTTTATAAATACTTAAAATTTCACTTACATACCAACTACTAGATTGCGAAGACACAACTATAATCATCTTCTTAAAAAGCTAAAAACATTAGAAAATTAAATGTATATGATTTAGTAAACATTAAGAGAATTCAAGTTAGATTTAGTTAACAGTAAAACAACATTTACTATTCAGTATAATTAAAGATGAACAGAGTTCATTTACTGTGAGATGCTTGTCTCCCAAATCAAGGAGATCTTAGGTTACAACCAACATTTGGTGTTCACAGAAAGGGATAGAGTGACTTGTACTATACATTGATCAAAACATATGTGGAGTACATGTACAGATACAGGGACATTTTAAGGAACTTGTTTATAAACTAGGCGAGCAACAGTCAGGTTGAAAACCAGCCGTTTTAGAGAAACACACTGTATCTGAAATGGATGAAAAAACTGGAACTGTTTATCTGAAAAGAGAAAACACTTTGAAGAAAGACTTTACCTCACTATCAGCAATAATTGGCAAAACCGCTGATTCAGAACAGTAGCAGGTGCACTATTTCCCATTCCTGCCCCCATGAGAAATACAATTTCTGGAAGGATGAAAAGCATGCTGGCTTACGAAGCAGAGAAAAGGAGGCTACAGTAAGAAAGTGCCACGGAGGAGGGTGCTTCCTGCTCTAGGTGAGGCTGGGGATCCAGGGATGGGGAGTGAAGTGCTGAGCTGGGCAGCAGGAACCACTGACCGCCATCTCCAGATAGTGGACAGGGGAGCCTGCAGACCTCCCCTCATACTCAACAATGACAACAGCCAGAGAAAAAGAACGTGCTCTTGGAAATGTAAAATAAAACAATTAAATGGAATAGTTGAATGAGAAATTCAAAGAAGTCTCCCAGAAAGCAAAGCAGAACCAGAGTTGGAAAATATAAGAAAGATAAGTGACAAGGAAGTCCAAATCCAACTGACAGAATTTTTTTTTTTTTTTTTTTTTTTGCGGTACGTGGGCCTCTCACTGCTGTGGCCTCTCCCGTTGTGGAGCACAGGCTCCGGACACGCAGGCTCAGCGGCCATGGCTCACGGGCCCAGCCGCTCCGCGGCATGTGGGATCCTCCTGGACCGGGGCACGAACCCGTGTCCCCTGCATCGGCAGGCAGACTCTCAACCACTGCGCCACCAGGGAAGCCCTGATAGAAATTTATAACTGGAAAAGGAAGTAAATTAGCAGAGAAATAGTATAACATTTTCTCAAATTAAAGAAAACAGACTGCAAATTGAGGGGTCTATTGAGTGCTTAAGAGGAAAATAGAAAAAAAAAAAAAAGACAAATTTAAACACATTATGAAATTTCAGAACAAAGCTACAGAGAAAATTATAAAAATTACCAGAAAGAAACTGCAGGTCACCTACAAATAGCAAGGATGAGACTAGCATCAGAACTCTAATCAGCAACAGTGCTAGTTAACAGTGAAGAAATGCTTTTTGAGTTCTAAGAGAAAACAAGTTACAACTTAGGGTATTATACCTGATCAAATAAATGATCAATCAAGAATGAGGACAAAATTAGACACTTACAGACATGCACAGACAGATCTTATTCAGGAAGAAATCAAGGAAAAAATAAAGAAGATGTTCAAAAAGAAAGAGGATCCAACATGGGAAAGAAATGAAGGTAAACCCCAAGACGACATTCAACACCAGCCTAAGGGAACCAAGAGCTTACAGAGACTGGGGCAGGGAGAGTTCCGAGAGGGAGAACTCCAAATAACCTAAGAGAAGCAAAGAGTGCAAGAGAAGACAGAAAGGTAACTGGAGACACCAGAAAAACAAACGTCGTGGGCCAAATATGAAGCCTCCAGAACAAAGTAAACCAGGGAGACAATGGATTCCATGGCGAGAATCTGAATCGTAATGAGGATATGGTAAAGAAAGCATACGTTACTTCCACCAAGAAGAAACATGAAAAGTAATTAGAAAACGGGAGCTGTAACTCTTCTGTACTTACTTGGTTTTCTAACCATGTACATGTATCTTGGACTTTAAAAATTCTGATAGGGTACCATGCAGAAGAGGTCACAGACTCACTCTATATTGGTTCGAAAGATCATAGAAAAGAGTTTCATGAAGGGCAACATTGGATTCAATACAATGAAGAATTTTCTAACCCTTAGAGATATTCAGAAATAAAGCAAATGATTTGAACACCATAAGAATCCAAGCAGAGGATAAACGGCACCTACATGGGATGCTATAAAGAGGATTCTCGTACTGGGTGGAAGAAACAAATTCAACTACTCATCCAAAAAATGACCTAAGATTTTTCCAGCTCTAAAAACCCTTCACTCCTATCTGGGAAATATATCCACAGACAACAGCCTTTTTAGGTGTGAGAGGTATTGCTCAGGATAAAAAGTTTAGTAGTACTGACAAATTTAAGGTAGAAAAAGGACATAATGAGAAAAGATAAAGTAAAAAGGAAGAGGGCACAGGCTGGAATTTATACAATGAAAGCAATTCTGTACCCACATATCAAATGTAGCACACTTGCCTTAGTACTTAATTTACAAAATGACATGAACAATAAGAAAAATATGTCAGAACTTTTAAAGTGGCCTATACTAAACTTACCATACAACAGTATTTGCCTGATAAGTAGAAATCAATATTTGCAATTATTTATTTACTTTTCTAATAACAAAATTTTAAATCAATAAAAGTATAAACTAGAAAACAGCATGTCCATCCAGTTATACTGAATTTCTCTCTTACCAATCATAACCTACAGCAAAAGATGTTTCAATTACAGGAGCAATGAGTTTTGCAGCTGTCATGATGTATTTTTCTGCCATGGCTTTCCTATATCAAACAAACAAAAAATATTTAGAAGTATGGTATAAAAAGTTTCGATTTATTTCTTAAAATGTAAGTGTAAACATTGTCTGGGCAGCTATGCTAGCAATGTGTTTACAAATCAGGTTGAAAACCACGACTGGGAAATGCAATCAGCAAGCCATGACTGCCCTTGGGGTCAGCAGTTCTTGGTCTGTGATGCATTCTGAGGAAAGAAGGAAAGAAAGAAAGTGGGGGAAGGGAGGGAGAAAGAAGGAAGGAGAGATACACAGGACTCCGCAGCTGAAGCTGCATAATCTGCACTGTCTGTGGAAATGAAAGGGTGAAAACTGCCACTACAGAAACTGTGGTAAATACTAAAACTGAACTACTACACGTCTCTATAGATTTGCCTAATCTTCACCTTTCATTTTATAAATGGAATCATAGAATATGTGGTCTTTTGTGACTGCCTTCTTTCACTTTATCACAATGTCCTCAAGGTTCATGTGTACTGTAGCGTATGTCAGTATTTCACTCATTTTATGGCTAAATAATATTCCATTGCATGGATGGATCATATATTTTTTACCCATTCATCAGTTGTGGACATTTGGGTTGTTTCCACTTTCTGGATACGAATAATGCTGCTATGAATATTCCTGTATAACTTATTATGTTATTATGTGGATGTATGCTCTAATTTCTTTTGGGTATGTATCTAGGAGACAAACTGCTGGGTCATACGTTGTCTATGAAGAACTTCCAGACTTTCCCAGAGCGGCTGTACCAGTTTACATTCCCACCATGAGCATACAAGGTTTCAACTTCTCCACATCTGCATCAACACTTGTTATTATCTGTCTTTTTGATTCAGTCACACTAGTGGGTGTGAAGTGCTATCTCACTGCGGTTTTGAGTTGCATGTCCCTAGTGAATACTGAAGTTAAGCATCTTTTCATGTGCTTATTGCCATTTGAATATGTTTTGAAAAAATGTCTATTCATATCCTTTGTATATTTTTCATTAGGTTTTGGCATTTTTAGTATCGAGCTGGAAGAGCTCTTCTACCTACTGTAGAAGCAGGTCCCTTCTTGGATACACGGCTTATTGCAAGTATTTTCTCCCATTTATTAGGTTGTTTTCACATTCTTGATGGTGTACTTTGAAGAATAAAAGCCTTTAATTTTGATGAAGTCCAATTTACCTATTTTTTTCATACCTAAGAAACCACTGCCTAACACAGGTCAATAATATTTACTTCTATGTTTTTTTCCTAAGAATTTTGTAATTCTAGTTCTTACTGCTAGGTCTATGATCCATTTTGAAGTAATTTTTCTGTATGGTGTGAGAGAGAAGTCCAACTTCACTCTTTTGCATGAGCATATTCAATTGTTCCAGCACCATTTGCTGAAAAGACTATCCTTTCCCCATGGAATTGTCCTGACAGTTTTATTGACTATAAACGTAAGAGTTTATTTCTGGACTCTCAATTCCATCCCATTGAATTTTATGTATGTCTTTATGCTTCTAACATAAAGTATTATCACACTGTCTTAATTAGTGTCGCTTTGTAGCTTGAGTCCTCGAACTTTTCTATTCTTTTTCAACATTGTTTTGGCTATTCTGGATTCCTTACATTTCCATATGAAGTTTAGGATCACCTTGTCACTTTCTGCAAAAACACTACTGGGATTTTGATAGGGATTACACTGAATCTGTAATCTGGGGAGCACTGCCATCTTAGCAATACTAAGTGCCTATCTATAAACATGTGATCTCTTTCCATTTATTTAGCATTTCTTCCAATGATGTTTTACAGTTCTCAGAGTACAAGTTTTGCATTTCATTTGTTAAATTTATTCCTAATAAATTATTTTTTACGCTACTGTTAAATGTAATTGTTGATTTCATTTTCAGATAGCTCACTAGCACTGTGTACCACACTTCTATAGTATTCTGTTGATTCTTGCATGTTTATCTTTTACTCTGGAACCTTGCTGAACTCGTTTATCAGTGGTAAATTTTTTTAGTGCATTCCTTAGGATCTTCTATATACAAGATCACGTGATCTTCAAACAGAGATAAGTTTTACTTCTCTCCAATCTGGATAAGTCTTTTAGTTACTTTTCTTTCTGTCTTTCACCATTAAGTATTATAATGTGAAACTGTCGGTTTTTCATAGATGTCCTTTATCAGATGGAGCAACCTCCTTTCTACTTCTAGCTTTTGTTGAAGTTTTGTTTGTTTGTTTGTTAAACAAAATCCAATATGGATTTTGGATTTTGTCCCCCCCAAATTTTCCCTTTTTTTTTTTTTGGTTTACTGAGATGATCATGTGGCTTTTGTCCTTTGTTTTACTGATATCCTGTATCATATTAATTGAATTTTAGATGGTAAACCATTCTTGTAGCCTTGGGATAAATCCAAATTAGTCATGGCACATAATTCTTTTCCTATTGTGTTAGTATTTTTGGTTTGCTAATATTTTCTTAAGAATTTTTAACCTATAGTCATAAGATATTTTTCTGTAGTTTTCTGTCTCTTCTGTTTTATTTTGGTATCAGAGTAATACTAGTTCATAAAATGAACTATTTTCTGGAAGAGACTGTATAGAAATGACGTTTATTCTTCTTTAAACATTTTCTAGAATTCTCTACTAAAATCATATAGGTCTGGAGATTTGCCTTATAAATTCAATTTCCTTAACATCCAAAGGGCTATTCAAACGATCTATTTCACATTAAGTGAGTTGTGGTAGTTTGGGTTTTTTAAGAAAGTGGTCCATTTTGTCTAAGTTTCAAATTTATGTGTACAGGGTTGTCTGTAGTATTTCCTTAATATCTTTCTGATGTCTGCAGGGTCTGTAGTGATAGCTACTATTTTGTTCCTAATACTAGTAATTTGGGTCTTCTCTCTTTTACCTTCATCAGTCTTGTTAGAAGTTTGTTAACTTTACTGACCTATTCAAAGAATCAGCTGTTTCACTGATGTTCTGTATTGTTTCTCTCTTCAGTGCCAATGATTTCTGTTCTTTTATTATTTCTTTCCTTCTGCTTCTTTTGGGTTGATTTTGCTCTTCTTTTTCTAGGTTCTTTATTTTTTAATTGAGGTATAGTTGATGTACATTATATATATATAAAATATATAATACCTGAAAAATATTAATATATATATATAAAATCCCTGAAACTTATAAGTTTCAGGTGTACAACATAGTGATTCACAATTTTTAAAGGTTATAGTCCATTTATAGTTACAAAATATTGGCTATATTCCCTGTGCTGTACAATACATCCTTACAGCTTAATTATTTTATACTTTTTCTAGGTTCTTAAGCTGGGAGCTTAGGTTATTGATTTAAGACTTTCCCATTGTCATTCTAATTGCATTTCCCTTATCGGTTGTTTTCTCTGCGTCCTTACAAGACTTTGTGATTTTAGGGACTTCCCTTCTGGCCCAGGGTTTGAGACTCCACACTCCCAAGGCAGGGGGCCTGGGTTCAATCCCTGGTCATGGAACTAGATCCCACATGCCGCAACTGAGAGTTCGCATGCCACAACTAAGGAGCTGGCGAGCCTCAAAGAAGATCGAAGATTCTGCACGCCACAACTAAGTCCTGGCACAGCCAAATAAATAAAATAAATATTTTAAGGAAAAAAGACTTCGTGTTTTTAATTTTCAGAAGTTTAATCATGATATATCATGACATGGATTTTCTTGGGTTTATCCTCCTTGGGATTTCTTCAGCTCCTTGTACTGTAAGTTTATTTTCCTTGCCAAATTTAGGGAGTTATCAGCTATTATTTCTTTAGCCTAATCCCCTTCAGCTCTCCTTCCCAGATTTGATGACACAAATGTTGGTTCTTTTGTAATAGTCCCAGAGGTCCCTGAGGCTCTGGTTGTTTTGGTTTTTAGCCTATTTTCTCTATTTGTTCAGACTGGATAATTTCCATTTTCTCTTCCAGTCACCAAATCTCTCCTGGCTCCCCTTCATTCTCCTGTTGAGTCCCTCCACTGAGCTTTTCATTTCAGCTGTTATATTCTTCAGTTCTAAAATTTCCATTTGGCTTTTCTTTATATCATTTCTTTGCTGAGACTCTATTTCTTTTCTGAGGCTATTTTGTCATTTAAGTGTGTTCATAATTGCTTGTTGAAGCACTTTTATCATGATTGCTTTAAAATTTGTCACATAATTCTAACATCTCTGTCATCTCAGTGTTGGCATCTATGAACTATCTTTTTTCACTGTTTGAGATATTCCTGGTTCTTGGTATGACGAGTGATTCTTGATCAAAACTTGGACATTCCCTGGTGGTCCAGTGGTTAGGATTCCAGGCTTTCACTGCCGTGGCCCAGGTTCAATCCCTGGTCAGGGAATTGAGACCCCCCACAAGCCACGGCACAGCCAAAAAAAAAAAAAGAAAAAGAAACTTGGACATTTTTACATTATAAGACTGAATTTTAGAAGATGTGGTATATATACACAATGGAATACTGCTCAGCCATAAAAAAAGAATGAAATAATGCCATTTGCAGCAACATGGGTGGACCTAGAGATGATCATACTAAGTGAAGTAAGCCAGACAAAGACAAATATCATACGATATTACTTCTACATGAAATCTAAAAAAATGACACAAACGAACTTACTTACAAAACAGAAACAGACTCACAGGCATAGAAAATAAACTTATGGTTACCAAAGGGGAAGGGGGGGTGATAAACTAGGAGTTTGGGATTAAAATATACACACTACTATATATAAAATAGATAACCGGGACTTCCCTGGTGGTGCAGCGGTTAAGAATCCGCCTGCCAATGCAGGGGACACCGGTTCAATCCCTGGTCCGGGAAGATCCCACATGCCGTGGAGCAACTAAGCCCGTGCACCACAACTACTGAGCCTGGGCTCTAGAGCCCGCGAGCCACAACTACTGAGCCCGCATGCCACAACTACTGAAGCCCACGTGCCTAGAGCCTGTGCTCCGCAACAAGAGAAGCAATCGCAATAAGAAGCCCGCGCACCAACAAGAACCTACTGCATAGCACAGAGAACTATACTCAGTATCTTGTAATAACCTATGGAAAAGAATCTAAAATAAATATATATATAGTATATCAACTACATTTCAATAAAAAAGTAAAAATAAAATAATGTTCATTCAGGCTCTTCAATACTACTTTCACCCTGATTCTGAAGATTTGGGCAAGTGATGTATTTTGTTATTTATTTTTTAAAATTATTTATTTATTTTATTTTTGGCTGCATTGGGTCTTCGTTGCTGTGCGTGCACGTGGGCTTTCTCTAGTTGTGGCAAGTGGGGGCTACTCTTCGCTGTGGTGCACAGGCTTCTCATTGCGGTGGCTTCTCTTGTGGCGGAGCACAGGCTCCAGGTGCATGAGCTTCAGTAGCTGTGGCACACGTGGGCTCAGTAATTGTGGCTCGCGTGCTCTAGAGTGCAGGCTCAGCAGTTGTGGTGCACGGGCTTAGTTGCTCCGCGGCATGTGGGATCTTCCCGGACCAGAGCTCGAACCCGTGTCCCCTGTGTTGGCAGGTGGATTCTTAACGGTTGCACCACCAGGGAAGCCCCAAGTGATGTACTTTAAAGAGCTGAATGCTTTTGTATTTTATTGTGAAAGAAAGAAAGTGATGTAGAAAAAAAAAGACTGAATTTTATTTAAATCTTCTGTTTTAGCTGTCTATCCTGACACCACCGCATCACATGCCAGATAAGGGGAGAAGCCCATATTCCCCGCACAGCCTGCTTTGACACCTACGTGGGAGGAGGTCCTTGTTTCTGCTGGGTGGGATGGGAGTCCCTGCGTCCCCCGGTCCCTACTGACACCATGGTGGGGTGGTCTTGCTACGGCTGAGTGATGACCGAGGCCCTGATTCCCCACTGCCCCTCTGACACCACCAGGAGGGAGGGTCAAGAGCGCCCTGTTACTGCTGGGTGGGTGGAGTTCCAGGCTCCCCACGTGCTGTCCACTACACCACAGAGTCAGAGCGGCAGGGCTCCGTAAGGGCCTTGGGGGTTCAAGTCCTGCTCCCTACTTGGTCTGCTGGGGTACTGAGTGTCTCCTTACAGCCCTGGGAGGATGGAAGTCTAGGCAGCCACTTGGCTGTTACTGGCATGTGTGGGGATGGGACCACAGCTTTTTTCTGTGGCATTTGTCTGAAAGTTTTCTGTCTTGCTAGCCTACCCCTTACCTTGTCCTCTGGCTTTTCTTAGGGCCTTTTTAAAAAATGCAGCCCCTGGCTTTCTGACTGCCAGCTTCTTCAGCTCCAAGTCTGAGCAATGTGAGGGGAATCACTGCCATGCTGTCCCTCAAGCCCCCGGGTCCCTTGATGATTTGCCCTCTTGTCTCTACCTTTCTTCTCATTTTGTTGTACACACAATTTCTGGGGTTTTTATTTGTACTCAGAAGTGTAAGTTTAATTTTTACTGTTAAACCAAATCCTAAAGATTAAGGGCCCTCCATCCACACAATGGAATATTATTCAGCCTTAAAAAGGAAGGAAATCCTGCTACACCGTGGATGAAAAGCGAGTCACAGACAGACAGACAGTACCGTGATTCCACTTCCATGAGGTCCCTAGAGCAGGTCACATTCATAGACAGAAAGCAGAGTGGTGGCTGCCAGGGGCTGAGGGAGGGGGATGAGAGTTGTTTAGTGGGTACAGAGCTGCAGTTTGGAAGATAAAAAGAGTTCTGGAGACTGGCTACAAATCAATGTGAATGCACCTACCAATACCTTTGAAATGAAGAATTACATATCTTGGTTAAGATAAATTTTATGTTATGTGTATTTTATCACAATTAAAAAAAAAACAAACTAAGAGCCCTCTGTGATGTGATATAACTTCTAAGATACCTGTTGCATATTCAATAAATATTAGAAGGTGCAAGCCATACTTGACAGAGACTAGGTACCATATTGGAGAAAGGAAGAAATGAAATAAATAATTTTGTCTTTGGGAGTTGAAATTTAATTGGGGGGCATGATAAAAATACAGAGAGATATAAATTTTTGAACAAAGGTAATATGAACAAAGTTCTAATATTGCACCAGAGGCAGAGGGAAAGCAAATTACAGAGAAATAGCAAGAGTAACAGAAATAATAATTGGAATTAGCATGAGGACTGAGATTATATTGAAGGAGAAAAAAGAATCCGGTAGAGTGTAGAAATGGTGAAACGACAGCACTATTCAAGAAATATACTGAATACAACAAGTTTTGAAAGAAATGATCAGAATGCATATTCAACTCTTACAGAAGTTAAGACTACATTATCAAGTTTTAATCATGAAGTGCCCAAAATATTACCTTTCACGTTCCATTTGCCTTAGATAATCATTTTTTATAGCTTCAATCACTAAATTAGTATGTGGGTCATCCTGGGGGGAAAAAATGAGTGATTCAGAAGTAAGAATCAAGAACTAGATTTCTAATCAACCTCACCACTAGGCTAGCTGTATGAAACGGAGAATATATTAATCTTTCTAAACTATGTCCCCTTAGGTAAAGTAAACTTTTTCTTCTTGCTTCTGATTACCTATCACATTCTCCACCGAACTAACATAGATTCTAGCAGCTGATACAAGGTCAGGCTGGAAAGAATAGGGCCAAGTACACAGAAGCTGTGGCTGTTAGTACAAATGTGTGACGTTATAAATTCTTAACTCAGATATAAATGCTTTAATGATCATCAGTTACTTAGTATGATCCATACTGCAACTTCCTATTGAAAACATAGATGATTTCTTTCACAACATATATGACTTTTTCTCAATATGAAAGTTATATAAGGTATATAACATCTACCCAGCACTTACTATGTTCCAGGTACTATTTTAAGCATTTCACATGCATTACCTCATTTAATCCTTACAACCCTACACAGTAGGTTGTTATAATTAGTGCTATTTTAAATACAGAGGAACAAGGAGAGTTAAGTACTGAGTAGTGGGGCCAGCCACTATGCTGCGACACCCTTACACCCTATCAGGAAGATCTATTAGGTTCGATTTATGAAACTGACATTACTATGCATTGTGATGTATCAACACAGGCAAGTGCACAGGGTATGACTCCATATAAAATAACATTAAAGAATGACGATTTTTCCTAAGATTCTCCTTTTTGTTTTTTTGACTAAAATTGTGCAGCCTGTTTTAACCATAATCTCTAGCCCTATTTCAACAGCCCTGGTGTCAACCTAATTTAAATAACAAATGAAAATGATAAAACACATGAATACAGGGCTGGGAGAAACCTGGAATGTCATCCACTCCAACTTTCTCACTTCTGGAGACAAGCGCAGGTAAT
Source organism: Lipotes vexillifer (assembly GCF_000442215.2). Classification (NCBI taxonomy): domain Eukaryota; kingdom Metazoa; phylum Chordata; class Mammalia; order Artiodactyla; family Lipotidae; genus Lipotes; species Lipotes vexillifer. The sequence goes on from NW_006791713.1 coordinate 719,927, forward strand.
TCGGAGCTGGCCTCATGACAGCCTTCCGCACACTCACGTTTGGTGACGTGTATCTCCCACCCTCATCAGCCTCTGACGGAACAGCAACCAGTTGCTGGAAGGCCTTCTTCATTTTCTCTCGATCTCCAACAGCAAAGCAACTGAGAATGAGGTTGAAGCCTGCCTTCAGGTTTGCTGCCACACTCATTATGTGCTCAAATGAATTAATGGCATCTGAATACTGCCCAGTTTTAATAAATGTAACACCAATGTTCTGCATAATCTTAATCCTAGAGAAAAATAAACATGGATTCGCTTTAAAGGTCTGAACTCCCTAGCATGGCAATCAAGACATTCCACAAATAATTTCCTTCTTTTCTTTCCCACTTTACTTCTTTTTTGTTTTGTTTTGTTAAAGCTATATTGAGGTTTACTTTACACATCATAAAATTCACTTATTTTAAGTGTATGATTCAATAATTATGGCTATATTAACACAGTTGTGGAACCATAACCACATTCCTACTTTGTCATTTCCATCACCCCAAAAAGAGAACCTGTGCCCACCTGCAGTCATTCCTCGATCTCACCTCTAGCCCCAGGCAAACACTAATTTACATTCTGGCTCTCTGGATTTGCCTTTCTAGACATTGTATATAAACGGAGTTACAATATGTGATATTTTGTGTCTGGCTTCATTCAATTAGCATAATCTTTTTGAGGTTCCTCCATATTACAGCATGTAAGAGTACTTCGTTCCTTTTTTATTGCTGAATAGTATTCTATTGTATGGCTAGACCACATTTTATTTATCCATTGACTACTTGATGGACATTTGGATGGCTTCTACTTTTTGGCTATTATGAATAATGCTGCTATAAACATTCACGTACAATACTTTGTGATAACACATGTTTTCATTTCTCTTGGGTATATACCTAGGAATGGAATTGGTCATATGGTAAATGTGTGTTTAACTTTTAAAAAAAGCAACCTAATTATTTTCCAAAGTGTCTGGGCCATTTTACATCCCCAACGTATGAGGATTCCAATTTCTCTACATCTTTCTCAACACTAATTATTGTCTATATTCGATTATAGCCATTCTAATGAATGTGATCCCACCTTATTTCTAACCACTCCTCAATATAACCCCGTTTGAACTAAACCCTTTTACTCCTAATTCTCTGATCAGATCACAGTATTTCCTGGACTTTTCTCACAGTGCTCCCTTTGTCGGGAATGTTACCCCCCTTCGCTTGTCTTCACTTTAGTAACCAACTCAAGTACACCTCCTTTTGTTAAGCCTTTCTTGACCTTTCTTGTTCTCAATCATTATTCCTTCAACTTAATTACTATACTACCTCTTGATTATGGCTTGTTAAGCACTTAACATATACTATATAATATTATTATCTTTTTCTAAAATCCTCAAATTCTTGGCCTCACCTGGGTTAAAAGTACCTCAAGGGCATTGTGTTCTGTACGTTAGATATTTGCTGATGATAATGAGATATCATGCATAATTCGAAAACAAATTATTGCGAAAAGTGGCAATTACCAAGAAATTAACTTTCACAGAGGCTTTGTACTGTGCCTAGGAGAAATTATGACCAGTAAGTATCCTGGTACCCTCCTATGTTCCCATAGTTATAACCAGACCATAAGGTAATCTACTGTTTCTGCTCCTGAAATACTGTAAGAACAGGAAACATCTCAGCATCCCCCTCTTCCCTCCTCTTCTAAGATTCAACAGTAACCCTTCCTCTCACTCTTCCCTTCTCAAGCTGTAGTATGAATGTAAGGAGGTCTTGGTTTCCAGTCTTGCATTCTGGAGTCTGGTATGTTCTAAAGAACCACTGTTTGATTTGGTGTTGGCAGTAAGCTGTATTATGGCACTAATTGCCCACAGCGTTATTCCCTATATAGGCCCATTAGCTTAGTTTTATTCCAACTGATTACATATTATGCCTTCAACCTTTAACTTCCATCACACAAACGCATGCAAGTAGTCACAAGGGGACAGACCAAAGTACTACAGCTACAACAAGAATCTAACACCTCTCATGTACAGATACCACAAAGCACTCAGCCCACTGGCAATGCGTCAAAAGAGTGACCTTGTTTCTGAAGAACGACACTTAAATTTTACAAACTTACCTCATTTCTTTATGGACACTTGGAATTTGATCTAAGGCCATTCGGTAGAATTTAATGGCTTTGGAATAATTTCTTTGCTTTAAATAAATATTTCCCATATTCACTTTCAACCGTCCTAATTAAAAAAAATTTAATGAATATATAATATCCTACTTTTTTCACTTTTTCTATGATATTTTAGATGACCTTAATTTATATTTTTTGAAGGTCTTCTCAACTTATGAAGCTTCAGACATTAAAATTCTCACTTTAAAACAGTTATACTATTTTCATGTATGTGCACACTAAACTTCTGCAAGGAACTGGAACTTAAGACAGATGGATTCCTGGAAATATGGCTAGAAAACAAGAGCGACATTATAAAACTAGAGTTGTGGTCTTCTAAGAAAACATGGGACTTAAAAAGTATTAGATAATTCAAAATTAGACCTTCTTTTGGACGTTATTCCAGCATCTCCCAGAGCTCAAAGATGTACAGTTTATCCTTTTTCCCCCAGGTTTTCTACAGTAAGCATTTATGAATTGATGAGAAAAAGTGTTTCTACAAAACTTGAGACTCAGCTCAAATGCAATGCCCACTCAGAAAGCTTGTCTAGACTTTTCAACTCGTACTCGAGTAACCCCACACCTATTCTCACCAGGACCTGGGGGTCTGAGGTAACAATCAGCTCTCCATAGTCCTGACCCTTCTCCACTCTGCAGGGCCCACCCCACGGCCCAGGATGAAGACGCCTGGAGCTCAGGAACAAGAAGAGTACACTTACCCGGTTTAAACTATATGATGTAACAGTTCAATAAAATATTAAAGAAAATGATATTCTGATATACCTTAATACTGAGACCAAAAAATTACACAATAGAAATGCTAAATATAAACAAAGGTCTCTTGTGGATAATTATACAAGGGAAACCATGTTCTGTAGGTTGCCCTGGTTCATCCTACCTGTGATACAGAATACTGTTTTCATTTACTGCTAGGCAATATATATTATACCAACTGTATTTCTTCATTTGTATTTGTGTGAATTTTCATATCTTTAAGCAGGGCACCTCTATCATAAATATGAATTTGCTCAGAGCACAGATCATTTCATTATAAGAAAGCATAAAGTGAGGAAATTGTAAATTAACAGTACAAAAGAACTATACTTATTGGAAAAACTGACTATGCACACTTACCTGCATTGCTAAACATCTTATTTTTCACTATAACTTGATAGGTGTTTAGTGCTTCAGGATACATTTCATTAGCTGAATACTGACTGGCCAAGTTGAAAAGAACCTAAGGAAAAAATATTGCAAAGAGACACATAATGATCATTTTAGGCCCCTTTTGCATATAATCTTTCTAGAGATTAAAATACTATAACAAAGTTAGATGCTTCTATCAAGATTCCCAACCCATTAGGCAATGAAGTACACAGAGAACACCTTGCCTTCCAGGATGAACCAGAACATTAAGACAGGTGGGAGCTTCCCTGGTGGCGCAGTGGTTAAGAATCCGCCTGTCAATGCAGGGGACACGGGTTCGAGCTCTGGTCCGGGAAGATCCCACATGCCACGGAGCAACTAAGCCCGTGCACCACAACTACTGAGCCTGCACTCTAGAGCCCGCAAGCCACAACTACTGAGCCCGTGTGCCGCAACTACTGAAGCCCGTGCACCGCAACCAAGAGTAGCCCCCATTCGCAGCAACTAGAGAAAGCCTTATTTATTTATTATTGGCTGCGTTGGGTCTTTGTTGTGCGCAGCAACAAAGACCCAACGCAGCCAATAATAAATAAATAAACAAATTAGAACCTCATTATCTCTCTAACTATGTTTGGTGACGGATGTTAATATCGTGGTGATCATTTCATAATATATACAAATATCAAGTCATCGTGTTGTATACCTGAAACTAACAGAACACTGTATCCCAATTATACCTCAAAACAAAACAAAACGAATCTCGTTAAAGTATCCACACTGAATAGAACCCAAATATTAGCAATCTTCACAAGTCCTTGGCTGGTAGGTTTACAAGTATTTACTACGTTATTAAAGATGACTAACGAACTAACTAAAGAAGATCACTGTACAGACCAAAGGTAAGAGTGGTCCCATGAACTAAAGAGTATTATTAATCTAATTCTGGGCACTTTAAGTCCAATAAGGCTTAAAGGACAAGAGAAAACAAGAAACAACAAAGGAAACAGAGCTGGAATCTATGAATCTCGCCAAGACAACTGCACTCAGCAGGTACTTCATACTTACTGAGTAAGTTAAATCCAAATTGATGTTTTCTGGACTTGTAACTTGTTCTCGTTGTCTCACCAGAACTCTCTCTTTTCTTCCTGCATCTTTTGCCTTTTCTAAGGCCTGAAATCAAGTGTACACTATGTAAACTCCTTTGAGCACTCACACGGAATTTGGTGCATTCGGGAAGTGTCTGCGGGAAGCAGGGGTGGCTGCCATTACCCCTGGGTTCCCTGATGCCCCGTGTGCTCCTACCATAAACTCCCCTTCGATTGTTTAAACGGGAGCTCTTCCTCCCGCATGGAAAGGCCGAGTGTCTTCTCTGGGAAAGAGGAGGAAGCATGGGAGTTAAGACCTGGAGCACACCTGCCCCACATCAAGGTTCTCCATCACCTCACCTCCCACCCCCTTTCGGTCTGACCATGTCTATCTACTTCCTTTTTCCTCCCAACTCCTGAATCTTTGGTGTTTTAATTCAATCTCATGAGGTAGGAATTTAGGTAGATTTGTTTGGTTTCTCGGATGCTCAAAATACAGACAAGTATTGGATCATGGATCATGGATAACTGCTACCCAATACGAAAACAGATCCTTAGTTTCGTTCAGACCTTACTCAGGATGCCAAGAACCTTTTATCGATTTCCACTGAGAGACTGACCACAGTCACATTAATTAAACATGGAATTTTTCTTTTTTTAGAACTAGATAAAAAAGCACAGGTTCTGTGAGCAATAAAAGTAGCTTATACTGAATCTTTCTAATGGTATTCATTGATCTGATAACTAAGTCACTGAAATTATATTTATGTGGTATGATGACCAAAGTAATGTGAACAAAGCAAACTAAGAGAAAAGATTCAATTTAAAAAAAAGCAGCAGAGTTGGATTGCCAAGAAGCAAACCACGATCTTGCAGTTTACTTAGGACAAAATACTTTAGAGCAGTCAGGCTTGAAGGAGAAAACAGCCCTTAGTGCTGTGCATGGGCCATGGGCTCCACCTGCAGCAGGCTGTGCGTGCCATTCAGCAGTCCACCAGGCTGCAGAATTTAGCCAACCGATGCACTGGAATTTTTTTCCCCTCCTTAAATGACCGATGTGAAAAATTACAAAATCAGCCAATTGTTTTGACTTCAGAGTTTATGAAGCAGAGTTACAACTGCAGGTTCTCAAAATAATTATTTCAGTGAAAACTCTAAGGCCAGTCCACAACAAAATGAAAGTATTTATCCATACATGTGCTTATATAGGTACATACATAAAGATATATATGCACACACTTCATAATCTTGAATCTTATCAGTTTATGAACTCACCAATTTTAAGTCTCCACAACTGTTAGCAATACAGCTTTCTTCTACCAACTCATTTACTTTCTTCTCTAATTGTCTTATCTTCTCTTCTGGACTGTTAAAGAAAAAAGTCAGTATACTTTGAATCATTCAACCACTAATAATACATACAAAATTTAACCTACTTTTAACATTGTCCATCATGTGCTTATAAACTTTAAGAGTAAGTCACAGATAAGACAAATATATAAGTGGCCTTAAAGAATAAATGTGCCACTGTTTTTAATAACTACATTATATAATTATTCATAATAGTAAAAATAGTTAACATTTATTTAGCATAAGTGTAATTTAATTTTGAGCTAAATGCTTTACCCTAATTATGTCACTTAATCTTCATAAGAATATTTGATACAAGTACTATCATTATCTCATTTCACTGACAGGGAAACTGAGGTTTAGAAAGTTAAGTATTGGCAGTCCAGTGGTTAGGATTCCGTGCTTCCACTTCAAGGGGCACGGGTTCGATCCCTGGTCAGGGAACTGAGATCCCGCAAGACACACAGGGCGGCCAAAAAAAAAGAAAGAAAGAAAAAGAAAGAAAGTTAAGTACTAAGCCTGAGATCATACAACTAGTAAGTAACAGAGCCAGGATTTAAACACATGATAAGGTAACTCTAGGGTCATGCTGTTGCATTACCATCCCCAAAGGAAAGCAGATTCTATGGCAAATGAAAACTTTATCTATGGTTAGAAAGACTGAAGACCCCATAAAAGAGAGAAAAATTATTTACTACCAAATAGATACCACAGAGACTTTTTTTTTTTTTTTTTTGGCCATGCTGTGTGGCTTGTGGCATCTCAGTTCCCCGTCCAGGGATTGAACGCGGGGCCATGGCAGTGAAAGCACCGAGTCGTAACCACTGGGCCTCCAGGGAAGCCCCACTCACCACAGAGACTTCTAACAAGGTGAGGAAGTTTAAAACCCTGACTTCATTAGTAGCAAATGAAGTGTCCCCAGATCAGCCATGTTTCAAACACAACATCAGTGTTGTTTTACTACCACTTTCTTTCAATAAAACACAACACTCTGAATGTACATCGTTGCCTAAATAAACTTTTACTACAAATATATCACAGTAAACATCAATTCTCTTAATTCTCTACAAATGGACTTTTAAAAAGAACACAGGAATAAATTTCACAGTATAGGTTTGTCTATAAAATCATATTCTTCAGTAAAACCTGGGATTAAGACAACATATTTTATTAGTTTATAGAGATTGCAAAATTCTAATAAGAGATGGTGGCTTTCTAAAGGTTAGAAAGTTCAGAATTCAAAGTATGGAATTCTATTTTCAAGCTGTCTGAAACACTCTAATAAATGTCTGTAAATGTTGCTTACAGGTTGTTATAATTAAGCCTAAAATATCAATATAAAAATGTAACGCTAAAACTCTGTAAGAGAATTTTATGAAGACAGTGGAAGTCACTACCCCATCCCTACCAGCCGCCAGGAGAATGAACTCTGTGCAGACACTGCTGGGCGCCTCCACAGGAGCCTGCCGCCGCCCTGCAGCCCCGAACGCGAAAGCTAGGCTACAGGAGAGTTTCACCCTCCTGCCTAATGTCTGGTTCCATCAGGCACGTGTGATGAATTTCTGGCCAATGAGAAATGACACGTCTGCCTGGGGCAGATGTCTCCCGGAAAGATCCCTGCTCTTCAAAGGGGACCTAAGACTGAGTACCTTCTGACTCTAGGTTTTTTTGTTTCTTTTGTTTTTTTGCGGTATGCGGGCCTCTCACTGCTGTGACCTCTCCCGCCGCGGAGCACAGGCTCTGTACGCGCAGGCCCAGCGGCCATGGCCCACGGGCCCAGCCGCTCCGCAGCACGTGGGATCCTCCCGGACCGGGGCACGAACCCACACCCCCCCCGCATCGGCAGGCGGACTCCCAACCACTGTGCCACCAGGGAAGCCCCTGACTCAACTACAGGAAGGTTCTGAACTCCCGTGGCCCTCCTGGAATCATGAGGATGGGCAGGCTCTTGAGAAGAGCCAAGAGAATCAGAAAGAAGCTGAACCAGCGTGAGGTTATTGAGAAGTTAAATTAACCATCCTCCAGACCTCCTGTTATAGGAGATAATAAAACATTCTTGTGTGTGTTTTTTCTGACATTTTCAGCTGTTAGCAGCTGACAGGATCCTAAATGACATATTTAAGTAAGATAACATGTATTTATTAGCAAACTTGCTGTCATTAACTAGGATACAAAGTAAACTGACTTTCTATAGAAGTTCCTTATTAGTCAAAAAGAGAAATTATGTAATTTATACAATAGCCCAAATACCAGGTTTAAGAATTACAATTTAAAAACATGAGCCCTGGAAGTAGACCGCCTGGGTTCAAGTCTCAGTCCTGCCGTGTACTAGCCTGACCCAGCGAGCTCTCCGTGCTTCCCTCCCCCTGAACTGATGACACAAGAGCTCGGTCTTCTCGGGAAAGCTCGTACACAGCGCAGGGCACGCAGTGATCGCACAGAGAGCACTCGGTAAATGCTGGCTGCTATCGCTATTTGTAAAATCTAATGGTGCTTAGATATCAGTAAATGTACAAAGCTGAATTTACACCGTAGCTTTTTAGCTACTCTCTAGTCAATGGCACAAAACTAAGTTAATTCTATAAAAAATTATATTTCTCAATATCAATATGACAAACTTATACATTTTCTTAATTTTTTTCTTTGAAATATCCTTTTAAAATAATATCTTATTACATGTACAACCCCATTTGGCCTTCAAGAGAATCAATATTGGCACGTATAAAAATCAGACACATCTTCAAGCCAATAATATTACAGTAAAACTGCATGGAATACACAGGGCTGCTTTTCTGAGACTTGATTCTTTTGCTAGTTCCGAGAACCAGGGATGATGCTTTGGTTACTATTCTGCTGACATGAACTTTTCAAATACGTAAGGATTATGTACTTGAGAAATAAAAGTTAAGAACATGCAACCAACCACAGCAGAGCAGCACAGGACTTGCATACCTGTCTTCGTTCCTGGCCTCCAGGGGCGGTGCAGGGCCCCGCGACTGACCGAGGGGGTCGAATGCAGAGCCTGAGACACAGTCAAGAGTTCACGTTTAGTGCTCAATCCAGCACAACTGAAGGGATATGAAACTGCACACATGCTATTTAATTTACCTATTTATTAAATGGAATGGACATTTTTTATGCTTACATAAGTATTTTGCATATTAAGAAACTGGTAAGATTTTTAACATACATAAAACCATGTAAATAAAACTGTGTTACCATGTAAGAACAAAAATAAATATCTCTCGGTATTTATTTCTCCCCCATAGTAATCTATCCCTATTATGAACTCTAAATGGCCAATCATGTGAGTAATAACCTGGTATTAGCCTTTTAATTTTCCATTACTGGTATAACAATCATTAATTTTTGTCATAACAATTTTATTTAAAAATTATTATTTAACTTATCATATATTTAAGTACTATTTTCACCTTTAATTCTTTAGCTCTAACTCACATACAAATTTTAGATGTAGAACTCGGTATATTTTGACAGATTACATGCCAGTGTAACTACCACCTCAACTGGGATGCAGAACATTTTCATCACCCCTTTCCTTTCTTAATGGTACCTAAAATAATCAATGGCATGTTAGATATGGTAATATATTTACACATACAAAAACATTTTAAAAATTTAAAGATCTGAAAAAAATTAATAGCTGAAATAGAACAAACCTCTCAAAGCTGCTTTGGTAAAACCAGCTGCTCTCACTGCTGTCATGGGTCTAGTAACTCCATCCTTAGGAGAACAAGCATCATTTAAAGAGCATTCTTAAATAAGACCTGCCTCTTACTTGCAGAGCTGCACGACACACGTTGTAATACAGCCTAGCGTGTAACACTGGTTTCGTCCCCTGCCGGCTTGCTCTGTGCTCCCACCTCCTCATGTGCCGGCCTGTCTGCACTTCACATTTCCTCTGTCAAATTTTGATTCTCTGTCTAACTGGACTTACTCCCAGTGTGAAAAGAAAAGCACTCTTAAGGATTTTTAGATAGTACCTTATGCAGCTTAGTAGCTGGCTACTCCCCTACTTTTGGTTGGTCTCCTATATGCCTGAGAGAGAAACCACAGAAACTGCTGTAAATGACAGCAAAGGAAAAGCGGGTCCCAGAGTACATCCTACAAGCAAACTATCAGGCCTATGTCCATTCCCAGTGGGATTTCATTTGAGACCTGAGTCAATAAATCCAAAGAGACTTTGCTACCAAAGATTTCAAACGGCCCAAACTTTAGCCCACAGTTTAAAGAACCAGGGTCACTATATAAGTAACAACTTAAAAAAACTTTGGTAATAATATTCTAAGTCACAGGAAAGGCCCAAAATGAACACCCACACAATGGAGATACCTGAATAGCCCCTGTCATTGGTCTTCCCATTGACGATGCCAGGGATGTCTTGGACTAGTAAACAAAAAACTAAGTTAAAACGATTCCAAAAAATGCCTACATTTAATTTTATAAACCAAAGTATAAAAGTTTTCTTTATAACTTTTTTTCTTCATCCTATTGGCAAGTAAACCTAAACATAATTTTTTTCCATTTATCTCCCGAGGATATAGGATCAAACAATAAAACTCTAAAACAGGCATTGGCAAAGTATAACCCTCAGCCTTTGTACTGGGACACAGCCGCAGTCCACTTGCCTGCACATCGTCTATGGCTGCCTCTCTGAAAATGCTGAGCTGGGTTCCGAAGAGCCTAAACCACAGGGCCCTTCACAGAAAAGCTTGCTGTCTCCTATTCTGAAACATTACCAAAAACCAAATTTATGAGTGATACCTGCTTTGGTTGATTAATAAATGTATGCGTCACATGATACACTGTTATATAACAATATAAGGCCACTTTCTTCATTCACAGGAAGGGACACTTGGAAGGCAAGTGCCCGGGACCTCTAGGTTCTAAAACCATTTTCATGACCCCTAAGAAATATTATCATAAAGACTAGGAAACACTATTTCACCTCATTCCTCCATTTTTCTCCCATTCCTTTATTATTTCACATAAGCTAAAATATCCAAATTGTAGGTACTTTGGGCAAGATTTAAAAGATTTTCTTTTATGGATTTTAATATAGCATCTTTCCTCCAACGATCTCAAATAAAAGCAAGACCCAATTATATGCCTCTGAAGTTTTTCTTAAATTTTATTTTTTCATGTATTAATTAGTAAGTTTTTAAAAATTATAAACATTATGGTTTTTTTTTGTTTTTTTTTTTTTGTTTTTTTTTTTTTGTGGTATGTGGGCCTCTCACTGTCGTGGCCTCTCCCGTTGTGGAGCACAGGCTCCGGACGAGCAGGCTCAACGGCCACGGCTCACGGGCCCAGCCGCTCCACGGCACGCGGGATCCTCCCAGACCGGGGCACGAACCCGCATCCCCCGCATCGGCAGGCGGACCCTCAACCACTGCGCCACCAGGGAAGCCCAACATTATGTTTAAATAACATCTAACCTCACATAAGATATACGAATGGAATACACATGACACTTGGTTATATTATATAGAAAATGAAGTCAATCAACAAACACGAGGCAACCACTGCCAGGGAAGCCCAACATTATGTTTAAATAACATCTAACCTCACATAAGATATACGAATGGAATACACATGACACTTGGTTATATTATATAGAAAATGAAGTCAATCAACAAACACGAGGTTTACAGGGAGGAAAAGACAATAAAATATTTTCTGTTATATTTAAAACCAAAATGACTAGAATATTCAAAGCTATTAATCAACAATATATAATGTTCATCACTAACCAAAATGGAAAATATATCCAGGTCATGGGCTGAAAGGTAGCCAAACTTATTTAGAACTAACTGCCTAAACTGAACTTATGTATGAGAAAATGCATCTTCATATCTTCAGCTTAAGAAAACCTACCCCACATCCAGTAGCTACAGGTCTAGCAACTGCAGTGCTTGGTATTTTAGCAGTTACCTTGGGGAGGAAAAAAAACATAGTTAACAGAATTCAGATTAAGTTATATAATAGAAAACTGGAGAAGAAATAGAAAATATAGGCTCATCAATAGAGAAATATTTATATACTATTTAGAATAATTTCTTTTAAATTATTCTAAATATTAAAGAGCTCAAATATTTTAAGTATCAGGAAGGAGACCTATTCTGGAACTCATTTTAAAGGAGAAAAGGGACTTTAGAATGACCTGAAGGGCCAATAAGACAGATGAGTCTTCACAGTCACGCCTACCATTCATTTTGCATGATTATCACTGCCAGAAGCTGGGTCTAACAACAGGCAGAGGATCTCAGGGAATCTGGGGTTGAATCTCAGCTCTCCCTCTACTTGCTTGTTTATCTCTTTGAACCTAAATGTTCTAATCTCTGAAATAAATATACAGAGTATGTTGATCACAAAGTTGTAACTGGAATCAAACAGGACCACAGAGGTGAAAAAGTGCGCTAAACAGGTTAGCTGTTGGGCATCTTTGTTTAAGTATCTTATTAAAACATCATTTTTAGAGGAGTTCTACTTCTGGCTTGACGGACCACTGTTTTAAACATCTCTCCCTCTAAGAACTACTAAGGCGGCTGGGGACAAAAATATTTTTGCAAAAAATCAGTTTGGATACATTAGAGAACCATCAAGGCCATAAGGAATTACAAGGCCTCAAGCTGAGGAACAGAAGGGAAGACTGAGGGCTGAGCTGCGTCTGGGCTGCTCTTCTCCCAGGGGTGTCTGTTAATGCGGAAGGCCAGGCCGCAAGGGTGAACAGAGCTTTTCACAGAAGACAGGACTGAAGACATAAACCCTGGAGCTGGGCCTGCTGAGATGGCAGCCCTGGGAATCCTCCAGTATTCAGACTTGACTGACCTCCAAAGACTACACTCAGACTGGAAGGGAAATCAGAAGGACACCAGCCCTTGTAAGACCTGAGCCCAATTTAGAATCATCTCAAACTCAACTGGCTTGAGGTGATTCAGGATTCCTTGCATCTCTGAGGCCATAAGCAAAAGTAAATTCTCTCCAGTAAAAGATATCTGTCCTGATAAGGCAGCCACTACCCACATGTGGCTGTTGAGTATTTGAAATGTGCCTCAGGCAACACGATCTGGATTTTAAAACTTTACCTACTTTTAAATGATTTAAATATAAATAGTCACATATGGCTAGTGGTTATCACACTAGACAGCAGAGACATACAGCCTTAAAGTATCTCTAAAAATTTTCATTTACAATGCCTGGCATTCAATCTAAAATAACCAGACACATAGGAGCAAGACTACCTAACCAAAACCAAGAGAAATAAATGGAAAGACAGGCAGAAGGGGAAACGTGATGGAAACATCAGACACAGGCTTTAACACAACTATGGTCAATATGTTCAGCGAATTAAAAGACAAGATGACAATTTCAGTACAGAACTAAAAACTATAAAAAATGGATAAATGGAAATTCTAGAACTGAAAATAACGTAAAATTCTGGCATTGTCCAGAAAGTAGTAAAATACTAAATTATACTAGACTTTGATAAGTTAAAGATGAGTATTGTAATCTTTACAAAAACACTAAAAAATGGCTAAAGAATGTAAGCTCCCAAGATAACAGAGGGAGAAATGGAATAATAAAAAATAAACAAAAGAAGATAAGAGGGCTTCCCTGGTAGCACAGTGGTTGAGAGTCCGCCTGCCGATGCAGGGGATGCGGGTTCATGCCCTGGTCCGGGAGGATGCCACATGCCGCAGACCGGCTGGGCCCATGAGCCATGGCCGCTGAGCCTGCGCGTCCAGAGCCTGTGCTCCGCAACGGGAGAGGCCACAGCGGTGAGAGGCCCGTGTACCGCCAAAAAAAAAAAAAGATAAGAAAGGAGAGAAAATGAAACATAAAAAAGGCAGGAAAAAACAAACAGCAAATACTAAGGCAACAAATTTAAACCAAATCAGTAATTTCATTAAATGTAAATAGACTAAAAGAAGAAGATTATCTGACAATATTAAAACAAAAACAAAAAACCCAGAGCTCTATTCATGCTGCTAATAAATACATCTTAAATATATAGATATGAGAATGCTGGAAGTAAAAAGATGGGAAAGACATACAATGTAAACACTAGACAAAAGAGAGCTTGAGTAGCTTTAGCAATATACTAATATTTGACAAAACAGACAAACAGCATTACTAGAGATAGGACATTTTATAACCATAAAAGGGTCAACTTAACACAAAAATATAACAATTCTAAATGTCTCTACTCCAAATATATAAATCAAAAACCTAAAAAAAAGAAAGAAAACCACAATCACAGTATAAGATTTGACCATTTTTCTCATTAATAGAACTGTAGTTCCGCTCCACAAAAAAAAATCAGTAAAAATATAGAAAATTTGAACAAAACCATTAACAAACTTGACCTGACTGACAGATAACAGGTCTTGGAAAAACGTGAAAAGGAAGGACGTGGGTCTCAGCAATATTTTTCTGTGAGAACAAACTGAAGGCAAGAGACCATTTTTCCTTTGAACTCTACTCACCAATGACTAGATCTGTTCTTCTGGTTTTTATTTTTGGCACTGGACTGATCTCTTAAGTGGACTGGATCCTACGTTACCTCTTTCTTTCCTCACCTTGCACCGTCACCCACAGTGCCTTTCCTCACAGATCTCAAGGGCAATCTGAACTGTGCACATCCTTAAATATTCAACTGTAAATCTACCTTCTAAGCAGCCTCTTCTGATTGTCCCAACTAGTGATAAAGAACTTATCTTTGTGGTCCCATAGCAATTTATACTCTTTTTACAACACATAATACATTATGCCTTGTAATTTCTATTTCTGTCCATTTTATTCTCCTTAAGTTCCTCTGGAGCTAGCTGGAATTTTATCCCTCTAAGTGAGCCCAGTCCCTTTCATATAACAGTTGCACAAATTTCTCCCATTTAATACAGTAAGTAGGGTGTGATGAAAGTATCATTCAAGGCGGCTGGAGACCTGAGCTCTGTCCTGGTTACAGGTAAGTGTGAGACCTCGCCTCCCAGGCTTGTTTTCCTCATCATAACGTGAGGATCTCTGAAGTCATTTCTAAATATGATGAAGGACCAGGCTGGAGACATTACCACCTGTCTGATACTCAGAATCACTAAACTGAAGACAATGTTTGCTTGTTTATTAATCGTGTGATAAAGATCTGTGGAGGACCCACAGCAGGCAAAGAGAGAATGATATGACGGTCTGCCTCCTCAGAAAGCTTATGGCCTTGTCATGAGCCAAGTGCAAGAACTTAACCTACAATTTTCTTTCCATAATGAAGGTAAACTTAAAATTAAAATATAGCTTGTGGAATGTGTAGTCAAGAATTGACTTCACCCAAAGAGAGGTCTGGCTTTGCCCTTTGCTACTGGGAGGAGATCTGCAGGCCCCTGGAATGTCCTGGTCTGACACACCCCTGTTTGCCTGGGGGCTTTGGCCACCAGACAGTCTAAACTCCAGGAGGGGCTGGAGACTAATGAGCAGCCATGAGGACAGTATGTGATGCAGCTCCGTGAAAACTCTGGACACCAGAGTGGTGGGAGGGCTTCCTTGCTGGCAATCCTCCCAAGTACCGTCACCACTCAGAGTGGCTGGAAGGTTAATGCCACCCAGGGCTCCACAGGGAAAGGATGACCAGAAGCCCCACGTTTGGACCCTCCCAGACTATGCCCTGTGTCTCTCTGCTCTGGGCAGATTTAACCTGTATCCTTCCCCTGTAATAAAACGTAAGCATACCAGCTTTCAGCGAGTTCTGCGAGTCCTTTCAGAAAAGTACTGACGCTGAAGGTGGTTGTGCAACTGGTGTCAGAAGTGAGGACAGGGGCTTCCCCGGTGGCACAGTGGTTAAGAATCTGCCTGCCAATGCAGGGGACATGGGTTCGAGCCCTGGTCCAGGAAGATCCCACAACCGCGGAGCAACTAAGTCCACGAGCCACAACTACTGAGCCTGCACTCTAGAGCCCACGAGCCACAACTACTGAGCCTGCACTCTAGAGCCCACGAGCCACAACTACTGAGCCCACATGCCACAACTACTGAAGCCCACTTGCCTAGAGCCCGTGCTCCGCAATAAGAAGCCCGCGCGCTGCAATGAAGAGTAGCTCCCGCTCGCCGCAACTAGAGAAAGCCCGCATGCAGCAACAAAGACCCAACGCAGCCAAAAAAATAAATAAATAAAAATAAAATTATTTTTTCAATAAGTAAATAAATTTTAAAAAATAGGTTAAATGATCTTAAACAAGGGTGCCAAGACCATACAATGTGGAAAGGTCAGTCTCTCCCAAATGGTGCTGGGAAAACTGGATATACACACAAAAGAATGAAATCAGACCCTTAATCTTGTATCACATACAAAAATGAATTCAAAATGGATTAAAGGCCCAAACGTAAAAAGACCTAAAACTATAAAACTCCTAGAAAAAAAACATGGGGAAAATTTCATGGCACTGGACTTCGTAATGATTTCTCAGCTATGACACCAAGAAGCACAGGCAGCAAAACCAAAAACAGACCAATGGGACTACACCAAATATAAAAACTTTTGTGCATCAAAGAACCCGATCAACAGAATTTTTAAAAAGCAACCTATAGAACGGGAGAAAATATCTGCAAAGCATATACCCAATAAAGAATTCCTACAACTCAACAACAAAAAAATCAAATAACCCAGTTAAAAAATGGGCAAAATACTTGAACAGACATTTCTTCAAAGATGATATACAAATGGCCAAAGAGCATATGAAAAGATAGTCAACATCACTATCAGAGAAATGCAAATCAAAACCACAATGAGAATCACCTCATACCCATTAAAATTGCTACTATCAAAGAAATAGAAAATAACAAGTGTTAGTGAAGCTGTAGAGAAACTGGAACCCTTGTGCACTGTT
The DNA here is from genome assembly GCF_000442215.2 of Lipotes vexillifer. NCBI lineage: Eukaryota > Metazoa > Chordata > Mammalia > Artiodactyla > Lipotidae > Lipotes > Lipotes vexillifer. The sequence continues at coordinate 736,587 of NW_006791713.1, forward strand.
GGTGGGATTGTAAAATGGTGTAACCACTATGGAAAACAGTATGGAGGTTCCCCCAACAATTAAACATAGAACTACCATATGATCCAGCAATCCCACTTCTGGGTATATATTCAAAGAATTGAAAACAGGGTCTCAAGATATTTGCACACTCATGTTCACAGCAGCACTATTCACCACAGCCACACAGTGGAATGTTACCCGGCCTTAAAAAGGGAGGAGATCCTGACACAGGCTACACCGTGGAGGAACCTTGAGGACATTGCGCTACATGAAATAAGCCAGTCACAAAAGGACAAAAACTGTATGATTCCACTTACATGTGGTACCTAGAATAGTCAAATTCATAAAGACAGTAGAATGGTGGGGGCCAGGGGCTGGCGGAGGGAGATGGGGGTTGTTGTTTAGTGGGGACAGAGTTTCAGTTTGGGAAGACAGAGAGCTCCAGGGATCTGTCTCACAACAATGGGAATTAATTTAACACTACCAACGTGTACATTTAAGAACAGTTAAGATGGTATAAGGTATGTGTTTTTTACCACAATAAAAAAAATTCACTTACTGGAGGTCTTCTGCTGTGACTAGTTTTCACAGCTTGCTGAAAAGCTGTGTCATTCTCCAATTCCTAAAACGAAAAGGCAAATTTCACATCCAACATGAAGCGACAATTTTTTAAATGTTTAACCTCGACTGCTTGGTGTTCATGATACTCTATGATCCATCGTCCTCCATCTGCTGACGTCCAGGTAGGGCTCAAGGACTCCTGTCCTCAAATCCCCCCTCACACTGTACAAAACACCAAAGCCCCTTCCCCCTCAGGGAGAGGAGTACTGACAATGTCAGTCAAGTTTAAGGCCACTTCACTGGCTACTGTTCAAATGGGTGCTATCAACACACATGGTTAAAAGATCAAGTCTGCAAGGATATGGCCTTTCTTCTGTTTCTCTTTTCCAAGCAGCTGGAGCAGTAGGAACAGAGAATCACCCCCATCCTTTTTCCCTCTCTCCCTCCCCTCTCTTCTTCCATATTCTGTACCACGGCTAGGAGCCTTACCTGAGAAAACCTTAGGACAGAAAAGGCTGTATCCTCTCCCAGAAATGGGGCAAACACTTGCTCTGGTTTCATCTCTGCTTTGCCCAAGTGAAAATGGCTCTTCATCTCACGGGAGAGGTAAAGTCTGAGATTCAGACTAGAGCCAGCCTAGGCTCCAGCGGGTCCAACCTGTGATGCCACTTGGAACCAAAGCCTCCGTTGAAATAAAACGTTACTATGCTTTGCTGATTCCTGACCTATGCTCACATTCTCCCTGAGGAATCTGAGGAAAGTAACATTAGTCAAGGGCAAGATACCAGTGTTTCCGAGTTTCCTGGACAAAATGCCATTGTAGCCTCTCTCAAAAGCACCAAGCCTCTCCAACTGCCAGTCTAAGCAGCCTTTGTCCCCTGTCTCTTCAGCAGCACAGGTTCGGCTCCAGCCCTCCATACATCTGTGCTCAGTTCTCACACTCACCTCTGTTTTACTGCAATCTACTTCCCACAGAAACATACTTGCTGATTATTAAAAAACAAACACAAACAATACACAAAAAATGGAGTCGATATCAATTAGCTTTTTAAAACCTTGGAGACAATTAAAGTAAAATGTTTGTATAACCAAAATGCTAATACAATGTACTTTAAATGTGATTATGTACAAGGATTCTTTTTTAATTTTACTTCAAATAATCTTCATAACCTTCCATATCAACTACATAAAAGGAAGTAAGTACACAAGTCTCAGCCATAGAAACCAGGCAACTTTCACACGAAGAACAAAGCCAGGGGCTGCCTTTGAAATAATTATACTACCTTGGCACATCTTTTAGGAAAAGCCTTCCAATATTCCTAAATTATTAGTAAAATTTGATTAATCAGCTCAGTGAAGTCTCAATGACAAACTAAAAACTGTCAACAAATTCTCCAATTACAAATACCAAATCAACACAATTTTTGTCATTTTTTTTCCTTTGTTCATGATTTGATTAACAATTTGCATAATCTATGAACACCTTAGCAACTGTTTCAAGTAGTTCAGTTATATATTAATTTACACCAATTAATTAAAATAAAAGAAAACCATGGGTAAACCAAATTTTTTATTTTACTGTGTGATTTATTTTTGTGTATGATATTCTGAATATTTGCTTCAAGTTAAATAATGAAGCCACACTGTGATGACCTGAAGAGTTAGGAAGTTTCTCTGACGTTTTTAAGAATGATCATGATGATATATTAATTCCACTTGTGGGACTCTACCCAAGGAAATGTTTGATCACAATAGAGAAAATTATTTATGCATAAAATTGCTCATTGTGCTATTGTTATTAATAGGGGCAGAAAACTATAAATAATTATCCTATAGTCAGAAAATAATCAACTGTATATAGTCGGTATTATGCAGCCATTAAAATTATATTTAAATTTTTAGTACCATGAAACTTTACGATGTAGCCAAATGTAAATAAGCAAACAGAAAAGTAAACATTAGTTCAATTCCAAACATGCTAAAAGAAAATTGTATGTGTATGCATGAACGAAAGACAAAGCAACAAAATGTTAACCGTACTCATTTCTGACTGCTGGGTAAATTATGTGTAATTTTGTTTTTCAACAGTGAGCACATTTTTTTTTTTTTATACATATAACTTTTACGACTGGGAGAAAGGGGGAGATTCAATGGTTTTCATAATTTATACTAGCTTAGGAAAATGCCCATGCTTTAATACAAATTTTTAAAAACTAGTCTATGTAATCATATCCGTATATGTATAAGTGTTTGTATACAGGGAGGGAAGAACCTGAATATATTAAAAGACAAGGAAATACAGCAAAACATCGGGTGACATATCTAATACAGGTGATCTTCAGGTAATATTATTCATGTCATTTTATTTTTTTCTCCAATCTTCTGTATTTTTCAAATTTTCTATGATGAACAGTATCTCCCAGATTTTTTTTTTCTCCTAAATTTTTATTTCATATACAGTAAGTGAATGATGTCTATTTTCTTTTCCTGCGTTCTCTCTAGGTCTCAAATTCACAGGCAAACATTTTTCTCCAGAGGAAAAAACAATTCAAAAATGACTGAAAGCCATATGAAAAACTCTAGAATGAGATTTCCTAAATTAGTTTCAAGTCCTCTAAATGTTAATATTTGATTCTTAAATACTAGCAAGTAAATTAACGCCCACATCCTTCATCCTTACTTTTTTCCACACGCTAATTAAAGATAACTTTATAAAGTGTTTTCTTTGGTTTCTGTCTTTTACAATTTGGAAACTATAACTCTCACAATAATGTAAACAGATTTAAAATATTCAAGTATTTGTCTTAGTAACAATTTCATCCTGTAATTACTATACTACTAAATATTAAGCAGATATAGGTTTGTTGACATAAGCGAATATTCATAAAAGGGAAAAAGCAGGTTACGAAACAGTACACACAGTATGATACCATTTTATCCAAAAACATACAGAGATACAGTATACATATACACATACATATGTGCATAGGGAAACATTTAGCGTTAAGCACTGTAAGTTAGTTAATGCTTATCTCTGGGCGGTTTATTTCTGGGTGGTTTCATAGACAGTTTCTATGATTTTAATTTTTCTTTATATTTATTTCTATTCTCTAATTTTTCTATAAAATACTTGTATAATTTAATTCAAAGAAGAAAAATAACTACATGACATTTCAAATTTACAGCATTAAAAAAAAACTGATTTTAGGTACTTCAAGTGATCTAAGTCTTGTAACTTACATATTCAGATAATTAGTACAGAAGAATACAAGTATGTAATGGATCCTAATTCTTTCCCATAGACTTTTTCACATCTTTATGCTGCAATTATTACTATTGGTAGAAAGTACAGTTTTCAGTAATAGCACTTTTCTAGGCTTTTAATCAACTTAATCTAAAGCATGATAAAGCAGAACCCTCAAATCCAAAATTTTCATGAAACAGCTGGTTAGCAAAGACCAATGTAAAAAAAAAAAACAAACAAATTTTTTTTTTTACCTCGGTATCATAGGTTGGATTGTAGTCATTATAACCAGAATAAAGATCATCTTCATCTGTCTCTGGGGCCAGGTGTACATTTTCCATCATTTGTACCTATGAAAAATCACTGCTGTAAATGTATTCTTCGAATAAGAAATAATTGTTAATTGAAATAAAGTATACCTATTTAACAACCTTTCTGGTCAAATTTATCTCTACATGTGTTTATGGCTTAAACTTTTTTTCATGTCAAATTCTTAAAACTAGGTATCAAAACAGATACAAAGGTCAATGGAACAGAACAGAGAGACCCCCAAAAACCCATACATATATGGTCAACTGATTTATGACAAAGGAGCCAAGAATATACAATGAGGAATGGACAGTCTCTTCAATAAATAGTGCTGGGAAAACTGGACGGCCACATGCAAAAAACAAATCTGGGCCCCTACCTTACACCATAAACAAAAATCAACTCAAAATGGATTAAGGACCTGAAACCATAAAACTCCTAGAAATAAACATAGACAGTAAGTGCCTTGACATCGGTTTTGGTGATATTTTTTTTGGATCTAACACCAAAAGCAATGGCAACAAAACTAAAAATAGATAAGTGGGACTATATCAAACTTAAAAGTTTCTGCACAGCAAATGAAACCATCAACAAAATGAAAAGGCAACCTACCAAATATCTGCAAATCATATATCTGATAAGGGGTTAATATCCAAAATATATGAAGAACTAATGCAACTCAACAACAACAATAACAACTTGATTAAATAATGGGCAGAGGGGACCTCCCTGGTGGCGCAGTGGTTAAGAATCCGCCTGCCAATGCAGGGGACACGGGTTCGATCCCTGGTCCAGGAAGATCCCACATGCCTCAGAGCAACTAAGCTCATGCGCCACAATTACTGAGCCTGCTCTCTAGAGGCCACAAGCCACAACTACTGAGCCCGCGTGCCACAACTACTGAAGCCCGCACGCCTAGAGCCCATGCTCTGCAACAAGAGAAGCCACCACAATGAGAAGCCCACTCACCACGATGAAGAGTAGCCCCCGCTCGCTGCAACTAGAGAAACCCCGCGTGCAGCAACGAAGACCCAACGCAGCCAAAAATAATTAAAAAAAACAAAACAAAAAAAATTAGGTGTCAAAACATTCATTCATTGTACTTGTTTCACATTTATTCCACAGCTACTACATTAAAAGGACAGTGATAGACACAGCTGATTGTACTGATTTTCAAGGAGCTTAGTATCAAGTGAAGAAAGGTATATAACAGTCAATTATAATGCAAGGCAGAAATCACTGAACACCTACCACAGGGCTAAATTAAAGAGACCAACAACACAAAATGTCAGCAAGCATATAGAGCAATCAGAATACTCATATGTTGTTTAGTGGTAGTGTAAAATGGTACAATTTTAGGAAAAAATCTGGCAGTCTCATAAAATTAACATATATCTCTTATGACCCAGCAATTCCACTCCAAAGTATTTATCCAAGAGAAATGAAAATATATGTCTATAAAAAGATTTGTTTAAGTGTATTTACAGGAGCTTTATTCACAGTATCCAAAAATTGGCAACAGACCACACCCATCAATAGAATGGATAAGCAAAAGGTGTAGCCTATTTAACGCAATGAAGTACACTACTCAGCAATAAAAAGCAGTGCAGCACTGATGACCTTTATAACAATACAGAACCATCTCAGTTACGCTGAGTGAAAGAAGCCTCACACAGAACAGGACCTAATGTAGGTCTCAAGTCCTAGAAAAGGCAAAACTATGGCAGAAAACAATCAGAACACTAGCTGCTTCTTAGAGGTGGGGCAGGGACTGAATGGAAAAGGGCCTGGCAGAATTTTCTCAAGTGATAAATGTTCTATATCTTGACAGGTGATTTGGTTACAGAGACGTATGCATTTGCGAAAACTCAGTAAATGCATACTTGAAATTTCTGCTTTTTACTGTTTGTAAATTTTTTCTTGAAAGAAAAAACTATAAACAAATATTGAACTATAATTAATATACATACTCAACTATTTAAGGGCAAACTTAGTATCTGTAATTTAGTTTGAAATGCGTAAAAATAAGATGGATAAAAGGATCGATAAGTGATAAAGCAAGTACAGAAAAATGTTAATGGTAGAATCTATGTAGCAGGCATGATGTTCACTGAAAAATTCTTTAAAACTTGCTGTAGATTTGCAGAGTAAATTTTCATAATAAAATGTGAAAAAAGTACAAAACAAGATGAAATAGATGTCAAAGCAAAGTAAAATAGAAGCATGGGAGAAATGTAATTATTGTGTACATATACTGTAAATGTAGTAATTATTAGAGAACTGGGGAAGAATTCCCAGAAGACGACTCATTCAAATTGAGTCAATATTTTTGGCAATTTGGAAAGGAGGCTGTCTAGTTACCCAAGAAATGTAGTACTGAATTACTTTGTGTATCTCAAAATACAAATTATCTTTAAAGCCTGTACAATATTAAGTGTGTCAGTAAATTCCTACAAAAATTTCAGCTTAATCTTATTGCTCAGTAAAATGCCAGATATATGTGGCTACTCATAAAATTTTAACATTACTTTAATAATAAAATTATTAATCTTTTGATATAATTCACATACCATAAAATTTACCCTTTAAGTACCATTCAGTGATTTTTAGTATATTCACAAGGTTGTGCAGCCATCACCACTATCCAATTCCAGAACATTTCATCACCCCATGAAGAACCCTGGGGCCCTTTAGCAGTCACTCTCCATTTCTCCCTCCTCCTGTCTCAGAGGATTTGCCGATTCTGGACATTCCATAAAAAAGGAATCATCCAATATGCGGCATTTTGTGTCTGGCTTCTTTCACTTAGCATTTTTTCAAGGGTCATCCACGGTATAGCATGTATCAGTACTTTATTCCTTTTTATGGCTGAATAGTATTCCATCATAAGGATATACAACATTTTGTCTGTTAATGGACATTTGGATTGTTTCCACTTTTGACCATTATGAATAGCTACTGCAGGACTTCCCGGGTGGTCCAGCGGTTAAGAATCCACCTTCCAATGCAGGGGACCTGGGTTCAATCCCTGGTGAGGGTACTAATATCCCTTTTGCCGCAGGGCAACTAAGTCTGTGTGCTGCAACTACGAAGCACGCAAGCCACAACTAGAGATCCCATGCACCACAACGAAGATCCTGCACGCCGCAACTAAAGATCCTGCATGCCACAACTAAGACCCGATGCAGCCAAAAAATAAAAGTAAATAAATATATATTTTTTTAAAAACTACTACACTAGGGCTTCCCTGGTGGCGCAGTGGTTGAGAGTCCGCCTGCCGATGCAGGGGACACGGGTTCGTGCCCTGGTCCGGGAAGATCCCACATGCCACGGAGTGGCTGGGCCCGTGAGCCATGGCCACTGAGCCTGCGCGTCCGGAGCCTGTGCTCCGCAACGGGAGAGGCCACAACGGTGAGAGGCCCGCGTACCACAAAAAAACAAAACAAACAAACAAACAAAACTACTGCACTATGGGGAATTCTCTGGCGGTCCAGTGGTTAGGACTCAGTGCTTGGCAAAGCCAAAAAAGAAGAATCCTTTATATGTTCCTGATACTAGACCTTATCAGATAAATGACTAGAAACTATTTTCTCCCATTCTGTGCACTCTTTCCACCTCTTGACAGTGTCCTTGGAAGCACAAAAGCTTTTAATTTTGATGATGCACACATATTTTTCTTTGGTTGTTTGTGCTTTGGGTGTTACAGCTAAAAAACCACTGCCCAATCCAAGGTCAAGAAAATTTACACCTGTTTTCTTCTAAGAGTTTTATGGCTTTAGCACTTAGATTTAGGTCTTTTGAGTTAATTTCTCATTACTTTTTGGAGATGAAAATTCACTATGGATCAAATGTCAATCATATAGAAATGTTCATTCCAAAACAGTCCCCCAAAATATTGTCAGTGGTAGAAGATATACAAAATATTTTAACTTAAAAGCTTTAGGTCAGGTAATGGGACACCAGTGGTTCTCAAAGGTCATTGTGTATCAGAAACCCAAGGGCTGGGACTTCCCTGGCCGTCCAGTGGTTGGGACTCCACGCTTCCACTGCAGAGGACCTGGGTTCGATCCCTGGTCCAGGAAATAGGATCCCACGTGCCATGCCGCGCGGCCAAAACAACAACAAACAAATCTATGCTAAACTGATAGGCAAAGTAATTTTGAAAAAACGAAAGAAACCCAAGGGCTTGTTAAAATCAGACTGCCACTCCCCCATACCGGTTTCTGATTCACCAAGTCTCAGGTGGGAGTCGCCATCACCCCCCTCCACCCCTCGGAATGTGGATTTCTCACAAGTTGCCAAGCATTGCTCCTGCTGCTGCTCCGGGGACCACACCGTGAGGACCACTGTGCTCAACAGAAACCACCTAATTACAAGTCCCATTTAAGTCAATTTAGCTTACACGTCTCTCAGAACAACAAGCAACTTTTACAACTGGAGATCCTTTCTCCTGGGCTGTCCCCAGACCAAAAAAGTTCAGATCTGAGAGAGACTCGGGCTGACCGACGCGGAGGGTAGGGTGAGGTGGGGAAAGGTGAAGCACCCAGGGAACAGCTAAGGCGGCGGAGGTCCGCCACAGCCCGGGTTTCCCGGGTTCTGCTGCCAAGGCAGCTCCCGGGCTCGCGCCTTCTGGACTGAGCGCGGGAAGCGCCCCCCCACCCCGCCTCCCCGGGGCCCCGCCCCCGTCCCCACCTGCGGCCTCCGGGGGGCCCGCACCGGACAGCCCGGCCGCCCAGTGGAGCGGACTGACTCCGGCCCGGGAATGCCCACCTCCGCGAGACGGGTCCCGAGCGCGTGCCTCCCCCCCCCGCCGAGCCTTCCCGGGGATTTCCGAGCTTCCCGTCACGAACGCTGGGTCAGGGGCTCAAGGGCCGCGGGCGGGGGCGCACGGGCCGGCGGCGGGGGAGGGGCAGAGCCCCCGCGCCCCCCACCACGGCCCCCCCCCGGAGGGCGGTGGGCACCCGCGCCGCCCGGGGCCCTCTCCTACCTCGCGGCGAGGGGAGCAGGGAGACCCCGCGAGGACTGCGGGGTTGCCGCAGCCTTTCCGGGACTCGGCGGAGAGCTGCGCAGCCGGGGCGTTGCCACGCGCGGATCCAAGGAAGCCGCTCCCACAGTGCTCCGCGAGGGGGCGGGGGCGAGACAGGTGGGCGGGGCCGAGCCTGGAGGGCGGGGAGGGGCCCGAGCGGAGAGGGGCGGGGCCGGCCCCGGCAAGGAAGCTGGAGCCGAGGGGCCCCGTGGAGGCGGTCCTGGCGGGCGGTGCGAGGGACAGGAACTGGGGGGAAGCCCACGTCTCCTAGATCCTGATGAAGTCATCCGGAAGGCAGATCACCGGCGGGTGGTGCTGGTTGCTGTGAATAGCTCCGGTGGCCGCCGCACTAGCCTGTGAGCCCTGGAAGCGCGTCCGGGCAGCTGGCTGTCTGGACCCCCCGCGCGGTTCCCCCCGGTCCCGGCTAGAGCCCAGGCCGCCCGCGCGGACCCGCGCACCTCGTGGTCCTGTCCTGTCCTGTGCTCCTGCCCTGGACACGTCGAGGGCGGCCCGAGACGCGCCAAAGCCGGCACCCAGCCTGAGTGACGCTCAGCAAGAGAACGAAGAATGAAGTTAATAACCGGTTCACATCATTAAAGTTTGTCTTAAATTTTCAAGATAAATTGGCGGGGAGGCGCCTAAAGACACCAGTGTAATTAGTGAGTTTTTAACTTTAAGTACATGTTGAGAGACAATTCTCCATTAGTCTCTTGCTTCTCTTCTGGACCATTGATGGTTAATGTAATTGTCAGCTGGACCATGGTACCCAGTTCTTTTTTTTCAAACACCAGTCATGTTGTTGGTGTGAAGGTGTTTTTCAGATGTGACAGCAGTTAAATCAGCAGACTTTGAGCAAAGCAGGTTACTCTCCATAATGTGGGTGGGCCTCACCCAATCAGTTGAAGGGCTTAAGAATGAACAGACTGAGGTCCCCAAGGAAGAGGGAATTCTGCCTCAGACGCATTCAGACTCAGCTGCAACATTAGCTCTGCCCTGGGTCTCCAGCTACTCCCACAGCTGCCTGAGCTGGTTCCTTAAAGTCATTTCCCTCCTATGTTGACTAATACGTATTCTCTAATACTAATACGACTAATACGAGTATTTTTTGACGATGTTTGTATAGGGAACAGCTTTGGAAGACTGAGATGTTGTCTCCCTCCAGTGCAAAAGGTGGGTTATGGGGCTTCCCTGGTGGCGCAGTGCTTGAGAGTCCGCCTGCCGATGCAGGAGACGCGGGTTCGTGCCCCGTTTCGGGAAGATCCCACATGCCGCGGAGCGGCTGGGCCCGTGAGCCATGGCCGCTGAGCCTGCGCGTCCGGAGCCTGTGCTCCGCAAATGGGAGAGGCCACAACAGTGAGAGGCCCGCATAACGCAAGAAAAAAAAAAAAAAAAAAAAAAAGGTGGGTTATGCTCTCTGGCATATTAGGGATGATGTCTGAGCATCGTGCTGGCCTGTAGTTCATCATGAAAAACTGAGGTTTCCAAAGTTTAGGGTCCCTCAGCTGTGACACAAACTCACTGTGCGTGCAGCAGCCGCCTGTGCTACTCCTGTGGGACTGGGGAGGTGAGTGGGCAGAGGGAGTGTGAAGCTCAGGCTGCTTGCTGGGCTGTGACAATAAGGTCCTCTGTCTCTGACCAGGTGTTTCTGCCAGCTGTCAGGACACCCTGTTAGCTTGTCAGCTTGGAAATCTGGTAAAGTCTTACACGGCTCTTGAGAGTATCTAGCCACCCAGCCTGGCTCAAAGTAGCTGTTCACTACATGTTTTGTGAATTAATTCCTGAACACTGTAGAGCCCTTCAGATCACTGCACTTCGATATATGGAAACCATTTTCATTATCTGTTTAGATCTCCGAGCTGTAAATTTACAGCTCCCTCGATTTTTAAAAAATATATTTATTTATTTATTTTGGCTGTTAGTTGGAGCACGCAGGATCTTTTTTAAAATTTATTTATTTATTTTTGGCTGCGTTGGGTCTTTGTTTCTGCGCGCGGGCTTTCTCTAGTTGCAGTGAGCGGGGGCTACTCTTCGTTGGGGTGCACAGGCTTCTCATTGCAGTGGCTTCTCTTGTTGCAGAGCACGGGCTCTAGGCGCGTGGGCTTCAGTAGTTGTGGCACGCGGGCTTAATAGTCATGGCACGCAGGCTCTAGAGCTCAGGCTCAGTAGTTGTGGCACAGGGGCTTAGTTGCTCCACGGCATGTGGAATCTTCCCGGACCAGGGCTCGAACCCGTGTCCCCTGCATTGGTAGGTGGATTCTTAACCACTGCGCCACCAGGGAAGCCCAGCATGCAGGATCTTTAGTTGCAGCATGCAGACTCCTTAGTGATGGTGTGTGGGATCTAGTTCCCCGACCAGGGATCGAACCTTGGCCCCCTGCATTGGGAGTGTGGAGTGTTACCCACTGGACCACCAAGAAAGTCCTGATATATTTTTTTGTTTGTTTAACTGGAAACAAATTCAAGTTCCTTTAAACTTGGTTGCCCTTTACGCATGATAATTATTTGCCCAGGCAGTGTTCATGATCATCTCCTTTATTTTATTTTTTCTTTAATTAATTAATTTATTTATTTATTTATTTATTTATGGCTGCGTTGGGTCTTCTTTGCTGCGCGTGGGCTTTCTCCAGTTGCCGCGAGCAGGGGCTACTCTTCGTTGTGGTGCGCCGGCTTCTCATTGCGGTGGCCTCTCGTTGCGGAGCACAGGCTCCAGGCTCACAAGCTTTCAGTAGCTGTGGCACGCGGGCTCTAGAGCGCAGGCTCAGTAGTTGTGGCCCACGGGCTTAGTTGCTCCGTGGCATGTGGGATCTTCCTGGACCAGGGATCAAACCCGTGTCTCCTGCATTGGCAGGTGGATTCTTAACCACTGCGCCACCAGGGAAGCCCCCTTCATTTTAAATGTTGTAATGAACCTACTATTTTAAAAATATATTTATTTATTTACTTGGCTGCATCGGGTCATAGTTGTGGCGTGCGGGATCTTCCTTGCCGCATGCGGGGTCTTTAGTTGCAGCAAGGCACACTCCTAATGCAGGGGTGCCTGTGTTTGAGCCCTGGTCAGGAACTAGATCCCGCATGCCACAGCTAAGAGCTCATATGCCACAACTAAAGATCCTACATGCTGTAACTGAAGCTACTATTTATTAAGCACATGCCTACATCGGCAGACAAAATGTTAAGGTCACATAGCTCATATTACTAAAATATAAGCTCCAGAGAGAACAGAAATTCTTGCTTCTATCACTTCCAACCTGGAGGGCTAAGCAGCAGACAATCACTGCATTTTGTGGTGTTTTTCTGGGCAGAAGAGGTGAAAGGTTTTCACAGTGCCTAATAAATTACTTATTAGATAAACCAAGTATTGCCAAGCTGGGGTGGGAATCCAGTGGTGGTAACACCTATGGTGTACTCGAGTAAACTTTTACGAATAAACAGTAACTATAAAAACTATGTTATGGGGCTTCCCTGGTGGCGCAGTGGTTGAGAGTCCGCCTGCCAATGCAGGGGACACAGGTTCGTGCCCTGGTCCGGGAGGATCCCACATGCCGCGGAGCGGCTGGGCCCGTGAGCCATGGCCGCTGAGCCTGTGCGTCCGGAGCCTGTGCTCCGCAACGGGAGAGGCCACGGCAGTGAGAGGCCCGCGTACTGCAAAAAACACAAAACAAAAAACTATGTTATGAGCTCTGATAGTGGTAGATCCACAGGACCTCACGTACACCAGGTGTTAGGGACTGAATCGTCGCCCCCAAATTCAAATGTGGAAGCCCTGACCCCCAGGACCTCAGACTGTGACAGTATTTGGAGATGAGGCCTTTAAAGAGGGATTAAGTTAAAAGGGGGCCTCGTGGGCGCTCTTGCCGCCTAGTTTCCTTCACTCCGGGCTCTTCTCACCGCCTCCTCAGCACTCTTCCATCTTCTGTCTTGCTGTCACTCAGTCTATTTTCCACTCTGCAGCCAAAGTGATCAACCTTCAGTGAAAATCTGATCAGCTCGTTCTCTGCTCAGGACCTTTTGGTGCCCTCTCTCCCCACTGGCCTTGACCTCTGGACAAAGTCTAAACTCCACATTGTGCCTTACAAGGCTCTTCAGGGGTCAGGACACAGGAATCTTTGTTGCAGCCAAGAAAAATCAATTCTTGCTAACTGAAGCAGAAAAGGAATTTTTTGGAACGACATTGGGTAACTCAGAATTGTCGGAGAGGTTGAGGAACAAAGTTTGGAAAAGCAACAGCAGCTCAGGCAGGCAAGACCCAGCCAAAGTCGTCTCACGGGAGCGAGCTGCCGAAGTCATGACCAGCACCCCCGTTTGCTCAGGCGAACCAGGAGCAGCTGGTCGCCCTGCTTAGCCTGCTGCTGCGGCCCTGCCATCTCAGTACCTTGAGGCCTTCTTGCTGGTGGACGCGCTGTCACACAGCTGTGCTCTGGCACATACCACTTTACCACTGGACCCTGGTTCCATCATAGCCACTGGGAACCGTTCCTAACCACCCTGCCCTTTGTCTGCCTCCTGAGCCCCAGATGGGAATGCCAGCTTGCTGTGTGTCGGTCAAAGGCCGAGTTCTGGCTTCCAGGGAGCTCAGACGGAGGGTGTCTGCTCCCCGAAGCTTCCTCCCACCCATTTTGGGATCCTCCTAAAATACAAAGGGTGTCAGATGCTGGGCAGCCAACAATGTCCATGGACAAACGTCCACGACACCACCCCTCCCCTCGCCCTCCTCGCCGGCACGTCGTGCCCCGGCCATACTTGCTTTCAAGTCTCTCTCACCTCCAGGCCTTCACAGCACACTATTCTCTTTTCCTAAAATGATCTTTCCTACTGTCCTCTTAGCCTGGCCACCTCTCTCCAGAAGGCCTTCCCTAGTCGCTGAGTACTAGTTTGCTAGGGCAGCTGTAACAAAGTACCGCATACTAGGTGGCTTAAAAACAGAAATTTACTTCCCAGGGCGCTGGAGGCTAAACTTCAGTATCAAGGTGTGGACAGGCGTGGTTTCTTCTGAGGCCTCTCCTTGGTCTGGCGGCTCTCTGCTACCCCTTCACGTGGTCTCCCTCTGGGCCTGGCACCCTGTGTGTCCTAATCTCCTCTTATGAGGACATGAGTCACATTGGATGAAGACCCACCCAAAAGGCCTCCTTTCAATTTAATCCCCCATCTCCAAATACTGTCACATTCTGAGGTCCTGGGGGTCAGGGCTTCCACATTTGAATTTGGGGGACACGATTCGGTCCCTAACACCTGGTGTACGGTGGATCTACCACTATCAGAGCTCATAACACAGTTTTATAGATTACTGTTTATTCGTCAAAGTTTACTCAAGTACACCATAGGTATTATTACCACCACTGGATTCCCACCCCAGCTTAGCAACACTTGGTTTATCTAATAAGTAATTTATTAGGCACTGTGAAAACCTTTCACCTCTTCTGCCCAGAAAAATACCATGAAATGCAGCAACTGCCTGTTAAATATTTTAAATTATCACGGCATTTTTTTTTTTTGCCCTAAAAGCTAAAAGCAAATTAGCCAGAAAATGTAGCGTGAAATTTATTCCTCATCTTTTTTTTTCTAAAATAAATTTATTTATTTATTCATTTTTCGCTGCATTGGGTCTTCATTGCTGCGTGTGGGCTTTCTCTAGTTGCAGCAAGCGGGGCTACTCTTCCTTGCGGTGCATGGGCTTCTCGTCTTGGTGGCTTTTCTTTTGTGGAGCATGGGCTCTAGGTGCTGGGGCTTCATGAAACAGTGAAATTCAGTGCTTTCTACTGTCAGCATTAAGTATTTTTATTGCTCTGTGTCAGCTATATTCAGGGTCTAACAGTAACATTTGTTCGTTTGTTCATTCATTCATTCAACTGTAAGAGTTTCACCAATGGATAAGCCAGAAATAAAGCATTCCTGGCAGATGGAAAAACGTCTGGAAGCTGCACTGTCTAATATGGTAACCATTAGCTGCTGGTAACTATTTAAAATAAGTTTAAATCAATTCAATATAATTTTTATTTGTTTTATTTTTGGCTGCGTTGGGTCTTCGTTGTAGTGCATGGGCTTCTCCTTGCAGTGGCTTCTCTTGTTGCAGAGCACGGGCTCTAGGCGCACGGGCTTCAGTAGTGTGGCACACGGGTTCAGTAGTTGTGGTTCGCGGGCTCTAGAGCTCAGGCTCAGTAGTTGAGGCACATGGGCTTAGTTGCTCCGCGGCATGTGGGATCTTCCTGCACCAGGGCTTGCACCTGTGTCCCCTGCATTAGCAGGCGGATTCTTAAGCACTGCGTCACCAGGGAAGCCCTCAATTTAAATCAACTATAAAGTTCAGTTCCTTAGTCTCATTAGCTGCATTCCACAGGTGTGTGTTGGAGACCCATGTGCAGAACTTTTCCATTCATCACACAAGGGTCTACGGGCAGTGCTGGGAGGATGCAGAGAACATTAAACTCACTTGACTGCACCTGAAAACAGTTGGAATAAACTATAGTTGTTAGTAGGTGCCAAAGCATGATCTAAAGAATCATTAGTGACCTGATAGTATTTTTTTAAATATGTGTGAGATAAATTCTTCTAAATATCTATAATAATTCAATGCAGAATGTTGAGAAATGAATTATTGTTTTTGTTTTTTGTTTTTTTGGCCATGCTGACTGTCTTGTGGGATCTTAGTTCCCCAGCCAGGGATTGAACCTGTGCCCCCTGCAGTGGAAGTGCCGAGTTCTAACCACTGGGCCGCCAGGGAATTTCCGAGAAATGAATTATTGTTGTATTTACATGTGCTCTTCAAAATTCTCCATATGAAGAACTAGATATCACTTCACTGAAACACTGTTAGTCACCACATTCATTCGGTTCGTGTTTGAGTGGGTTTGTTTAATTCCGGGGGTACCCGGGGGTGGTTTGGGAAGATGTTAGGTTTTGTCTTTTTGAGGTGGCTTGTATATAACATTGTTGAACTGTGTCAAAAGGCAAGAAAAATCTCTTTTTTATTGCAAATGTGTCTCTATCCAGCAATGACTTTGAAAGGGAGATCTAAGTACTTTCTCTACAACCCCAGAAAAGAAAGTCAAGGTCCCTCAGGGTGAGGGTCCTACCTGTCCTGCTTGCTTAACTGAGACCCCCTGCTGGTTGACTGAGCCCCTTACCTTCTGTCTTGGTTTCTCACCCTGAGCCTCCTGCCACCCCCAGAATCCTGAGCCCAGGCAGAGATGAAATCCTTGAGTGACATCTTCTCTGAGTGAATTCAGAAATCATCTGGAGGGAATTCCCTGGTGGTCTAGTGGTTAGGGCTTTATGCTCTCACTGCTGAGGGCCCGGGTTCAATCCCTGGTTGGGGAACTAAGATCCCACAAGGGGCTGCGCAGGTGGCCAAAAAATAAAGAGAGAGAGAGAGAAATCATCTGGGCAGAAGCCATAGTGACTATAATGGTTATGAAATGCTGAGTTTCTGACAAGGAGCTACGATCTATCTGGACACAGTTACATTCAAGCACACGGATTCCCTAGACGATATTATACTCATCACAGCCTCTGTCGTATATGGTTGTACAGGTTGTGCGCTGCAGAAGGGGGCTACATCTAAGGAGGGGTTATTCACATAATAGGTTTCATAGATTTGCTGCTTATAATAATAATAAAAACAATTTTCCAGAAGATGGCAGTAAAGTATCTTGTTCGAAAACATCAGTATAGTATGACAATTTTCTGGGGGTGGGAATATAGTGTCTTGAGGAAAAAGTGCCTTTTTCTTACTTACAGAAAGGTGTGAAATGGCTTATCACTTGCTCTAGGTCCTGTAGAAAATCAGCCCTCTATTACTGGCAAAAATGAACAAATGAAGTTTAATAGGTAGAGGAAAGGAAAAAGAATTATCAGGGATATATTTCGAAATTCTAGCTTCCAAAATGCCGACTCTTTGTTAAAATAATAATATCAATATATTATATGTGTTATATAGTATGAATAATATAGTGTAATTTAAGCTTTCCTAGACCTCTTGGGACCGTGGGTATAAATGTACTTTATGAAAATAGAGAGGAACCCTTTAGTTTTGAGGTACATGTTTCTGTCTCCTCAAACGTCTCCCCCCTAAAATACAAACTGTCTTCAGTCTTTGGTTCCTCCCCCCAAATACACATTTTTATAGCAGTTACAAGGCTGTCCCTGAGACCCAAATTCTCGAACACTAAGCATTACCATGTATGCACAGATCCTTTCTTAACTCAAAAACATAAATACCATGGCCTTTATTCTCTTAAACCTTTATATACTTACTTCTTAAGAAATATTTTAGGGGGAGGGATAAATCAGGACCTTGGGATGAACACACACACACTACTATATATAAGATAGATAACCAACAAGGACCTACTGTATAGCACAGGGAACTGTACTCACTATTCTGTAGATAACCTATATGAGATAAGAATCTAAAAAAGAATGAATATATGTATATGTATAACAGAATCACTTTGCTGAACACCTGAAACTAACACAGCATTGTAAATCAACTATACTGCAATGAAACTAAAATATTAAAAAAAATTTCAATAATCCGAGTCTTAAAAGTAAATTGGGGTCACTTAAGAGCAGAGCATTTGACCAGGTATCCCAAGTGGATCTTCTCGTTGCTAACGACCCTCTGGGCTGAGTGCTAGGTCCACTGATGTTGTCCCATTGGTATCTGAATGCTTTCTTGCCTCTGGGCACACAAGCCAACCTGGTACCCTTCCTGCACCAAACACACATCAACAATTTCTCCATGGAGTCCTGGTTCCTTTTAGTGAAAATGGCATTACAGACCAAGATTTGGGCATCGGGGGGTCAGATCAGATTTGAGATACTGGGTACTGTTAAGCCTGGGCTGTTTCGGCAAGCAGAGCTGGAAAATACCTTTTTTTTTTTTTTTTTAAAGGTGTGAGTTCTTACTGATATTTTCAATTCAATTCTAACATCAGAGCATTCCTCTTTAAACTCTTTGTTTCTATAATTATACCTTATTTTGTGGTGAAATCTTCCTGCTAAACGAAATCAACATATTTATTTGATTTGTCTAGAATACAAAAAAAATTAGTTAAGAATAGCAATATGATATTGGTGTGAAAAACAAAATGAAGTTCAAGATTTTCTTGATGGCCAGTAGGCGCATGAAAAGATGCTCAACATCACTAATTATTAGAGAAACGCAAATCAAAACTACAGTGAGGTACCACCTCACACCAGACAGAATGGCCATCATTAAAAAGTCTACAAATAGGGCTTCCCTGGTGGCGCAGTGGTTGAGAGTCCGCCTGCCAATGCAGGGGACACGGGTTCGTGCCCCGGTCCTGGAAGATCCCGCATGCTGCGGAGCAGCTGGGCCCGTGAGCCATGGCCGCGGAGCCTGCGCGTCCGGAGCCTGTGCTCCGCAACGGGAGAGGCCACAACAGTGAGAGGCCCGCGTACCGCAAAAAAAAAAAAAGAGAAACTGCCATTGAGGTGGTTTCATCTTAGAAATGACTGGAAATACACAAGGAATTCACCCTCTGAAACGTGTCCCAAATTTACCTTAGCCATCATCTGGCCCATTTTCAGTGGCTGAATACTTGGTTATATGTGCAAGATCTGTAATAAGGAAACTTTGGCTGTGCAAACCCATTCCAATGAATAACACTCGATTTCTAATTGTGTTAGAATCTGCATGTTTTCATGGGCTGGATGCAGTTTTTTTTGTTGTTGTTTGTTTCTTTGCAGTACGCGGGCCTCTCACTGTTGTGGCCTCTCCCACTGTGGAGCACAGGCTCCGGACGCGCAGGCCCAGCGGCCATGGCTCACAGACCCAGCCGCTCTGTGGCATGTGGGATCCTCCCGGACCGGGGCACGAACCCGCGTCCCCTGCGTCGGCAGGCGGACTCCCAACACTGCGCCACCAGGGAAGCCCTGGATGCAGTTTTAACTTCATCAAGTTAACAGCTTCCTCTTCTGAACCACGGACCTTCCTCTCATACTTGAGTCTCAGGCTACCCAAGTTGAATTTCCAAAGATAAATTAGAATCTCATGGGACTTCCCTGGCCGTCCAGTGGTTAAGATTCCCCGCCTCCATTGCAGGGGGCACGGGTTCAACCCCTAGTCGGGGAAGTAAGATCCCTCATGCTGCGTGGCATGGCCAAAAAAAGAGAAAAAAAAAAAGAATCTCTGAAATCTATAACCAAGGTGTATCAAGATCAATTTCAATTAAGCTAATTAAAAGAAAAACCAATAGAATTGATTGATAAACACCAGCTGTCAACATTTATACAAGTCAAAATTCCAGTCTGAAACACAGAAACCACCCAAAAATTTCAGCAGAGTATCTATCTATCTATCTATCTATCTATCTATCTCACTCAACAGAGAATTTAATATGGAGAATTTGTTCTGTCATTCTTGGACTGAAAAGCACAGAACGTCAGGAGGGCCGCTACTCCTGGGACTCAGGGATGCAGGAAGATTTGGGGACTAGCAGAGGAGGGGCCTGGGGGGGAGTGGAGCCTCTGAGGGGTGTGAGAGGCTGTGCCTGGGGGGGGTCACAAAGCTGGAGGAGGAACCAGCAGAGGTCACCCGGGCGATTGTTAGGGCGACACTAGGAGGATCAGCAAGCCGACCTGCCCTGTGTTTTCTCTCCAGCCCCCCGCTGGTGGACCGTCACAGGAAGCCAGCTTCAGCGTCACACAACAGAACATGTGTAGAAGGGTGAATGTGGAGCAGAGAGACAGCAGTTTAATAATAACTGGCACAGTCTAAACACGCTTCTAAACATGGTTGACCTTTTGTGTCACAACAGTGAAGGCCATGCTTTCTCCTAAGACGATGCAGTTCTCTCTCCCACATAGAGGCCCTAACCCTCTCGCCCCAAAGGGAAGAAAGAGCTAAGAGTCATGGCACCCATCTCTGGGCAACACTCTTGGTGTCCATGTCTAATTTGTTTAAGTCTCACCTGAGGATTTTGTGACCTAATGACTAAATTATAACGTTACACACTACCAACAGCCCTTACATAAAATAATAAGGGAAAAGGAGGAGGGAGGCAAAAGAAATTAGGTAACACACACACAGATACAAATAAGAAAAAATGAATGGCTGCAACACGCACCACCTCTGTTACTGGTCAGAACATAA
Source organism: Lipotes vexillifer (assembly GCF_000442215.2). NCBI lineage: Eukaryota > Metazoa > Chordata > Mammalia > Artiodactyla > Lipotidae > Lipotes > Lipotes vexillifer. The sequence continues at coordinate 756,840 of NW_006791713.1, forward strand.
TATTTATGACTTCTTTTTCCAACTACGTGTTGCAAGTGTACCCTCATTCAGCATCTCAGCTGATCAAGGTTTTGTGTGGTGTTTTTTTCCCTAGGTGGGAGAGGGGTGCGGTGACCCAAACATTTATTCTCGAAGGATATAAATCATCCAAAATCCTACTCCCCCCAAAATCAACTTTATTGAGGTATATATGTATAACTTACATATAGTATCATACACTCATTTAAGTGTATATTTCAATGAGTTTTGAAAATCTCTACACCTGTGTAACAATCACCATAATCAAGATACAGAATACTCCTATAGATGCAAAATTTCCCTTGTGCCCCTCCTGAGGCATCATCCCCTGCACTCCCAGGCCCAGACAGCCACTCATCTCCTATCCTTACAGAGTAGATTAGTCTTTTCTCGAGTCACATGTAACTTGAATCACAGGTCTGAGTTTCCTGCTATCTGGAAGTGGAGTGTTCCTATGAGTTTTTTCATAAGCCGAAATGGGTAAATCAAAGGAGCAGTTACCTTAGGACACGTCTTGCTAAGGGGAGCACAAAATAAATGAGATGAAGCACAGATGCTCACAGACACAGTTCAGAGCTCTGGCATCTGATGCTGAGATGCTGAGTGTAGTCTCCGGGGCCACCCTTGCTGCCTGGGCCGTGCGCTGCCCCTGTAACGGCTCGCTGAAAAACAAAGCCTGAGCACTGTTTTCGATTTTTGCCTTTTCTCACGACTTCCATAACTGCCACGAGTCTAGGGACCAGCACCTTCTTAGCAAAGAGCTAGCTAGCACTGCAGAGCAGCGAACAGCCCAGCTGCTGCCACCCCGGGAGCGCGCCCTACAGGTTGCGCACTCTGCACGCGCCTTGATCGGCTTGCTGCCTGTGTGGCTACGGAAACCGCTCAGATCTGGGCTGGGGAAGCCTTGCAGTCTGGTACCCTCAGCACCAGGTGCACCTGACGCTCTCCCAACTACGTACCACTGTAGCATTTGTGCAGGAAAGAGGTGTGCCTCTGAAAGACTTCATCGCCGACTTGGGAACATTATCAGTCTTCATAATTTCAGCCAGCCTGACGGGCGAAAGACGACATCTTTGTTGTGTCACTTTTCATTCTCTTCTCTAAAGTGAGTTGAGTGCCTTTTCAAATGTTTATTGATAACTTGTGAAATTGCTCTGGCTCTGACATTCCTCTTTTCGCTCCTGACCGAGGAAGACAGAGGAAGGGCTCCGTGCATCACCCGAGTCTCAGTGTCATGCGTTTCCGCTCGACAGCTGCCTAATCGTCTTGACCTGGATGACTGGTGTGCCCCCGTTTGTGCTGTGTGGACAGTGTTGTCACGGGACATGTGATGCCCTTTCCTCCGGTCTGTTTCCAAAAAGAGCCAGGGGTGGCGCGGTGACGTTTCCTTCTCCTGGAGCAGAAACCATCTAGGCCTTTGGTAGGAGGAAACACAGCCTGGCTGCGGCGGGCTCCACAGCCTTCCAGTTTGCCCCTCCCCCCTCCCCCCAGCTTTTCTGCCTGCTGTCCCAAGGCTCCTGGGCCTCGGCCTCATCTGCGGAGAAAGGCGGGGTCTTCCCAGAAACGAACTACCAGTGTGAACTCAGCACTAACCGTCTTCAGCTTAAGGCCTTGAGCTGGTGTGGACGGAAGTGGTGCTAATGTCTTCACACGGGAAGGGGATTCTAGTGATAATTTTGCGGGGTCCTTTAGCGGCCACGCCTTGTCCTGGTCTGGAGGTGTCCTTTCCCCGTGCACCGACTTTAGGGGCGCCGTTGGGAAATGTCCAAAACAAAGTGAGTTACTGGAGTCCGAAGTGGCTGCTCTGCCACCGGGCGTCCAGTCCACGTGGTCCTCCCGGCAGCTCCTCCCGTGCGCGCCCCGGGGCGAGGGGAAGTGGATGCTCCGCGCGCCCGCGATGGGCCAGACGGCCCCCCTCACCCGACGCTGTGCTAAGCGCCCCGCCTGCCAGGCCCCGAGCCCTGCGCGCTCGCGGGGCGTGGAGAGGTGGAGGCTCCGCCCGCGCCCCACCCATGGGCCAGGCTCCCGGGCCCTGTCGCGGCTCTGGGGCGGGCGGAGCCAGTGTCCGGGTGGCGCGCGCTGCAGCTGTGGGCTTGGGCACCGCGCGGGCTATGGCGTCCCCAGCGTCCTCGGCGCCCGGCGGGGTGGCAGTAGTCGGCAGGTAGGGCTCGAGCCCGCACGGCCGGGAGGGTGGCGGCGGGGCGCGGGCGCTGTCGCCCGGGGGGGCTGGCGGCGCGGCTGCGGTGGCCCCGGCGCCTTCCCGGGACCCGGCCGGCCCGGGCGCGGGCGGGGACGCACTGCGGGGCGCGGCTCCGTTTCGCCCGCGCCGCGGCCCGGCTGCGGAGCGGTGCGGGTGCGGGCGGAGTTCGGTGATGGGGCCCCAGCGGGGACAGTGGCGCTTGGCGCTGCGAGTGGACGCAGAGCTGTCGGGCCGCGGGTCCGCACAAGGGTGTTCTCTCACGTTCCAGCCCCAGGGATGGGCGCTCGGAGGCGCGGAGGGGCCCGGGTCTGAGTCAGCCGGAGGGGCCGGC